>NC_086154.1:100234093-100542047 GCF_035149785.1 Candoia aspera | reverse complement strand
CACCTAAAAATACAAAGCCTTTCACTGCTTCTACATTTTCTCCCTCTATTTGCCAGTTATCAATCAAGCTGGTTGCCATAATCTTGGTTTTTTTGAGGTTTAGCTGCAAGCCAGCTTTTGCACTTTCTTCTTTCACCTTCATCATAAGGCTCCTCAGTTCCTCTTCACTTTCAGCCATCAAAGTGTTATCATCTGCATATCTGAGATTGTTAATGTTTCTTCCAGCAATTTTAACTCCAGCCTTGCATTCCTCAAGCCCAGCATGTCGCATGATGTGTTCTGCATACAAGTTGAATAGGTAGGGTGAGAGTATACAGCCCTGCCGTACTCCTTTCCCAATCTTAAACCAGTCCGTTGTTCTGTGGTCTGTTCTTACTGTTGCTACTTGGTCGTTATACAGATTCTTCAGGAGGCAGACAAGATGACTTGGT
Source organism: Candoia aspera (assembly GCF_035149785.1). Taxonomy (NCBI): domain Eukaryota; kingdom Metazoa; phylum Chordata; class Lepidosauria; order Squamata; family Candoiidae; genus Candoia; species Candoia aspera. Next base: position 100,541,616 of record NC_086154.1, on the reverse strand, counting down.
ATCCCCATACCACTAAGAACTTGCCACAATTTGTTATGGTCCACACAGTCAAAGGCTTTAGAATAGTCAATAAAACAGAAATAGATGTTTTTCTGAAACTCCCTGGCTTTTTCCATTATCCAGCGGATATTGGCAATTTGGTCCCTAGTTCCTCTGCCTTTTCTAAACCCAGCTTGTACATCTGGCAATTCTCGCTCCATGAATTGCTGAAGTCTACCTTGCAGGATCTTGAGCATTACCTTACTGGCATGTGAAATGAGTGCCACTGTTCAATAGTTTGAACATTCTTTAGTGTTTCTCTTTTTTGGTATGGGGATATAAGTTGATTTTTTCCAATCTGATGGCCATTCTTGTGTTTTCCAAATTTGCTGGCATATAGCATGCGTTACCTTGACAGCATCATCTTGCAAGATTTTGAACAGTTCAGCTGGGATGCCATTGTCTCCTGCTGCCTTGTTATTAACAATGCTTCTTAAGGCCCATTCAACCTCACTCTTCAGGATGTCTGGCTCTAGCTCACTGAGCACACCGTCAAAGCTATCCCCGATATCGTTATCCTTCCTATACAGGCCTTCTGTATATTCTTGCCACCTTTTCTTGATCTCTTCTTCTTCTGTTAGGTCCTTGCCATCTTTGTTTTTGATCATACCCATTTTGGCCTGGAATTTACCTCCGATGTTTCTAATTTTCTGAAAGAGGTCTCTTGTCCTTCCTGTTCTATTGTCTTCTTCCACTTCTGCGCATTGCTTGTTTAAAAATAATTCCTTATCTCTTCTGGCTAACCTCTGGAATTTTGCATTTAATTGGGCATATCTCCCCCTATCACTGTTGCCTTTTGCTTTCCTTCTTTCTTGGGCTACTTCTAGTGTCTCAGCAGACAGCCATTTTGCCTTCTTGGTTTTCTCTTTGTTTGCGATGTATTTTGTTGCCACCTCCTGAACAATGTTGCGAACTTCTGTCCATAGTTCTTCTGGGACCCTATCTACTAAATCTAGTCCCTTAAATCTATTCTTCACCTCCACTGCATATTCCTTAGGAATATTAGTGAGCTCATATCTAGCTGATCTGTGGGTCTTCCCTAATCTCTTTAGTCTGATCCTAAATTGTGCAATAAGAAGTTTGTGATCTGAACTACAGTCAGCTCCAGGTCTTGTTTTTACCGACTGTATAGATGTCCGCCACCTTTGGCTGCAAAGGATGTAGTCAATCTGATTTCGGTGTTGTCCATCTGGGGAAGTCCATGTATAAAGCCGTCTCTTAGGTTGTTGGAAGAGGGTGTTTGTTATGCAGAGTGAATTGTCTTGGCAAAATTCTATCAGCCTATGTCCTGCTTCGTTTTGTTCTCCCAGGCCATGCTTACCTGTAATTCCAGGTCTCATTTGACTGCCCACCTTAGCATTCCAGTCTCCTGTGATGAAAATAACATCTCTTTTAGGCGTGTTGTCCAGTAGGTGCTGCAGATCCTCATAGAACTGCTCTACTTCAGCTTCTTCAGCATCTGTGGTTGGGGCATATATTTGAATCACTGTGATGTTAGATGGCTTGCCCTGAATTCAAATTGAGATCATTCTATCGTTTTTTGGGTTGTATCCAAGCACTGCTTTAGCCACTTTACTATTAATTATGAAGGCTACTCCATTGCTTCTGTGGTCCTCTTGTCCACAGTGGTGGTCATTTGATGTGAAGTGGCCCATTCCAGTCCATTTCAGTTCACTGACGCCCAAAATGTCTATCTTTAATCTTGACATCTCACTAATAACCACATCCAATTTGCCCTGGCTCATAGATCTTACATTCCAGGTTCCAATGGTGTGTTGATCCTTAGAACATCGGATTCGCCATTCACCACCAGCACCGTCAGCCGCTAACCGTCCTTTCGGCTTTGAGCTAGCTGCGTCATCACGTCTGGGGCTAGTTGAACTCATCCTCTGTTCCTCCCCAGTAGCATTTTGACCATCTTCCGACCTGGGGGTCTCATCTTCCGATGGTACACCGACATATCTCTGGTTGTACTGATCCATTTAGTTTTCACGGCAAGAATACTGGGGTGGGTTGCCATTACCTTCCCCAGGGATCGCATTTAGTCTGACCTCTCTGTCATGACCTTCCCGTCTTGGGTGGCCCTTCATGGTTTAGCTCATGGCATCATTGAGGTGCTCAAGCTCCAGAACCATGACAAGGTAATGATCCTTTGCTGAAGACTGCAGTCATGATAAGCTGTTAATTAAGAGCTACCATAAAATACACAGTGGGGTTAATTCATGTGGTACTCACAACATAAATATTTTGTTCATCTTCCAAATTTTCTTAACATTTAATCATGGAAGAACAGATAGGTCCAAGACAACATCTGCGGCAGTGATAGGTCAGGTGTGTGACACAGACTGTCAATTAGTCAGGCTAATAACAAGTAATGACTAATATGCATTTTGCATGTGATCAGTTGGCTGAAAGATGCAGCTGCAGCCACAAATCAGTTGGGGATTTCTTCCACCACCCCTCCACTACAACTTCCAAAGCCAACCACCTCATCCAAATTAGCATAATCCCACCTGGTATTTGTGTTGTTGAAGGCAGTGGAGGTGGAAAGTCAGTTGGGAGATAGAACATCTAAATGTAATGGGGGAAGGAGGAAGAGGAGGAAAATTCGGTGAACAGCAAGATTATAAAACAATTGGCTTCAGCTATTCTTGTAAAGTTTTCATTTTGCTCACCCTTTAATAGTATTTGCCAGCTATAGCTTTTTAGTTGGAGCAAATGGATCTACTCAAAATAATAGCTTCACATGTAGATGGTTGCAAATCAATTTGTTACAAAAAGCACAGGGAGAACTCAGTTTGCTTTCTTTGCTTTTTTCCTGTTAAGTTAGTAACTGTATATTTTAAAACCGTTTTAGCAATGACTACAGCTCCTAGTACCTTCTGCATGGAGCTATCTCTTGTTTAGCTTCAATAGTATCTCCAGGAGCATTTTTTGAAAAGTCACAATGGCGATTGTGGTGGTGTGATTGCCCCTGTTGTAGATACATATCTTGACTTTTTGACCTCCAAACACCTTCCACCCCCTGAATGCTGCTTCATGGCTTTGTAGAGGTATTTTGTTCCAGGCTTGTTAATTGTAGATGTCTGTCTAGCTATCTGTCCAAGTGGATTACTACTTAGGTCCATGTTATCATCTTCAAATAGAGTCTGCCTACCCTGGGAGGTGCTGTGGGTTTTCTTTACCCAGGATGTCAGAAACAGGCTTTTTCTCTAGGGCCCCATCACTTTGAAACACTCTATCCCTCCAATCCAGATGGCTTCACACTTTTAAAATTGAAGAAGACAATAATGACTTTACAGTACTGTATTGCCAGGCATATGGCACTTGAAACTCCAGCTATGTTATGATGTTTTTAACGCTTGTTGTTTTTATTTGATTTATGATATTTTTAATTATATTTTTGACATTCATGTGAGCTGTCAGGAGTTTGTGAAATTGGGTGGGATATAAGATAGATAGATAGATAGATAGATAGATAGATAGATAGATAGATAGATAGATAGATAGATAGATACAGTAAATAGGCCATCAAGTCAGTGTTGAGTCTTAGTAACCACATAGATACACCTTTTCCAGGATGATCTGTTGCCCCCCTGGCTCTTCTGGTCTTCCAACAGTGCACCCATTGCTGCTGTAATTGAGGCCATCTATAGCACCTTGCTGCTTGTCATTCTCTTCTCTTTCCTTTTACTTTTCATGGCATTATGGGTTTCTCAAGGGAGCTGGATCTTCATATATTATATCCAGAATATGATCATTTGAGCTTTGGTATTTGTGCCCAAGTGAGAATTCTGGATTTATTTGTTCTATAATCCATGTGTTTATTTTCCTTATTATCCATGTTATACTCAAGAATCTTCTCCAACACGCACATTCAAAAGCATCAGCACTCTTTCCATCCTCCTTCTTCAAAGCCCAACTTTTACTTACATAAAATGTCACAGAGAAAATAATTGCCTTCATGATTCTGATGTTTGTAAGTATACATATGATACACCATCTGAACATCTTTTCTAAGGCTTCATTACTATACCACCAAGTGGTAGTCTGCAATGTATTTTTTTGATTATTGGTTTCTTTAGTGTTCAAAGGCAATCCTAAAAGGCAGAAGCTATCCACCACATCAATATCTTCACTGTCAGTTCTAAAGCTGGTTGCTAGGGCATGTTGGGTTGGTTTTCATAGTACAATTTTTTCACTGTGTTCCTTGACTTTCATTACTAAAGCTTGCAGATCATTTGCATTTTCAGCTATCAAAGTTGTGTCATCAGCACAGTACATATTATTAGTGTTTCTTCCTCCAGTTTTAAAACCATGCCAATCTGCTTTCAATCCAGTCTCCCACAATATATGTTCAGCATATAGATTGAATAAATGGAGAGAACATACAGACTTGTCTCATTCCTTTGCCAATCTGGAGTCAGTCTGTTTTGCTGTGTTCCATCCAGACTGTGGCTTCCTCTCCTGTGTATAGGTTTTCCATTAGGATACTTAAATATTCTGGAATTCCCATTTTCCTAAGGACATCCACAGCTGTACATAGCTGACACATTCAAAAGCCTTTCTATAGTCAATGAAGCCATATTGACTTCTTTTTGGTATTCTTTAGCTTTCTCAATTAACCACCACGCATCAGCAAATGTCTCTTGTTCCTCAGTCTTTTCTAAAACCACCTTGAATATCTGGGGTCTCCCTTTTCATACAGGGCTCTAATTTACATTGGATTATTTTAAACATTATTTTGCTAGCATGTGAAATTAAGAATACTGTGCAATAGTTTGTGTGCTCTCCTTTCTTGATATTGGTAAGTAGGCCTCTTCCAATCTGTTGGTCACTATGTCAGATTTGTTGGACTAGTTTGGTTAGACCCTTTACTGACTTTTTTTTCTCATTGCTTGCTATATTTATGTAGATATTCTATTAGTTCCTATAGCCTTCTGACTTCGTAATGACCAAAATGTTGGTTTAATTTCATGTTCCAGTACTAGAGGTTTTTATAAGTATGGAATCTCTTCTAAGGTATCTTGGATATTGTCATCTCTACTTAAAGAAAGTTCAGCATACTCATTCCACCTCTTTGATCCTCTTTGAATCAGTTACTATCTGTCTACTGGTGTCCTTCAACATGGCAATTCAAAGCTGGATCCTCCTTCTGAGTTCAGAGATCTTTGGGGAAACTTTCCCTCTTTTTCCCAGTATGCATGTCATCTGATTTAAAGTGACCCATTTCAGTCCACTTAACTTTGCTTATTCCAAAGACATCCAATTTGCTACACTTCATTCTAACTTTAACAATTTCAAGTTTTCCTTGGTTTTCGCTTTTCACATTCCATATTTTGACTGCCTGTGTCCTTGTAAAAGGAGGAATTCCTCTTTTCAGAAATGATGACTGATCAGACTTTTTTGTGGCCATGTCATCACCTCCCAAGCTACTGGTGAAAGTCCAGTGCTCTTCTCTAGTAAATAGAGACAAGCCTTCTGAATTGAGGGGGGGTGGGGGTGGGGGGTCATCATTTGATGCCCTAATTTGTCTATATGTTCCAGTTTTCTTGGCAACAGTACAGAGGTGGTTTGCCATTGCTTTCTTCCAGATTTTATTTAGAGTTCTTGTTTTTAGTCAGCTGGCTTCCCTCACATCTCCAAAGTCCCATATGCCCTTATGATCACTGTGGATCACTCTTAGCTTCTCCTTTCCCATTTTAACCTTACCAGTGAGGGTGACCCTATACTAGAAGTTCCTGGTCCTACTCTTGCCTTTGCTACTGTCGTGGTCAATGGAATTATTATGCCTTCCCTTCCTGGGGACGATTGCCTTTATTGATATAATACTCATATCTCCCATTAGGAAAAGTCACATCTGAAAATAAATGCAATTTTTCTTGGGATTTAATTAATTAATTTAATGTGCAGCATGGTGCTGAGATTTGATGGAACGAATCTATAATTGAACATTATGCGAGACTGTCACAGACTGGATAGAGAGCAATTTGCACATCCCTATGTCGGAGTATGTCCAGAACTGCGGCCTTAAGAGTTCTAATTATAGACACAAAACACTTCTGACTGAGCCCAGGACTTTTAATGTAGTAAGTTAATTGGGTATGAATTTGTTTTGACTCTTCTCAATCAGGAAAGATGCTTCCCTTCTGTTTTGTGTCAGCTGTTCCCTCCACAGTTTCTGGTGTCTGTTAATTGTCTTGACTTTCAAGTGTCACTTACATAGGAGGGACTGAGCAAACTCTTGGGCCAGAATTTATTCTATAGGAGTTTGAGCATAGTCATAACTTAGTTCATTACTGACTCACTTTCCAGACATACTGATGGAGAAGAAACTGTACCCATTGACACCTCATTCTCCCAGCAAAAATTAGGAAACCTCTTGGCTCATTCTTTGCTTTCCAATCCAATAAGGAACAAAAGTAAAGACTGAGGAGCCAGATTTTTTAAAAGCTCCCAGAATACTGGAAGTTACAACTGTGAGGATGTTCTGTTCAACATTCTCTCTGCCAGCTATGTCCTCTCATGCTGTGCTCAACAGATCTATCCTTCAGTTGCTACATTTCATCCTCAGGATCATCCAAGTATGTTTTATTCCATTTTTGTCCATCTGGAAACAAATGGACAAACTCCCACACAGGAGTGGGAGGCATGTTTACATTCCACACAAGGAATTTTTTTAAATCTTGAAAGAGACTTTGAATAAAGGTCCAGTTCAACAAAAAACCTTGTGCAATAATAAATCATAATAATTATAATAATAGAATAACAGAGTAAAGCTTTAAATCAAGACATGAACCAACCAACCTTGCTTGCTTGCTTGCTTCCTTCTCTTCTCTTCTCTTCTCTTCTCAGGTGATATGTAAGTAACCCCCATTGTTCTCTCAGCTCAGCCAGAATTCATGCTTAGGAAACAGACCAGTTTATAATTTGAATTACATATGAAAAAAAGAACTGGGGATTTCTGACTGGAGTTCAGTATTGCTGGCATACATTTTCACAGGGAAACATGCTACCCATACATCTGATGAAGTTTTAATGGATTTGCAGGCTCTGATAAAGATGGCTCTTGAATTCTACAGGCCATGTGGATTAGTAATTTAAATATTAAAGATGCATTCTAAATCCCTGGTGCTACCCTCCCCTGCCCCTAGAATACATATAATGTATATATGAAATTCACAAAACATAGCAAAATGTGTTATAACAATAACACTGATAGAGATATACTTCCCTTAGGTTTCCAAAAATCTCTTAGTTTGCCCAAGATCAAGTTCATTGACCAGAAGCTAGTTTCCAGATGGTTTTTGAAGCTTCAGGCTGAGCTTTGGATTTAGCATGATCACCTCTAACTGAAGCCTTAGTCTGGGGATAGGGATGGGTTGTCCGCAGTAGAATTTATATGCAATTAGTGAACTTTCTTTGTGTCCTTTTTGGAGAGAGCTATGGACACTGATATGGAAATGAGCAGCTCAAGAAGCAGTTTTAAATATTTATTCACCTGAACGTACTAAGGCTGAGCATTTCAGCAATTCAGAATACAGTAGCATTTGCTTTAGACTAATGTAGAGGTCCTCTGAGTATGCCTGGAGCTTGGAACTCAATCTCAATTTGAAAATTCAAATCTCTGGATAGCCTATTGACCATCATTAGTAGATAAATAGTTAACCTTTTCTTTTTCCATTTGAAAAAGTGGCTGAAATGTTCAAGTGCAGCAAATCTTCATAAGGAAATGAAGGATATCAAATTTCAGGTAAATAGAAGGAGGCTTTTCATATTAGGCACTTCTATAGATTTTTTTAAAGTAAATTAAAAATAACTTTATGTCTTGCAAGAATTGGATACTTTACAGACTGTACTGCTCTTTCCAGGAATGCTTGCCAAGTTTTATATGAATAGATGCTAGGGCATTTGTGCGACAGCAGGCATTAAGGTTTACAGACTTTAGGGTCTTCTAAAACCAAATTATTTTTCACCTAAAGTTCTTTGTAGGTGACTATTAATAAAAAGACATCCAATAAAGAATGGCCCTGGCTATGAAGCCTGCATAATAACATCTTTTTGATGGAAGAGGAATCTTCAGATGGAGGTCTTCACTTCCCCTTCTCCTGCTATGTTTTATTGGAAAGAGGCAAATTGTATTAAAATAAAATCCATCATAGAAATCTTTGTGATCTGGGAAAGCAAAATGTCAAGATATTGTAGGTGTTGGGGCAATGGATGAAGTGAAAGGCAATTTGAAGCTTCTGGTTGGTTAGTTGGTTGGTTAACTGCTTACAGACCATCCCAATCTATATAATGTGCATGAGCAACCCAATAGAAAGTGAATATTTCTAGCCTTAAAAAACTTCTGAGCCCAGATTATCCCAAGAAACAGCACACAAAAAATGAAGAACAGGAGTGCTAGGCCCAAAGTCTTGCTGAACACAAGGAGATGGGGCCAATCTTAGCTCAGGCAACATCTTCTAGAAAGTACTTGTAAGGGTTGCCTATTCTAACAGACTCAGTCTCACAAGCATGTGCTTAAGGAAAACTGGTTTATTGAAAGAATAGAGTGCAAACACAAAGAAAGCTGAGAATGAGCAAAAGCGTGCCAAATACAAACTAAAAACCCTCGCTTCAAACCCGGTTCCGCCCTTGCTCCCACTTAGCAACCACCCCCTCCCAGGTGTTAGCAACCGTCACCCACATCGGCCTGAGAAAGTAACCTTGAACACAGTCCATAACCCAAATATACATTCCACATTTACAGCAAGGAGATTACAGCCTGGCATGGCTGGAAATCTCCACTCAGCAAACACGGATCAGGAAAGTGACATGCGAAACGTTATGATGTATTCAGAACATTGGAACGATGAACATGACATACCGCCCCCCTTAAAAAAAAAACCCAAAATCAAGGAGCCGGTTTAGTAGGATAGGCAGCATGAAAATGGGCAACTAAAACAGGAGAGTGAACATCGCGGGCAGCAACCCACTCAGGATGAGGGAAATGTTTCCATCGGACGAGGTATTGCAAAGTAGAACGAAGGCGTCGAGAATCGAGAATCTCCTGGACTTCGAAGTGTTGCTGGCCATCAATCATAATGGGAGCAGGTGGTGAGGGTTGTGGGTGCCAGCGATCCAATTGGTGGAAAGGCTTGAGCAAGCTGCAATGAAAAACGGGATGCAGACGTTTAAGATTATGAGGTAAATCTAACTTAAAAGTAACAGGATTAATTTGGGCCACAATAGGAAAGGGACCCACGAATTTCGGTGCTAACTTCTTAGAGGGCTGTGGAGATTTAATAAACTTTGTGGAGAGGTAAACTTTATCTCCAACCTGGAAGGGTGGTTGAGGTGCCCGCTTGGTGTCAGCATGGCGTTTGTAAGCCGCTTGGGCATCGGCAAGAGCTTGTTTGATTTTAGGCCAGGATTCCCCCAGATGCGCTGCCCAGTCTGCAGGGGACGCAGGAGGAGCAGTTGGTTGCGGTAGCTCAGGAATGGGCACAAAATCCCAACCAAAGACAGTGCGAAATGGCACCTGACCAGTACTCTGATGCACTGCATTGTTGTGGGCGACTTCAGCAAAGGGCAGGAGATCAACCCAATTATCTTGTTGATAGTTAACAAACGCACGCAGGTATTGTTCCAGTGTGGAATTAAGCGCCTCTGTAGATCCGTCAGTCTCAGGATGGGACGCAGTGGAGAGTGCTTGTTTGGTGCCCACTAATTTCATAAAAGCCCGCCAAAACTGGGAAGAAAATTGTGTGCCTCTGTCAGTCACCAAACGGGAGGGGCTCCCGTGGAGCCTGTACACATGTACGAAGAAGAGGCGGGCGAGTTGCTGGGCTGAGGGAATGGAAGCGCATGGAATAAAATGGGCTTGTTTTGAGAAAAAGTCCTTTACCACCCAAATTACAGTTTTCCTCTGGCTTGGAGGTAAATCCATGATAAAATCCATAGAGATCTCCTCCCAGGGGTGAGAGGGACTGGCTACTGGTTGGAGCAACCCTTGGGGCTTGCCAACCTTCCGTTTGGAGCCAGCACATACAGGGCAGGTGGCAACATACTCTTTAACATCACGCCTCAGTGTTGGCCACCAAAATTGGCATCTAATTAAATGGAGTGTTTTCACCAACCCAAAATGTCCAGCCAGTTTGTCATCATGGCACCGGAGTAAAATGTCTTTGCGCAAAGCATCAGGCACATAGAGACGATCGTTCTTCCAAGCAAAATTGCGGTCAAAAGTAACATTGTGTAAATTTGCTTGCAACTAAGTGTCAGATTTCAATTGGGAAAGAAATTGTTGTTGCAAGTCCGAGGGAACTGGCAAACGCCCCAGGCAGGGTGAAAGTGAAGTGTCTGGCTGCTGCGCATGAGTCTGGCTGCGGGTCACAGCTGCCAGACTCAATTGCGGGTCAATCCACAGTGTACCTACTACATCAGGCACAGTGCTGGAATCTTGGGATCTGCAGGAAAGTGCATCAGCCAGAAAGTTTGTCTTTCCCGGAATAAATTTTAACTTAAAATCAAAACGGCTGAAAAATTGAGCCCATCTGATTTGCTTTGGGTTGAGCTTACGAGGTGCACTGAGTGCTTCAAGGTTCTTGTGATCAGTCCAAACCTCGAAAGGGTGGGTAGCCCCCTCCAACAAGTAGCACCAAGTGTCTAAAGCAGCTTTGACAGCAAAAGCCTCTTTCTCCCAAACATGCCACCTCCTTTCAGTTTCAGAGAATTTACGGGAGAGATAAGCACAAGGCTTCAAACACCCGGACTCATCTCCTTGTAGCAGGAGTGCTCCAATGGAGAAATCAGAGGCATCCACTTGCACCACAAATGGTTTGCTGGGATCGGGATGCTGTAGGATGGGTTCGGCCATAAATAGCTTTTTAAGCTTGTCAAAAGCCACCTGGCACGCAGGCGTCCATTTCAGCAATGCCCCCGGATTCTTTGCCCTCTGGGTGTCCCCCTGTCCTTTAGTTTTGAGCAACTCAGTGAGGGGCAACGCTATCTCCGCGAACCCCTGGATAAACTGCCAGTAATAGTTCGCGAATCCGAGGAAACTTTGGAGCTGCCTACGCGTACGTGGTGGCTCCCATGCCAGAATGGCTTCAATCTTAGCTGGATCCATTTTGATACCCTTGTCTGAAATTCTATAGCCCAAATAGTCAATTTGAGATTTATGAAATGCACATTTGGACAATTTAGCATACAGCTCAGCCTTTCTCAGCTTGCTGAGCACTTGTCTAAGCAGTTCTATATGTTCCTCAATTGTTTCAGTATAGATTAACACATCATCCAAATACACAAGACCCCTTTGAATAAGTGGTCATGCAAGACCTCATTGATCAGTTGCATAAAAACCCCAGGCGCTCCCGCCAGCCCAAAAGGTAACACTTTATACTGGAAAGAGCCCAGAGGGCAATTGAAAGCAGTTTTCCATTCATCCCCCTCCCTTATACGAATGTGGAATATGCCTCCCTCAGGTCCAACTCAGAGAATATTTTCCCCTTCGCCAGATGTGATAACATATCTTTGATTAACGGGACAGGATATTTATTTAATATTGAGACTGCATTCAATCCACGGAAATCCGTACATAATCTCAAAGTCCCATCTTTCTTTGGTCTGAATAGAACAGGAGCACCCACTGGGGAACTGGCTGGTTCGATAAAACCCCAGCTAGATTTTTATCGACAAACTCTCTTAGCGTTGCCAGTTCCTCCTGGGTCATAGCATAAATTTTTGGCTTAGGCAACTGTCATGAGTAAGGATGGTGAGCAGGGGGCTCCCACCCAGACTGTCAAGCGCATGCGTAGCACTGAGGAACTGTTCAGCCATTCAAAGAGACACAGATCGGGACCGCCTTAACCTTTGGGGTTTATATGGCTGGGTTTTTCCCACGCTTCCTCAGTTTGTTAGGATTCTTGTTAAGTACTACTAATAAATATTAGAGACCAAGTCGTTGTCTCAGTGTGTTTCCTGGTAATCAGGACAGCAACTTTGCATTAGGGATAAAGTCTATAGCACAGTCAGTTTTGCAGTGCGGCGGTAGTTGATCCGCTTCCTTTTCGCCAAACACATCTGCAAAGTCTTGGTATTGTTCCGGCAGTCCGTCTAGCGGACCAGTAAGGAGATGCGGAGTTGTTGCTGCCGCCCTCCCCACCTCGCCATTGTCCAATTCATCCCCCGCAGGGGCTTTGTAGAATCCATCTGCAAAAGTCACAGTCCTGTGCACCCAATTTATGTGTGGGTTCTGCTGCACAAACCAAGGCATCCCCAAAATGACAAACGGACCCCCCACAGGCGCTACCACAAAAGGCAGTTTCTCCCAGTGGCTTCCCATTTGCAATGCCACCATCCCTGTGGAGTGAGTCACCGGTTTCCCCCCCGCTGTAGATCCATCCAATTGGGTGAAGATCATGGGCCGTTTCAAAGGGAACGTGGGTAACTCTAACGCAGCTACCACATCAGGGTGCATTAAACACCATGAGCACCCCGAATCAATCATTGCCCACACTTCCACAGTTCTTGTCCGTGACCCCAATTTCACCTTCACTGTCATGGTAGGGAAATTTCCACTCACCGAAGCATGATCACGCCCTTCCTCTTCCACCTGCCCAGCAGCGCCCTTTAAAGCAGGTGGCTGGCGTTTCCCGCCGGTTGATTAAGAACAGCCTCCTCATCATCCCCAAAGAAAGGGACTTCCTCAGGTTCGACCTCTGCCAGCGACCTCTTCATCTTTCTTGGTAGGGAAGGAGATTTTCCAGATGACTTTCCCGGCTGGTCTTCGGTCTTTCCCTTCAGGCATGCCACTGCTCGGTGCCCCTCTTTTCCGCACCGCAGACATTGCCCTCTCACATAGTGTCACTCCTTCTCTTCCTCCCAGGTCCGCTGGCTGGATTTCCCTGGAGGAGCCGAGGTGCGGGACCCTTTACTGAATCTCCCATATCTCATCGATTTTCGGTGGGCAAATGTCTCTAGGGCATGCTCAGCGCTGCTCGCCAGCTGAATCCAGTCATACAGGGTTCTTGGGTCCTCACGCCCCAGAGACCACTTCAGAACCTCAGTTTCCAGTCCATCCTTGAACATCTCCACCGGCGTGGATTGGGACCAATCCTCCACTTTCCCAGCCAGTGCTTTAAACTCCAGCGCATAATCCGCCACGGATCATGACCCTTGGTACAGACCCTTTAATGCCCGCTTCGCTCTTTCCTGAGCTAACGGGTCTTCAAAATGTTGCCGTAACGCCCATAGAAATTCCTCAAAGTCTTCTAACTCCGGAGCGTCCGATTGGCACAGCTGTACATACCAATCGGCCGCCCTCCCCTTCAGCTTGGTAGCAATGGCGTTTATTTTCCCCCGCTCTGACCAGAACCCCTGTTCCCAATCCTCCATATAACTGTTAGCATTAGTTATGAAGAAGGACAATTTTGTAGGGTCCCCATCGAACTTTACCGTGAAGGGTGGGGGTCTCGCAGTTTCTGGTCGCTCAGCCCTTTGCACGGCCCCTAGCGAGCGCCTCTCCACTGGAGGGGGCCTCAAAATTGTCACCCTCGGGCCCCTCTCCTCTCCTCGACGCCGGACCCTGCTTCTCCCTCTGGGGGATGGTAGGGGTGACGGTGAGGTGGAATGCCTGCGGTGGGACCCTTCCCTTCCTTTTTCAGGCAACCCCCAGCCCATTGACATCTTCTTCAGCATGAATTCGACCGAGTCTAATTTTGCCTCCAACACCTTTATACGATCAGGGGTGGGGGACCCCTCGGGCGCTTCTTTTCTGACCACCTTAGGTGACAGCGGGTACCGCCACTTCCAGGAGGTTTGAGCTGCCCCAGTGTCCGATTCCTCCTCCCAAGTAAGGTAGTCACCAACCGAAGTACTGGTCATTTCTGGTACTTTTTGACGTCCTTCCTTCTCCTTCGAGTTGGGGTTGGGTTCTGCCCGAACCTCCGGAGCATCGCTGCAGGGTACCTTCTCTGCTCTAACCACCGTGAAGTTCAGTTCCCCTTCGCTCGATGCCTCGCTCGATGCCTCGCTCTCCATCTCCTGCAATCTCGGTTTGTTCCTCGCTAGCGCTCCCCTTCACAGACGAATCTGGATAGGGGCTAGCAGAATAAGGGTTTTGAGATTCTCAGCTTTATATAAGGGTTGCCTATTCTAACAGACTCAGTCTCACAAGCATGTGCTTAAGGAAAACTGGTTTATTGAAAGAATAGAGTGCAAACACAAAGAAAGCTGAGAATGAGCAAAAGCGTGCCAAATACAAACTAAAAACCCTCGCTTCAAACCCGGTTCCACCCTTGCTCCCGCTTAGCAACCACCCCCTCCCAGGTGTTAGCAACCGTCACCCACATCGGCCTGAGAAAGTAACCTTGAACACAGTCCATAACCCAAACATACATTCCACAGTTACAGTAAGGAGATTACAGCCTGGCATGGCTGGAAATCTCCATTCAGCAAACACGAATCAGGAAAGTGACATGCGAAACGTTACAATGTATTCAGAACATTGGAACGATGAACATGACAGTACTTAGCATGAAATTACAGAAAGAGCTCTAGGACAAGGCTGATGGAGCAAATGGTAACAGAGAAAGAATAATATGAACTTTTAATATTTATTTTCCATGTAAACACCAAATCCTAAACCCTCCCAAATTTTGCTGACTCCACTAAAATATTTGGTTTTGCTTCTGGAGGAGAGAACCAGAAAGAGCCAAAGCCATCTTGCATTCTGATTGAAGACATCTGGTAAAACATCATGATTAGAAATTAGAGTTATCAGTCAAAAAGATACTCTTCTCCCCCTGTAACATTTTTCTTATGGAGACGGTATAGGGTAAATGTATGTGTTTTTTGCCAATATGCCATGTGTGGGCCAGTTTATCAAATTTCATCCCTTCATTCTTTCTTTTTTCAGTTTACTCACAAAATAACAGAGAACTATATGAATATATGGAAGATGCTAAACCAGTGTTTCTCAACCTTGACGGCTTTAAAATGTGTGGACTTCAACTCCCAGAATTCCCCAGCCAGCATTTGGGAGGGTTTAGGAAACACTGTGCTAAACCATTGGCTGCAATCACAGAAACCTCCAGCCCATAAACAGGACTCTTTCTCAACTTTAAGGTTAGGGTTGTCTCATACTTACAAAATGTGCTGTACTATTACAGTAATACTAATGTCCAATCTCAGGAACACAAAGCGGCAGATATGAAGGGAATCATTTGCATTCATTTTATCCCTGCATCAATAATGCAGTGAGTTGCTAGGCTGAAAGACAGCAATTAGCTCAAGGCCATCCAATGAACCTCATGATCAAGTAAGGACAGGAACCTCTACACCACACTGCCCTGGCTTTTTTCTTTTCTTCTGGTGCCTGAGCTTGTGAAAGATCAGTTTTATGCATTTTTATGCATAAAGGGCAGACATATTCCATCCATCTCTACTCGCTCCTCTTTTAACAGGGGCATTTAAATTACATTTTAACCAGTGAGATACATCAGATGAATCTTAAAAATTTTACAATAACCTGAAGCTAAGCAGATCCATTCACCCCATGAAGTGCACAGGGAATAAAGGGCTCATCCATTTCTGGCTGCCTGGGGAAGCACAGTTATCGAAAAGCTTGAACTTGCCTGTTATCAGCCAAGATTAGTCTGACGCAAACTGAACATTTCAGGATGGGGATGACTCCTCCATTAGAAAGTAGATGCATTAGTGTCTACAGAAGTCCTGTCTCGAAAATATCTAAAGCCGTAGCCTTTCCTGAAGGGAAGGTGGCTTAGAGAGGAAGGAACTATTCCTTTGTGGATGAACAGGTTGCTGCTCCATGCAACATCACAGCAGAGATGGGTGGAATTCAGGGCCGATTTACAACTCGTATTACTTAGGCATTTTGGCACTGCACGCCAGTTCTTGTTTTCAATAAATAGCAGTAATGGGGGGAAGTGCCATCAGAATAAGGGCTGCAGCAAAACAGAAAGGCTTTTAACCCATGTCTTCTGTGCGCTGTAATCTTTATGAAAATCCCTTTGTGTTTCCCTGCCAGTGTATTCAAGTGCTTCCTGCTCCAAGGCCTTCTGTTATGTCTTCGACATATCACTAATGGAGCTCTTTTCTGTGCAATTTGCAGGGAATTAGCAGAGCACATGCTACCCTAGGATTTCTTATGCACTGATTCACAAGGAGTGCCCAGACAGAAGGGCACCTTGGCTGTAAATAAGGAAATCATGAGGAAATGCTTCAAAATCTGTGCAAGGGAGACATTTATGTAAGATCTCATGTTGACAAAAGAAAAGTGAGAGCTGTTCACAGGAGACACTGAGGGATCTGTTGCAGAAGTATAGTATAAACTGCTGCATAAGGATCGTCCCTTTAGACTCTGTGCGTGCCAGTTAGACATGTGATTTCCAAAATGTCTCTTGTGGGAAAGCATAGGGTCAAAGGAGTTTGAAGGGACCATAAGGATCATCAAGGCCAACCCTCTGCAATGTGCAGGAAAAGCAATTATTATTATACTGCACTTTTATTTTTTTACAACTCAAGGTGGCATGAGTAATACTCCCATCTCCTATTTTCCCCGCAACAATCATCCTATGACAGGGGTTGGGCTGAGAGAGAGAGAGACTGGTCCGAAGTCACCCAGCCTGCTTTCATGCCCAAGTATCTGCCCCAAGATATAGATCACACCAAGAAATCAACTCCAAATTAAAACTAAAACTACTTTTATTGAGATTGGCTAACAGAATCTTGCAAGTCTGATTATGCTTTCCCTCCTCCTTTTCTTATACTCATGTGAATTACGGGGGTGTCTATCTCAGACACTTACACATACCTTCTTCATTGTTTGGGCATAAGCAATATTTCAAATCTAGCATCCGGACTACTATTCAAATGATCTATAGTTCTTAAAAATCTCCAGTGGTGAGAAGTCACAAGCTCCATAGGTAGACTGTTCTACTATTGTACTGATTTTACTGTCACGAAGTTTGGCTTTTGCAAATCAATTAGCCTGCTGAGGACACCTTCTAGGTCAGATACAGATCACCCTGAGTCACCAGACTGTTTCCCCACAGAAGATGTTGCTGGACTCTAATTACTACTACTCTAACAATGTCTGGAGGATACAGGTGCTCCACAGAAGCTGTAATACCACAAGACAGAATACCCCAAGCCTTCTGCTATGGGGGGAAAACATTATTTGACTTCCATTTCTAAGTGAATCAACCTAATTCTCATTTCTCAGGTTTATAGTATATACAGACTGGAACATATCCATCAGGCTGTGCATTTATCTGAATGCTATGATATTGATTTTTTGTTCAAATATCACAAAATATTATTGATTAGGAGAAAATTAGCTGATTTTGGCTGATCTCAAAATGCTAAGCAGGGTCAGTATTGATTAGGAAGAGGTTGGATAGGATGTTGCTACAGATTGTATCTAATAGTTCATTAACTTTATGTTGAGCTTACATTTATTTGTATGGCTTTTATGTTGATTTTATACTCCTTAGATTTTAATACCACAGAAAGGCAATGCCAAATGACTTCTATATTGTTGCCAAGAAAAGCAGGTAGACATGTTCTTGAAGTCATCAGAAAACAAACTCAACTCAAAGGACACTTATTAGGAGAAATCATGAACAAGAACCATCAGGAAGGGACCATCTAAGATCTCACTTTTTGGTTTTAAGAGATGACCAACAGACTCAGAAGCTGGATATTTTTAGGAATGAATGCCTGCAAAACTGGCACAGCTGGAAATACCCTGATTTTTCCATTCCCTAGGCATGCCAAAGAGATGCTGGTGTTAGCAGGCAAATTGTTCTTCAAACTTGTCTTTCATCAACAAATGTCAGGGTTGCTCAAACGCAGCCCAGGATCTGACCACTGCTTTTCTGTTTCTGTCAGATGTGTTGCAAGATGCAAGATGGGTTGGCAGCAGGGTTCACCTACATCTACTCTCTAATTCACTCCCCCACCCCTGCCCCAATTTCTTTCCTTGGCTGCCTGGCAGTCCTAGACCTTTTTCAAGGTAAATGCCAACCAAGAGAGGGTTGACTCCCTGATGCAGAAGTTTTGTTCTTTGTGGGTGGGCTGCCACCCCCTTGATATAGTTAGGGTTTTCCTCCTTCCTGGACTAAAGAAGAATGCTTTACTTCTTTTATTCTTAAGTTGTGGTGAGGCTGGAAAAAAACAAACAGCTAGGCTTAGGCAGTGATGTGATACCTCAAGGGACTAGTGCTCAGTGAGCAGATCACTCAAGCATACCAAACTATTATTTTAACGCATGAATGATTAGAGGCAAATATTAACTTAGTGAATAAACCATACATAAGCAACAGAAAAACCTTCTCTCTGCCTAACCACAGAGCTTGCTCTAGAGCGCTGTTTCTCAACCTTAGCAACTTTAAGATGTGTGGACTTCAACTCCCAAAATTCCCCAGCCAGCTCAATAGGCTCAATGGGAATTGATTGACCTTCTTTTCATATTGTATAAAGTGATCCCTCTACTGGCCTCCCTTTCCTCCTTCCAGAGTGTCCTAAGCTGAGCCATGTTGTGGATGGTTGCCAGCCACAATGTTGTCATGAGGTGGAGAGTTTGCTCCTGGCTAACAGCTCCCCAGTGAGCTTCTTAAGCAGGCTCACAAAGCCCAACCTTTGAGTCTTCAACTGCCCCAAAGTGGCTTTGATGACCATGAGGCACACAGTTACCTTTTGCTCTTCTTGGTTCTGTGTTTGGACTCTGCTCAGAGGGGTTAGGTTTAGAGATATGTAGCTACTATATGTACCACTGGCCTTTTTAAAAAAAATGTAGATGCACTTGACATTTCTGAATGCAACAGGCAGGAGAAGCCAAATAACAAAAGTCAACTCAGAAGGAAGGAGGGAAGGTTTTAATAACAATATCCATGGAGCAGCAAGACTGGAAGGGAAAGCCCCCAAATAAGTGAGGAATGGGATGACTTTTGCAGCTGCTCTAAGTAAAAGGAGGTGCTCAGCTTCTTTGCAAGACTGATGCTCAATTAAAACACACAGACCAAACCAGAAGTCAGCAGGGCAGAAGAAAGGAATCTACTCTTGCTTGTGATCCAAGAAAGGATTGGCCTCAGTGCTTCACGACTAGTCAACGTGATGACACCCAAATATATTGCCTCTCTTTTTTACTGAACAACTATGCAAATTTATGGATAACTTTTCTCAACCACAGTATGTCTCAATCCAATATACATTTTGAATTTTGATAAGCTCTGCCTGTTGGCATAATAAAGGGACAATATTTTGCCCAAGATAGGTCCTTAGTAATAATGAGATTTTCTGACATCGAGTATCTTCAAACAGTGTGCACATGTGATGACTGACACTGCAGACCCTGTGTCTAATTCCAGCTTAACAGATTTTCCAGCTTAACAGGGGTCAGCCAAATAACTGACCTGTCCTAGCTGTCTGCATATGATATTTAAAGATTTGCTAGTCCACTTTTGTCCTCAGTTAGGTAATTGTTAGCTTTTCAATAATGTGTGCATTAGGAAATACACACACACACACACACACACACACATACATCATACATACTGTATGTGTGGGCTCAGGTGGACTCATCTGATTTCGATGAACTGCTTGCACTTTTTATTGCGTTTCCTTCAGTAAACCTCTTTAGGTGAAAGATTTTGAAACCTTTCCCCACATATATAACACGTTCCTGGCACCTGAAGACCAGGTCCCCCATCCTGCCCTGGCCATATCTTGGGGACATCTACCACTGCTTTGGCTCCCTTTGCTTCAACTCTGGTCTGCAGTTCTTTTGTGTCTCTAGCAGCCACTCCCACCACCATTCCCATTTCACAGCTCTTTTCCAATAATGTCTCCCTCAGTTAACCACCTCTGTTGTATGTGTCAGGTCACTGCATCATCCACAGACAAATCTATGCCAAAGAGCATCACTAAAGTCACATGTTTGGTTGACTGTTGTAATTCAGTTGCAGGCAAGAAACAGCTTCACTTTCTCTTTGATTTCTCTTATGAAATCTATATCCTTCTGCTGTAACCAGTAGTTTGGGTGTTGAGTGTTCTTGCACTTTGTACCCTTTCTTTACAACTCTTAGAAGTAGCCTTCTCTGGTGCTTTTAGGCTGCGCACTGTGTTTTCCACTCATTACACTGAGTCACACTCCCATAATTTTCTCTGGGGCGCATCTTCCAATATGCTGTCCAAGACTGGTGGGTCAGTCTGCCATAGTCCCCCGCTCCAAACTCCCCCATTTACAATATATGGAGCTACCAGTTATTACAAGGCTTACAGTGGTGAGGAGTCTTCTTTTAACTTTATAATAATAATAATATTTATGTTTAATTTTAGAGTATTTTTGTAATTATTTTAGGGCTTTATTGTATCCCTAAGTCACATTTCTGTGAGATGGGCGGCACATAAATATGATAAATGACTAACTGCTTGTTCCGTTCCTGCTTTTCCAGTCTCTCTTTAATCCCATCCTCATTGCCAATTGGTTACAAAGGGAGAAGAAGTAGGAAATACATAAGGTTTTGCAAGAACTACATTATATTATAAGCAGGAGAATGAAAGGAACCCAAAACAGTATCACAGGACAAATACAGAAGAAGATTTAATAATACAATTAGAGTAGATATAGCTACAATTTACATATCCATTTGCTGACCTTTAGGAGGGCATTAAAGACCTGGGTTTTTCACTGACACTGGGTGGGTGACAACCTGCGACCTCTCTATTTATGTAATTGTGAAGTAATGGGATTCATCTCCCCTCCCTCCCCCTCTGCTGCAATGGCTTCTTATTGTTGCTGTTTGTTTTTTAATCTTCCAAAAGCTGAAGAAATTGAATGGACAAATACAAAACAAAAAAAATACCAGGACTGAAATTTGATCCTGCTTCTGGTACTCTGGCAATTATGGGATCACAGGTGTTATTTCAGTTAGGTGACAACTGGTTCTGACAATAATTTAAGGGGTCTCATCCTGCTGCTGAATGGTTGCACTGCTCCTTAGGAGGGCGGTGGGCCTGGGGTGGGCCTAGGCGACATGGAAAGGGCAACGTGTTGGGTGGCTGATGCAGCCTAGCACTTGACCTCCATGTGCTAGAAAATAGAGCAGGTAGAAAGTTTGAATTAGCATAATGAAGAATGGCTCAAGATCTGGGAATGCATCTAACAGAATTGCTAAGTCTGCAAACGTATACTTACTTAAGCCTCATTCTACACAGCGGGGTATACCTTTAATTAAACATACTATAAATCATGTTTATTTGTTTTTCTGTTGATTTTTTCTTTTTTGCCCTTTTAAGGTAAGGGAAATCAGTTTTAATTACCACAGTTTTGCTTACATGACCAACTGCTGCACCCAAACTGAGTATCAGCCAAGCTTGATAATAAACTCCCAGCCAGACTATAATTCTTCCATGATACACTGCAGCCTCACTCAGCTTAATTTGGCTGTAGTTCAAAGTATGAATCTCAGTCCGGTTCACTTGTGAATGCTGTCTCAGGAGTTCTGAGACGTGCAATTTTTCAAGATTATGTTCTGTTTCAGATGAGTTTGGAACGTCACTCAAAGGAATAGATCTGCAAAACTGATGGACCTAGCAGGGAAAGCACCAATTTGATTCAAAATCTTCGAAGCCATATGCAAAGGTTTCCTGGATTTCAGGGACTTGTTCTATTTATCTGAAGTCTGTTCAGTGTTGCAGAAAGAGGTGGAGAGTTTTCTTCTGACCCGCATCTCCTACTCTCTCACATCCCTTAATCTTTGCTTTCATTCTCTCATCTAGAAATGGTGGGTATCATCCAATTAATAAGGTATTGTTTCTGAAAAATGAGATTAGGTTTGCCAGGAAGCACAAAGCAAATAGAAAAGCAATTTGTGAAGAACCTTATGGTGATAAATTTTGAAGCCTCTTGCTTGAAATCTAATCTTTTATTTTTTAAAGTAGTATTTAAATGTGAACAACAACAAAACAAATCATTAAGAGGGGGGAAAACATACGCAGAGATCCATGAGGACAATCTGTGCTGGGCGTACATCTGCGAATGTATCAGTCCTGCTCGATTGTGTCCTTACATGAACTTTTCTAGAGCTTAGTTTGGTTTGCTCTGTTCACATTCACTGGCCTAGAATGAGTTTAGCTTCCTGGTTTAATTAGATTCCTGAGTAGTGCTGTCCAGTCATGCCTTAAACTGCTGGGGGAAAAAAAAATCTTCCCTTCCAAAAGTGCGACCTGAAATCAGGTACTCCGATTTTCTGTCCATTTATTTGGAACCAAGTCCTACTGAACTGAATTGAAACTGACTTCCTATTAACAAGACCATTTAAGATTGCAACTCAGCAAAGGTCTCTGTTCTGAGGTTTTCTTGTCCTTTGTTACTTTAAACATAAGTTTTGAACAGAACAGCCCTGTGGGTGGATTAGATATTTCATTCTGTTCTCCCCTGGAGCTTCTTTCCTAGTCTAATTCCTTACCCTTAAAGGTAAAGGTAAAGGTTTCCCTTGACGTAAAGTCCAGTCGTATCCGACTCTAGGGGGCGGTGCTCATCTCCGTTTCTAAGCCTTGGAGCCGGCGTTGTCATAGACACTTCCGGGTCATGTGGCCAGCATGACGACTCGGAACGCCGTTACCTTCCCGCCGAAGCGGTACCTATTGATCTACTCACATTTGCATGTTTTCGAACTGCTAGGTGGGCAGGAGCTGGGACTAGCAACGGGAGCTCACCCCGCCGCGCGGTTTCGAACCGCCGACCTTCCGATCGACAGCTCAGCGGTTTAACCCGCAGCGCCACCGCGTCCTTACCCTTACAAAGTTGCTATTTGGCACAGGAGTGTATAACTAGGGGCGGGGGGGGGGAGAGGGGATGATACAAGTATTGCAGGAGTAAGAACAACTGAAAGCAGAAGGGTAGCAATTTGGTCAGGGAAGAGGTAGAAGAGAATGGACTAAAGTCTTCACTACTTTGATCTGGAGTGTTTGTTTAAAAGTACCACACGCACGGACGATTTCACATAGGACGGCCACCTATACATTGGCAATCAATCAATCAATCAATCAATGGTTCTGCATAAGGTCATGCTACTTCATCAAGTATCACCAGATGTGCAAGGCATCTGATCAAAGTGGATAAGACCCTTTGGCAGGTGATTTACTTGTAAGCTGCCTTGGGAGAATCATCCTGAAAGGCAGGGTATCAATCAATTTTACAAAACACAGATTTATCAGTAACAATCAATGAGTAACTTCAAGGCCTTCCTCCACTTTCTTTTGTCCTTAAAATAAACTTAGCTGGGGAAGCTTATTAAGAAGGGATTGCCTTCCACCCAAAAGACTGTGAGTGGGACCCCAAGTTCTTCTGCTCCCACTGTGTGATGTTCTGCCTATATTAGAAGTGAACTAGTGCAAAGTGTGGGGTTCACAGCTCTCTGGTGAATTTTGGCTGCATCCTTCCTCTGCTTTCGGAAGAAACCTGACCCCTCCCTGCCCTCCATCAGGTGCTGCTTCTTTGGGATATGCTCTGCTACCAGCAATTGCCTTTTCTTGCCAGAAGGATATGTATTTGTGGGGCTTTGATTAACTTTTGCTCAGATCTGTAGCTTTCTTTTAAACCTCCTTGATTCCTCTTTCCCAGCACAATTCTGTTTGTTTACAGCAGATCTATGTGTCTTTCACATTCATTAGCACTTTGCCATCTGCTGCCTCAATAGAGAAATAAATTAGTGTATTGTGGTGAGTTCCTCGAGAGTGCCAAAAGTGACATTTGCAAAAATATTTTTATTCATTTACTCTCACTCTTTTTTTACCTCCCCCCACCCATCGTTCTGGGTCCATTCTGAGAAAGGAAAGGAAAAAAGTTAGACGCAGGAAATTTTATCTGGGCATCTGCGTTATCACCGTGATCACTCCCCATTTCTTTGAATAGAAAAAGGGGATATTAAAATAGTTATCTGCCCCCTTTCACTCACACCCATGTTGCTCTTGTGCAGTTATGCAAGGAGCAATGGCTTGTTTAAAAACTAGAGGAGGGAGTCTCTTGCCTCTAGTGCTACAATAGGGGTGTATAAAAAAGCATCTAAAGCAATTCCACTCTAAAATGCATGCGGGCTGGGCTGTTTTTCCTGCTGATCCTGACAGCTCTTCCCAGATGCACAATCCTAATAGCCTTCTGGAAGCAAGGAAGGCACCAGATTGCGGTTCATTTTTCTGAGCAACTGCCTTGAAACCGAGTGACGTACCTTGATAAGAGAAAATGCTGTTTCTGGATTTGTTTCTACTTGGCAACCACTTTTAGACTACTTGCTTGTGTCAGAAAAAAATGAAGTTTTGATTTTGGGTTGTAATGATTAAATGGCTTGATCTGATAGAAATAATATTACTAAGGTTTACTTTAATGGTAAGAGATTATACATGTAAATGTATTAATATCTGTATTGGAGAAGGTCGGAAGTCACTTTCTGTTTCTGCTCTCTCTCTGTTCTGCACTTTTGTAGTTTTTATTTTTTCTTTAGATCTATCTCTGTTCTATCTCTGTTCCGTATTCCGTATTCTAATTATATTTGGAAAATTAATAACGTACTTATTTAAAAAAGAAACAGAAATGACGTACTTGAGTAGAGAGCAGGAAGGTGAGGGAAAGCACATCTTCCCATGAATGGGGGAATGGCTGTCCTGAAGATCAGCTTCTGGAAGACAACTGCTGGTTGAGCTTTCAACTCAGCAAGGCCTGGAGCTGCTTTTGAACTGGTGCAAAACTACCAATATGGGGGTGCCCCTTTTTTTATGAAGAAGGATTTTCAAATAGGCCAATATACAATCACTGGGGGTATATTTGCAGGGTAAAAGGCAAGCTAAAATAAACCCATAGGCATACATTATTTGTAAGTCTATAAAGCCTAGTGCCCACCCCACCCCCAATTGTTTGCTTTAAGCTTATCTTCCTTAACCACATTCCAGATTTGCTTTTGCCCTCTCCTGCTACCAAATTCTGCATTCATGGCAACTCCATTTTTAGAAACACCTAACCGAACCAAATACCAATAGAAATACAGGCCAGCAGTTGCAGTTGCTAACTGAGAGCCAGTTTGGTCTAGTGGTTCAGGCTCCAGGCTTGAAACCAGGAGACGGAGAGTTCTAGTCCCGCCTTAGCCATGAAAGCGAGCTGGGCGACCTTGGGCCAGTCACTCTCTCTCAGCCCCTGACATCAGGCTCGGGCGACAAACCAGTCAGTCAATTCCTGTTGCAACCAATGGATCAACATTCAGTTGATCAGAAAACACTAGGAAGGAAAAAAAAAGTTGCAGTTGCTAACTACGAATCTCAGAAATTAGGTTTAGTTTGTCACCTGGCAAATTCCAATAATTCTCCAGGGCTCATCTTTCCTATTATACCATAAAAGGGGAAAGCTCTTCTCTCTTCTCTGGCTGTAGATACTTTGGCTTAGCCTGCTCTTCCATCACTCTCCCTCTGCAAATTAATTTTCTTAGATAATGCTGAAAAAATGCACCCGAGCTGCTTTTTTAGTATTCTTCTCATAATATAAACCTGGGTTATACAGATAGAATATGGAAAAGAAATGAAATGCATGTTCTTGGCAATTCAGGGTTCACCATCACACTGCAGTCCAATTTGAGTGCAAACCAATCTACGCCTCATGTGTCCTTAGTTTCAAGAGGTATTTAAACTGGCTTTTAAAGAGTTCAGCTCCACTGACTAAAATGTGTGCTCAATTTTTAAACAGCTCTCCTCTGCTCTGTGCCCTGCATTAGCAACAATCACAAGTAATGATTCTAAAAGCACTCTTGGCATCAGCTGCAAAAAGTGCCCTATAGCTCGATCTGTCTTCTGCGTAGCTCCCACCCCAGTATTCAGAGCTGTCCCTGAGATCCTGTGCCTGGGGTAGGTTCTTTCTTTTGAAAAAAGTGAAGGAAGCAGCTGGTGGGAGGAAAGCCTTCTGTGAAGTTCCTGGAAAGTAATGCCCTGCCTGCTACAACTGTCAGAAATCCAGATCTATTTTGGACTGGCTAGAGACAGGATATGAATGTCCATGCGAGGCTGAGTAGAAACTCATTTGAGGCAGCTGAAGAACTAGGAGGAATTGCTAGACTTGGAGTACTAAAGGACCGCATTGTTCTACATTAAGCAGAAAAAAACGTGAAAGGTCCCCTGTGAAAGCACCAAGTCATGTCTGACCCTTTGGGGGGAATGCTGCTTTCCTAACATTTTCTTGGCAGACTATAGAGCGGGGTGGTTTGCCGTTGCCTTCCCCAGTCGTCGCCTTCCCCAGCAAGCTGGGTACTCATTTTACCAACCTCGGAAGGACGGAAGGCTGAGTCGACCTGAGCCGGCTACCCGAGAGAGAATCCAGCTCCCGCTGGGACTGAACTCCGGTCACGGGGAGAGTTTCAGTTGCAATACCGCCGCCTACACTCTGCGCCACACGGGGATGTACATTAAGCAGAAAACAGATGTTTTTTAATCAACTTTCTCCAGTGAGGGTTCCCTCCAGATGCGTGGAGTTCAGTTTCCAGGATTCCCAGCCAGCATGGGCATTTGCGGGGGGGGCTAATGTTGGGGAAGGCTGCTATATACTGAGTAATGAGATGGACTGAGACATCTTTGCTTGATGACCTGAGGCCAGGAGAAGGCAATATTTGGATTGCTGTGATCACCTTTCATATTTTGGGGAGAGTGAAAGCTGCAGTGGGCAGAGCAGTGATGCCAAGTAGATGGAGCCAAGTCCCACAAAACTGATTTTTTCCCCCCTATGGTGGATGGCGATGGAGAATTTAACTGTTTATAAAGCTTCTTTGGGGGATTATATTGGGTTAGGCAGTTACGATGGGTGGGTTAAGGACTGCATATGGCTTGGCTTCAGATTCCCCACCCCTGCCTTAGGGAGAACAGGATCTCCCAGCTTCTTATCTACAATATGTGGATAAGTAGTAATGATATCTTACGGAATTGAGATAACAAATGCAAAGCCACATGAATGATTTTTTTTCAATGATCTTTTCTTATTCGTGCTACTAGTAGATCCTGTGAAAAGGGAACAAAAGTCCTCTAAGAGAATGTATAGTGCTAGGAAGGACAATGTCCACTAATGAATATGAGCATTAATACCCAGCTTTAATAAGGATGAGAAGCAATAACAAGTTTGCAGGTGGATTTTGACCCCATCTTTCACTCTTGCCTGTCATGATGGAAGTCAAAGCCCCTGATCTTTCAAGGTCACCAAGAAGAACATGAGAGCTCCATTCATTAGTGAACAGGGCACTGTCTTTGAAGAAGCGCTCCCTCATGCCTTGCATTAAACATTGATAAATCCTGCCAAGCATATCTGTGTCTAATGCAGCTGCTTGGTACAGAGAGGCTAATGCCCTTCTCTAAAATTCAGTTTATTTGAACAATGCTGGAAGGCAGTCAGCACCTCTGCTACTTATGATCGGTCAAGCGTCTTTTAACTTAATGACAACAACTTTGCTAACAGCTGAAATCAATACAATTCCAGCATCTCAATCTAATCATAGCTGGGTGGCTCAGGGAGAATGCCGCTCAGGCTTTTGAGATGTATGCAATCTCTAGCATCCTGAATGTAATCTAATACCCAGAATAGTTAGGATCTCACTGGGAAGCACATTAGACATCTTACCAAAAAGGTATCCTAGCAGCTACCTTGCTCACTTTGTTCTGGCATTGGGTGATGCGTTCAATCCCATACGAGATGGGGCCTGGCCACTGGTCATTGGCTGACCTTAGAACACATGACCTCTGACTTTGAGAAACTGCTTGAACTGCAGGCACTGCATTAGCCCTGAATACCCCAGCACCAGTGTCAGGATCATCCTGCAGTATTTGCAGCTGACTTCAGGATAAGGTAGCACCTGACAATGTTACTGTCTACAGCAGAGATGCAAAAAACAGGTGGCCCCAAGAGCCTTTCCAAAATTTGCCACAGATTTGCTATATTGACTATGATAGAAGGGGGAAATTATGAAGCATGTAATTATTCTCATGTGTTTTTTTTTAATTGTTCAGTCATGTCTGATTCTCTGCCTGGACAAGTCCCTGCAGTTTTATTGGCAAGGTTTTTCAGGAGTGGTTTGCCATTGCCTCCTTCCTCGGGCTGAGAGAAAATGACTGGCCCAAGGTCCCCCAGCTGGCTTTGTGCCTAAGGCGGGACTAGAACTCACGGTCTCTTGGTTTCTAGCCTGGTGTCTTAACCACTACACCACACTGGCTCTCTGAACCATGTTTAATTATAGTTAAATATAGTTTTCCTTATCCTACCCCTGCCATGTTCTGGAAGTTGAAATCCAACAGCAAACAGGTGAATGATAGGAATATGTAAAGTAGCATTCCCGAACATATTGCCCTCTGGGTGGCTGGAAATTCTAGGTATTTTAGTCCAGCACATTCCTAGGACTCTGTATGCAGGAAGGCTAAACATTTTGTAAAAGAAATCAGTTCTCTGTAATTATATGGTTAACACTTAATGCCTTCAGCTCTTGCCATTCTTGCTGTAGGCTCAGAATGATGTCAGACATGATGGAAAAATGCTTTGGAAGGATTTTATTTTCAAAAGCAGATTACAAATAAATAGATTAATAATAAGAGATGATGATAAAATGGGGAAGTGGAAGAAGGACAGGACACCCACCAGATCAGTTTTAAATAGTCTCCCTGATCAACCCATCCACCCCAAAGATTCAACACTTTACCCTTCTTAGCAAAAATACACACAATTTTGTGGCCAGGGTAAAAGAAGGAACAACCTAGTGCAGAATTTAAACAAATTCTTTCTTTTTAAAAAAATCATCCCTTAACATGAAGTTTAGGAACCAACACTTGTCTAGAGCTAGATTGTTAACTTTGAACTTTATCCGAATCAAAGGTGAGTCACTACTAGGAACTGCTCCCACCTCAAATGGGATAGGAGAGATTGGAATTTTGAATCAAGCCCAAGTCAGAATCAAATGGGAATAAAAAAAAAGTCTTTGATATAAACTGAGTTTATATCCTCAGCATTTTTATTTACCTGCACTCATTTGCTCTAGACCACAAAGCTCAGAAACCAATCAAGCACCCATTTCACCGCAACAGCCACTTCCATCTGTCCCTGTATGTTCTAACTCCATTCTGCCCCACTCTGCTTTCAGACATATTGCTATGAGGGAATTTGGATTTTTGCTGCCCATTGTTATTACAGCACCCTTCAATGCTTTGCTTGGCTTATAAACAGGACTTAGCTAATTTACAATAATATTCTTAGAATTCACTGTATTGAAATTGGGGTTTGAGAAAAATATAAATATAAATACAAATGAATATATAAATTTGATAAATAAATAAAAAATAAACATAATTTATGGTATATCCCTCTGTATTTTAATTACTTCCACTGTGTTTTTATTAATTTCTCTGTATTAATTTCTTTGTTTAATAAGTCTGTGAGCCTTGAAATTAAACATTGTAAGGAACTGGCAGGTTTGTAAAATAGATGATTGCCCAAAGCAGGAACAGCTGAAAAAACTGGTAACACTAGAGAATAATTAGTGTCTGAGAGTGACAGCTGTCACCTCTGAATATAGAACATTCTGGCTCAGTCTGAGTCAGTTTCTTTCCAGCAACAGGATGTGGAATTTGGGTCGTGATACCCCAGAGGATGACAAGACTGCACCCCCTCCCCTCACAAGTTCCTGTGATAAAATATGCCCTGAGCAACAGAAGCTGCCTCAGGGAATGATTGCAGTGAGCCGAGAAAGGAAGGTCAGACCCATCTCTGATTGCCCTCTTGAGTTGATTGCCATCTTACCATGCTTATCCATGCATGGAGGCCCATCCACACACACCATGTTTTCATGAGTTCAGACTCTGAATTAAAGTGTGATTTCATCAACCCTCCAAATTGTGGGGCAACCTACAGGCCTTTATTGGGAGGAGCACAGTTGTCCTAACAGTCAGGAATCATGCTGAGACAAGGAATAGGTCTCTAGTGTTTATTACTGCTACATAAGACAGAAAATCTGCATAGTTAAAGCAATGGTGTTCCCCGTAGTAACATATGGCTGCGAGAGCTGGACCATAAGGAAGGCTGAGAGAAGGAAGATAGATGCTTTTGAACTGTGGTGTTGGAGGAAAATTCTGAGAGTGCCTTGGACTGCAAGAAGATCAAACCAGTCCCTCCTCCAGGAAATAAAGCCAGACTGCTCACTTGAGGGAATGATATTAAAGGCAAAACTGAAATACTTTGGCCACATAATGAGAAGACAGGACACCCTGGAGAAGATGCTGATGCTAGGGAGAGTGGAAGGCAAAAGGAAGAGGGGCTGACCAAGGGCAAGGTGGATGAATGATATTCTAGAGGTGACGGACTCATCCCTGGGGGAGCTGGGGGTGTTGACGACCGACAGGAAGCTCTGGCGTGGGCTGGTCCATGAAGTCACGAAGAGTCGGAAGTGACTAAACGAATAAACAACAAGACAGAAAATCCTAACAGACTGAAGAAGCATGGGAAAAACCCAGGCAGATAAACTCCAAAGGTTAAGGCGGGTCTGATCTGTGTCTCTTTGAATGGCTGCTTAATTCCTCAGTACTACGCATGCGTTTTCCCCCCTGGATAGAGGCCCCCTCCTGCTCGCCATCAGTACTCATGACATCACCCTCCCCTCCAGATTCACATTCCATTTCAGCCCCCTCCCTTCCAGAGATCTGATAAGAGTCCATCTCTCCTTCCAAGCTCCCATGGGAACTGGGCAACGATGGACATTCTTCAAAGGAAAACTCCTCCAAGGACGAATCAGTGCTGCTCTCCAGGTCTGATAACGCTTCTGGCCCAGGTGGCTGCTGCTGGAAAATAGCTAGATAATTAGAAGATTCTTTCCCCCCTCCCCCTTGGGAAATGCAAGCCCGAGGTGGAGGGCTGCGGCCCTCCCTCCTCTTCTGTTTCTGGTCTGAAGGCTTCAGGCGGGGGAGGGGGCTGCAAACTTATGAACTCCTCTGCTTGGGATTCCTCTGCTTGCTCAGCCAAGTGAGGAATCTCTGGTAGAGTGCGAGGCTTGGGTTTGTGAGGGAAAAGCTGATGGAATCGATGAACCAGCGTTGGTGCATGCACATCTCTGGCATTCTCCCACGTGTGCTCTTCCTCAGGGTACCCTTTCCAGTGTATTAAATATTGGATGCCCCTTCCCCTCCTCCTAGAGTCCAGAATTTCCTCGACTTCGTATTCCTCCTCCCCCTCCACAATTACTGGAGGTGGGGGGGGGACAGTTGTGATCGTAAGGCACTCGGGGGAGGGTCCTTGGCTAGCAAGGCTCTGTGAAAGACTGGATGGATTTTCATGAATGCTGGCAGCTTTAAGCAATAAGCCACTGGATTTATCTGCTGTACCACAGTGAAAGGGCCCACAAACTTAGAGTCCAACTTCTTGGAGGGCCTGGTAGAGGTCAAAAACTTGGTAGAGAGCCACACTTTGTCTCCTACCACAATCGCTGGCCCCTCTTGTCTGTGAGCATCTGCAGCTCTCTTGTAAGCACTCTTTGCCCTGTTCAGCTGCTCCTTTAACAACTCCTGTGCGGCTTGTTGCTCTTTAAGAAAATCAGCCGCAGCTGGAACAGCTCCCTGCTGGGAGGAGGTGGGCAACACCCGAGGGTTAACCCCATAGAGTGCTTGGAAAGGAGACATCTTGGTAGAGGATTGCACAGAGTTGTTATAGGTAAATTCTGCCATGGGGAGCAGGGCTGGCCAATTGTCTTGCTGATAAGTGGTGTAACACCTGAGATACTGCTGTAACCATTGGTTAATTTTCTCAGCTTGCCCGTTACTAGCTGGATGATGCAATGATGATAGGTGGATCTGGACCCCTAATGACTGGAAAAGGGCCCTCCAGAACCTGGAAGTGAACTGAGGGCCTCTGTCACTCACCAAGTGATTTACCATGCCTCTATACCTAAAAACATGGTCCATGAACAACTGCGCTGTGGCTTGTGCAGATGGGAGGCCCTTGCAAGGAATAAAATGTGCCATTTTAGTGAAAAGGTCCACCACCACTAGTATGGAAGTCAGCCCCTGGACCGGGGGTAAATCAGTGATGAAATCGATGGAGATTGTATCCCAAGGCCTACTGGGGGTGGGTAGGGGTTGCAAGAGTCCTGTGGGCTTCCCTGGGAGAGGCTTGGCTCGTCTACAGGTATGACAAGAAGCAACGTAACCCTTTATGTCTGCAGTCATCTTAGGCCACCAGTAGTCTCTCAGAGCTCTATGGAGAGTTTTGAAAAAACCTCTGTGGCCTGCCATTTGATGGTCATGGCAAAGTCTCAGTACTTCTTCCCTCAATGAGGGGGGAATGTATAATCGCCCGCTATGCCAGAGGATTCCTGCCTCCACATTAAAGGAGGAGGCATTGTCTTGTGGGTCCCTCTGGAGGTCATCCATCCTGGCCCTGTCATACAGGTCCTGTTGCTGCTGAGCTCTGACTCTTGTAAATAGGTCCTCTGCTTGTCTGCCTGCTGCTAAAATCTCTGTCTGGTTCCCCCTCATAGACTGATCAAAGTTGTGAGGTTGTAATATAGCAGCCTGTACCTCCTGGTGAGTGGCGGGGGTTGCCTGAAAGGATCGAGACAGGGCGTCTGCCAAGCAGTTTTGCGCCCCGGGCAAATAAGAAATAACAAAATTGAAATGGGAGAAAAACTGGCTCCATCTGATTTGGCGTGAGGTGAGGGATCTGGTGTTTTGTAGAAGCTGTAAATTCTTGTGATCGGTGCAAACTTTCACAGGAAAGGCTGCACCTTCTAGCCAGTACCTCCACCCTTGGAATGCTGCTTTAATTGCTAGCAACTCCTTGTTAAAAACATCATAGTTTCTCTCTGCTGGTGAGAGCATGCATGAAAAAAAGGCACAAGGAAGCAATGTATTCTCGGTTTTGTTTGTATATTGCAATAACACTGCCCCAATGGCAATATCGGAAGCATCTGAATGCATTATGAATTGCTTCATGGGATCAGGGTGCTTTAAAAGCAGCTGGGATGCAAAGAGTTGCTTAAATTCTTGGAAGGCTGCTTGCTCCCTCTCCCCCCAAATGAATTTTGATCCTTTCTTCAAAAGTTGTGTGAGGGGTTTAGCCCTGTCACTAAATTTATTTATGAATCTCCTGTAGAAATTGGAACTTTTGTACATCTTTCACATTTCGGGGGGGTTGCCAAGAGAGAATTGCCTGGACCTTAGAAGTATCCATGGATATGCCTTCTGTTGATATTTTATAGCCCAGGAAATGTAATTCAGTTAAATCGAAGGCACACTTCTCTAGCTTGGCGAACAGCTTGTTCTCTCTCAATCTTTGTAAGACATTACGTACATGGGTTACATGAGTTGTAGCATTGTCAGAGAATATTAATATGTCATCTAGATAAATGACTAGATACTTATCTAGTAAATCAGAGAAAATTTGATTCATAAATCGGGAAAATATGGCTCCTGCATTAGACAAGCCAAAGGGCAAAACAAGGTACCCAAATTTACCAAACCTGGTATCGAAGGTAGTCAGATATTCATGCCCCTCTTTCATCCAGATCAGATTGTACACATTCCTGAGGTCCAACCTAGTAAAAATGCGTGCTTTCTGTAAGCGATCCAGCAGATCAGATATTAGCAGGAGGGGATAATTTTCTTTTATCGTGAGTTTATTGAGGGAACTGAAATCGTGGACCACTCTCATGCGTGCCTCCTGGTTTGCCAGTGCCAACGGGTCAGGCTTCTTTGGTACAAAGAAGGTAGGAGCAGACGCTGGGGAAGTAGATGGTTGGATGAAACCCTTTTGGAGATTAGAATCCAAGTAATCCTTTAAGGTGGCTAGTTTCTTGGGGGACATGGGATATTGTTTCCTTGCTGGAATCTTGGCTCCTGGTATCAACTCAATGGTGCAATCACAGTCCCTATGTGGGGGTAGTGCTGTGGCCTCTTGTTCGCTGAAAACGTCTGCAAAATCTGCATACTTGGCTGGCAACTGGACCCTCCCTGCTTCCATGGCTTCGTTGGTTGCTGGGGAGAGGAGAGCGGGTTGAATCTTGTGGGGCTGGCATTCCTTAGCTGGGAAGGAGATTGCTCCCGTAGTCCAGTTCAGCAATGGGTTGTGGATCTTCAGCCAAGGTGTGCCCAGGACTATAGGCACATTAAGTGATGCCATAACATGAAGTTGGATCCACTCAGTGTGGTCTCCCGTTGTTAGTTGCAAAGGTTCTGTGAACCTTCTAATCGACCCTGCCTTGAGGGGCTGGCCATCAATGGTCTCCACTTCTATGGAACGTGGCAATTCTATGGTTGGGATGTTGAAGTCTTGTACTGTCTGTACATCAATAAAATTGGTGGAAGCTCCAGAATCCACGAGGGCCTCTAGCTTGACCTGGTGCTCTGGGTTTATGTGCATTATGACTCGTAAGTAGTAAAAGGATTGCCTGGAATCCTCAGAATGAGCCCTTCTTAATTGATTGATGGTCTCCCTGCTGAGCTCTGTGGAGGGAGACCGATGGAGTTTCCCTGGTTGGAAGTAGAGGCGGAGGTGGCTCTTGTTTCAGCTGCTTGCCCTGGGGCTCTTACGGAATTTGCTTGGCTTCTCGCTGGGCAAGCTCTCACCATGTGCCCCTGGACTCCGCAGTAGAAACAGAGGGCTCTCTCTCTCCTTCTCTGTCTCTCAGCCTTGGAAATAAGCCTCCTGCTCGCCCTGATCTGCATCGGCTCCTGTGGTCATGAGTAAGGAGATGCTGCGGAGAGAGCTGGAAATCCTGGAAGCGCCCTGAGGCCCCTGCCTCTCCCTGGCTGCATCTGTCTGAGCTCTTCTAGCCTGGCATCTATGACCACAGACAACTGATATAAACCTTCTAGGGTAGCTGGTGTTCCCTGGCGCACTAATTCATTTTTAATTTCTTCATCCAGCCCCTGCTTGAATTGGTCTTTCAAGGCACTCTCATTCCAGTCCAGATCTCCTGCTAACAGCTTGAAATCAGCAATGTAGATTCCCACTCTCTTGTTGCCTTGCTTGAGCTTCCGAGTTTCCCGGCTGGCAGTGACCTCTCTGATCGGGTCGTCAAAGTGTGCTCGGAACCCTGCAGAAAATTTTGGTAGTCGTTGAGAATTGGGTCGTTGTTCTCCACCATGGGAATAGCCCATTTGGCTCCTGGGCCCTTTAGCAGACTTAAAATGAAGGTGACTCTGTGGGAAACTCTGCCGGTCTGCTGTCAAAAAACATTGTGCACTGTGTGAGAAAAGTTCTCAACTGACCTGCTTCTCCTCCAAACTTCTCTGGTAGACTGCCCTGGGAACTCAAGACTACTGGCGGAGCTGCTGCTGCTGCTGCTGCTGCTGGCACCGGTTGTGGGCTAACCGGAGCTGGTTGTTGTAACTGCTGTAGCATAGCTGCTTGTAATGTGTTGATCTGGAGATCTACTTGTTGTTGGTGTTGTTGCAGGGCTGCTGCCAATTGTTGGATGGCTTGCTGAATTTCCTGGTTTTCCGAAGACATTTTCCCAAATGTCTCTCCTTTATTTTTCTTTGTTCCTCCCTCTTTCAATGGAAGTAGGAGTTTGTTAGGATTGATGTCCTAACAGTCAGGAATCACGCTGAGATGAGGAATAGGTCTCTAGTGTTTATTACTGCTACATAAGACAGAAAATCCTAACAAACTGAAGAAGCGTGGGAAAAACCCAGACAGATAAACTCCAAAGGTTAAGGGGGGTCTGATCTGTGTCTCTTTGAATGGCTGCTTAATTCCTCAGTACTACGCATGCGTTTTCCCCCCTGGATAGAGGCCCCCTCCTGCTCACCATCAGTACTCATGACAACAGTGGCCAAATCCCTCCCAGAGGAAAACAGGAAGTATTGGGAGGCTTATCTGATCCAAAGAATGCTGGAAGGCACCTTATTCATTATTTGTAAGCCCTCTGTGTTTCCACAGACCTAAAAAGGATGGTTGTAGTAGTGATACAAACAGCTGGTGATGGGTTCCCCTTGAGGTGTCACTATATCCTGCTTGGCCTTCCTAAGGGAGAGAAACACATATGTGCTTCAAGGCGACTCCACTACTTAGAGTCCAATCATTACTTACTTGGTCAGGAATTGCACAGACTTAGACAACACACCAAAGTCTCTCTTATTTCAGGAAATCTTTGTTTTTACAAAATGTATTATGCAAAAAAAAATGTAGCAGTGAATGATGAAATAAAGTGCTTTCCTAAGGAAGTCATATTATGTTTGTGAGGCATTGTCAGTGATTTTTTATATCTTCCCAGAGTCACTGAGAGCTGGGAAGCGTACGAATTTAATAATAATAATTTATTATTATTATTATTATTATTATTCCCTAATTTCTTTAACTTACTATCTACTCTATATTTTAATCTATTCTGTTCCTATCAATTGTTTCCTATTTCTACTTCTCATTCTTTAACGTTATTCCTATGAACTATACTCTCTTGTTATTCCTTAAGTTTCACCATTTCTTGGATTCTCTCACTTTTGCTTTTCACTTTCACCTCTCATTCTACAACTTCCTGTTTGTAGGGCCTTTCTTCTAATATTTTATCAAAGCCTTTTCTGCACCTAACAATAAAACTGTGGCTTTATCATCTTTATTTTTGTTCAAATCAATCAGATCTACTACCAGCCAAGTACCACCTCATCTGTGCTGAATTTCGATAAAGCTCATTTGTTCATTCTTAACTACTGAAGAGATTACTTGTTAATGTCTATTGAAAATTTATGTTCTGTGGGGAACTATATATCCTATTGTTCCCATCTTTAATGGCTATGAATTCTTTTCTTTCCTTCTTGCTTGCTTCCTTCACCTGGTCTTTTACCATTTTCCTGATATGTTTGTTGTAAACATGTTACACATATTTTAAATTTGCTTTGATGTTATTCAGCTCATACTTAGTTTTTTTTATCTCTCTGTATAGGCTGATAGTGGGCCATCTGTGTCCACTTTTCAATTTCTCTTTCAAATCAGTCTCACATTTATTTTTGAGTTTCTTCATGTATGATGCATAAGTTATAATACCACAACACATTTAAGACTTATAAGCCTTAATGTATTAAATTCAAAGTATTGCAATGTCTTAGAAATCATCTGCTTTATAAATTTACTATCATTCAATGGAGACACATTAAAATATCAGCTTCCAGATGGTTTAGTAACTTGTTGTAGTTATACTGTAAATTTAAACTGATTGGGCTGTTCTGATATATATGGGATACACATTTGAATTTGTTGGAATAATGTTGAACAAACAAAAAAATAGTCTAGTTTAAAAACATTCTGAGGTACTGCTGAGTAAAAAGTGTGCTTCTTGTTTGGGATGTAACAGACTACAGGGATTAATCAAAGTTAACTCATTCACACATAATTTAATAGTAGTTCTTCCTACTGTTGATCTTTTATGGGTGGGTGTATTCCTAAGTAAGTCAAGATCTAATATCTCATTAAAATCTCCTGCTATGATAATATGATAACAGACATTATTTAAATGAAGAAGGCACTCATGGAACATGTCAGGTTTATAAATTAGGACTATAAACACTGATCATAACCATAATGATATGAGAAACTTTACCAACCAGAATTTTTAAAAAGGCTGATATTGATTGGGAAGGACTGTATGGGAATACTCGCCTCTTGAGTGAGAGACAGGGGGCGAGAGTAGTGGTTGTGTGCCCCCCCAACTAGTGAGAGAAGCCAAGGGGGGCACAGTGAATGAGTGGGTAGGCGATGGTGAGGCTCTGAGAACACTGAGAGCCTGGGCTGGTGCATTTGAAGGGCCCTCCATCGCCTTGTGATTGAGTGTATGAGGGGATGAGTGATTGTATGCTTGGATGGAGGAATCTCTATTTTTAACCAGGGGTATTTGGAGTCCAGGATTGGGGGCGAATGGATTACAAGCCTAGGGGGATTGTAGGGCGGGACAGAGGATCAAGGTGGTGATGGGCCAGGGACGTTATGACAGGAGCTGGAGGACCCGCCATCTATGGGGAAGATGCCCCCGGTGCTTACTACTGGTGTTGTGTTCCGGCCCTCCGTGCTCAAACCCAGACCCTGGTCAGCAGACCCATGGAGGCCCTGATCTATGGCTGCTGCTTTGTAATGCCAGGTCTGTTAACAACAATTTGATCACAGACAAGGGGGAAGATCTGGCATGTATTACTGAAACCTGGCTGGGCCCAGAGGAAGGTGTCCCTCTTTCAGAGATGTGCACAGCCGGGTTTCTAGTATGGTACCAGCCGAGATCCCAGGGCAGGGGAGGTGGGGTGGCTGTTGTCATCCAGGAATCCCTTGTGGCCTTCAGGGACCATGGTCTACAAGTGACTGGGTGTGAGACCCTGTTTTTCACGTTGGGTTCTCGGGAACAGTTGACGGTGTTGCTAGTGTACCAGCCTCCCTGCTGTGTAGCAACCTCCCTGCCTGAGCTGCTGGAGTCCATCTCAGGGTTGGCGGTGGAGTTCCCCAAGCTTATGGTCCTGGGGCACTTCAACCTGCCGTCCCTGAGATGGACCTCAGAGGCAGCTCGGGAGTTCATGACCACCATGGTGGCCATGGACCTGATTCAGATCATTCGAGACCCAACTCGGGACAGTGGCTTCACCCCGGACTTATTTTTCTTGTTGGAGCAATGGCAACATGATCTGAGGGGAGAGTTACAGCTATCCCCACTGTCATGGTCAGATCACGCCCTGGTGAGCCTGAGATTCTCCTATGCCACCCCACTCCGCAGAGAGGCAGGACCTATTCAATTGGTCTGCCCCTGGCAACTAATGGACCCAGTAGGGTTTCAGAGGGAGCTGGGGGTTATACCCAGGGATCTGCTGCATGGTCCAGCAGAGGCCCTGGCTGATGCCTGGAATAGGGAGGCAGCTGGGGCCTTGGACAGGATCACACCTGTGTGGCCTCTCTTATCCCATTGAACCCGACACTCCCTGTGGTTCACGGAGGAGCTGAGGGTTCTGAAGAGGATTAAGAGATGCCTAGAGCACCACTGGAGGAAGACAAAGACTGAATCTGACCGAACACAAGCTAGAGCTGCTATTAAGGCCTACCTTGTGGCGGTAAGAGAGGCGAAACGCCAGTATTTCTCTGCTCTTATTGCATCCATGGAATGCCACCCGGCGGCCCTGTTCAAGATTACCCGATCCCTTCTGGGGAAAGGGGACCTAGAGATCCATCTTCAGGGCCGAGCTGAGGAGTTTTCTAGGCATCTGCAGGATAAAATCGCTCAGATTCGCTCCAAGTTGGACTCTGAGCATGAGGCAGTATCTGGGGAGATACCCGGGGAACATTCTTACCCTGTAATCTGGGAACAGTTTGATCCTGTTGTGCCTGAGGAAGTGGACAGGATCCTTCAGACTGTAAACGCCACCACTTGCCAATTAGTTCCATGCCCCTCCTGGCTGGTGAAGGCAGCTCGGGAGGGGACATGTGGTTGGGTCCAGGTGATGGTAAATGCATCCTTGAGAGAGGGGGTATTTCCAGCAGCCTTCAAAGAGGTGCTGGTGCACCCCCTCCTCAAGAAACCATCGTTGGACCCCAGCATACTGGACAATTTTCACCCAGTCTCCCACCTCCCCTTTTTGGGGAAAGTGGTTGAAAAAGTGGTGGTGTTGCAGCTCCAGAGGATCCTGGATGAAACAGATTATCTAGACCCCTTTCAGTCAGGTTTCAGACCCAGTTATGGAACAGAAATGGCATTAGTCACACTTATGGATGATCTCTGGCGGGAGCGGGATGGAGGGAATGCATCCATCCTGGCTCTTCTTGACCTCTCAGCGGTTTTCAATACCATCAACCATGATATCCTTTTGGGTTGGCTCAAGGAGTTGGGGGTGGGCAGCATAGTCTTGTGCTGGTTTACCTCCTTCCTCCAGGGCCGGTCCCAGTCGGTGTTGATAGGGGAGGAGAGATTGGCCCCATGGCCCCTTCTTTGTGGGGTGCCACAGGGATCAGTACTCTCCCCTCTCCTTTTTAACATCTACATGAAACCGCTGGGCGAGATCATTCGTCACCATGGGATGAAGTATCATCAGTATGCTGATGATACTCAATTGCATGTCTCCATCCTGGGTGAAGTAAGTGATGCCGTGACCACCCTTTCCTAGTGTCTGGGGGCTGTGGGGGCCTAGATGGGGAACAACAGGCTTCGACTGAACCCTAGTAAGATGGAGTTGCTGTGGATTAATGGCACCTCGTGTGCCAGGAACTTGTCATCTTGAGTGCTGGATGGGGTCGCACTGCCCCAGACAGATCCAGTGCGTAACTTGGGGGTCCTCTTGGACTCACGACTCCTGCTTGAAGAGCAGGTGGCAGTCGTGGCCAGGAGGGCCTTTGCGCAACTTCGTGTTGTGCTCCAGTTACGCTCCTTCCTGGACCGAGAGGCCCTCTGAACAGTCACTCATGCCTTGGTCATCTCCCATAATGTGCTCTACATGGGGCTACCCTTGAAGAATATCCGGAAGCTACAACTGGTCCAGAATGCGGCTGCGCAGATGATCTTGGATGCTCCAAGATTTGCACACATAACACCTTTGTTGCGTGAGCTCCACTGGGTCCCAGTTTGCTTCTGGGTCCAATTCAAGGTGTTGGTTATCACCTTTAAAGCACTACATAGCATGGGACCAGGATATCTGAGGGACCGTCTCATCCCTATTACATCGACCCGCCCCATTTGGTCATTCAGGGAGGGCATGTTAGGGGCCCCATCTATAAAAGAATTCCATCTAGTGGAGTCTCAGAAGCATGCCTTCTCTGCTGTAGCTCC
Organism: Candoia aspera; assembly: GCF_035149785.1. Taxonomy (NCBI): domain Eukaryota; kingdom Metazoa; phylum Chordata; class Lepidosauria; order Squamata; family Candoiidae; genus Candoia; species Candoia aspera. Next base: position 100,500,787 of record NC_086154.1, on the reverse strand, counting down.
CGCCCTTTGGAACATCCTTCCCCCAGAGGTCAGACAAGCCCCCTTTCGCAAAAGATTGAAGAGCTGGTTTTGTAGGCAGGCTTGGAATGGGAGGGTGAATAATTACACCTGGGGATGGCTAGCACCATGAAGTGATTCAGAGGGACCCACCACACTGAGGAACTGATTAAGATCTCTTCACCATGTAGATTTTATTATATTTATATTTTTATTGTATTTTGTAATCGTAATGATTTTATATTTTAATCTTGTTTTATTGTAAGCTGCCCAGAGTCTCCCTGTAGGGGAGAGATGGGCAGTGAATAAATTTATAAAATAAAATAAATAAATAAATGTCAGTTACAACTTGTTGAACCTGTAAGGAAAAGTACTTGTACATCTGGGTAACTACTCCCTTTGCCTTGGTTGAAGCATTAGTCAGATACACCTGTCCAAACTAGTCTCTAAACAACGTTTTTATTTTTTCTATTAGATGTGTTTTCTATAAAAAAAGTCAACATCAGCCTTTCAAGATTCATGGTTTCCTAGATTCTCTCTACCCTTTGACATTAAGGCTAACTAAATTCAATTAAATGTTTTCTTTTGGCTTAAATATTTATTACTCAAATACTAATCTTTTATTCTAAAGTATACCTTTGTATGTACAGTATATAGTGCATTCTTATAGTGAAAAGATTAATCTTGTTTCCAGAGTTGCACATGAATAGTTGATAGCTGCCAGAATACAAATTAAAGAATACAAGCTCATAATAATTAAAGAAAGAAAAACAGTAAAAGATAAAATAAACATAATATGCAATAAAACAAACAATTAAAAAAAAGAGAAACCATTTAAAAAAAGCAACATTTCACTTCTGGTTGACATGGGTTTGCAGCTTCTCCTTCTGAGCTAAAATAGGATAATATAATATCATCTTTAAACCAAAGGAGAATAAAAAATAAACAAACTAACAAAAGCTGTAGTGGAAGAAAAGAGAGGGACAGGGAGCAAAGGTAGAAGAAAATGAAAGATCTGGATGCAATATAATGTGGCATATGCCCAGACATTCAATAAGATACATAAATAAGCCAAAAATTTATATCTGGCTTTTCCTAAGTTATTTAATAACTCATCTACTCTTGGTATAGGATAACTATACCAAGAGGAGATGATTGAACCTCTTTCTATCTACACAAAATGTTTCCCCCCATGGCCTTGGATACTAAGACTGTAGGTAAAGGTCAGTCATTACAAGATGGTTCAATTATTCCTAGTCGCAACATGGGTTTTACTTCTTTTTCTAAAGTATCCTTTAGTCTTTCTGGAATCACTATGAGTGCTGCCCCAGAGGTCTATATTGTGATGGAATTCCCTGAGCCTGGGAATGAAAGTAGAATATTTCCAAAATAGTGGAATTGTGGTTCAAATAACCAATTCATATTCTCCCCATTAAACTGACCCAGAAAGAAAATTAGAGCATATCGGGAGGCTGTTGTTGTTGGAGGAAAATTCTGAGAGTGCCTTGGACTGCAAGAAGATCAAACCAGTCCATCCTCCAGGAAATAAAGCCAGACTGCTCACTTGAGGGAATGATATTAAAGGCAAAACTGAAATACTTTGGCCACATAATGAGAAGACAGGACACCCTGGAGAAGATGCTGATGCTAGGGAGAGTGGAAGGCAAAAGGAAGAGGGGCCGACCAAGGGCCAGATGGATGGATGATACTCTAGAGGTGACGGACTCCTCCCTGGGGTAGCTGGGGGTGTTGACGACCGACAGGAAGCTCTGGCGTGGGCTGGTCCATGAAGTCATGAAGAGTCGGAAGTGATTGAATGAATAAACAACAACAAAGGGAGGCTGTACCTTAACATTCACATATCCAGTTTCCAAGATTCTGTAACCTAAGCCCTTTTTCCTTGCAATCAATCTGCCTTTTCTGAATCTGTGAGATTCTTGTTCTTGGTTGTCTAATAAATGATTTTAAATTCCTCTAGCAAAGTTTCTAGATGTATTTTTTGTGCATAAGTCAGATCTGGATCTATTTGCACCTTAGATGCATCCCAAGCTTGGACTGACAAACATTCATAGTTTGGCTAGTGGGTACCAATGTGGATTTTCCTGAATCTCCTTTCACCCCTTGCCTTACAAATTGATATGGTATGCCTTAATTTTTCTGGTAGAGACTTCCTTCTTTATAGACTTCTAAAAAGGGAGAGAGGAACAGAACTAATGCCAGTGCCCAAACCCCTGCCTTAAATAGCTGGCCCCTGGGTCCTCACCTGAAAAGCCAACAGTTGTGCCATCCTCTGAAGCTTTCTCATTGGCCCCAGGATTTGTCACCTTCTTCTGGACTCACATCCTGTTTCTTGTTGCTGGTCTTCAGTGCCACTTTGGAAGGTTGCAACCTGCCTTTGTTTGATCCCTCTTCTGAGGCAGAATGTGGTTTCATACTGCCTCTGGCTTCCTGCTTCTTTGCCAATACCTGGCAATCAGGACCTGGCCTGACTGCATGATCATCAACAGAATCAAAATGACAACTGCATGCTACATATTATTATAATGTATTGCTTGGCCTAAGAGGTGCTGCTGTGTTTTTAAGTATGGAAAACCTGTATATAAAAGGTTGCATCCTAGTTTGCTGGTTTGCTTTTGATATTTGACAACATTCTGGCTCCATGGCAGATCTGTGCATCTGTCACAGAATTTGCTGGAACATCTTAGAAACTCTAAACCATATTCTGTGCTTCTTTTCCAGCACTTCTTTTGTAGTTACAGCTCTGGTTATCAAAGACCTGGGTCTTGAAAGAATATTGTGAATTCAGTGCAGCCTCTAAATTGCCTCCCTGGGCATTCTCCCATTACTAAGTGTTTCACTAATAGCCTGGAAGGAATGAGTTATTGTCTCAGGCAGTTCCCAATTCTCTCTGCTCATACAGTAAAATAAGAAAATAAGCACCTGTCCGTTGCAGCAAGGCTTCATGAACTGCCAATCAATTATCAAGGGGACTGCATGTGAGTGGGGCTTCTCTAATTATCCTCCCACTCATGACAGCAAATCTATTTTGCTACGTTGGGATCAGAGGACAATCAAAACCCAAGAATACAATGGAGGTCCTTTGCATTGATTTTACGAGATTCACAGTTGATGCCGATATGCTGGAATAAAGTACAGAAGTGTACCTAAACAGGATGAGTAAAAACGGGTTTAGTTTTTTCAATATCCATTTCATTTTCTATGGATGAAGTCCCTCAATCACCTGATTTTACACAAATCAACATATTCTAGTCAATCTTACATTGAAAATATCTTTTAAAAGTTTAGTTAAATTTGCTTTCCATGCAAAAAGATAACTTGTGGCAACAATATGTGCCTTTTTCAGTCAAGTATAATAAATAGAACAATTAGGTCAGGTTCTATATTTATTACTGGACAAATCGTGAATATTTAGACTGTCATTCAAATAGTCTAACACAGATATTTATGTAGAGAGTAAGGATGACAAAAGGCAAAAGGGACTGAAACTTTTTTTTGAGAAATAGAAGCAATGGTTTAAACTGGTGCACGCACAATAACCTCATCCTCTCATTTGACACCATAGTTTGCTTAGTGGGTTCTCTGCAAAACACTGATATTACCTCCGTTCCTCCATTTCATAATTCAGGAGCAAGTGAGAATTGTCCACTGAAAGAGATTGTCAGCCCCACTAGGTGGACCGGATGAGAAAATCAACTCCACAGGATGGCTAAAATTACTTTTATTGAGATTATCGGTAGTAATAGAATCTTGAAAGTCTGATTGTGCTGTACTTCCTCCTCCTCCTTATACTTCAGTGAGTTAGGGAGGCATCTGCTTGAGCTGCTTCTGAATGTTATCTTGTAGTTGTGGACTTCAAGAAATGCTTCAGTCCTTTTTACTTAGGTAACAGTTCCTGCATATTTCTGTCAAGGTCATCTTCCTTATTCTCTACAATTTAATACACCATAGTAAGGAAACAGTACTCTGCCTAGCAGTTCTATGCCCTCAATTTTGGAATGTTTTTGGCAATTTAGGCAAGAAAAATTATCTTTAGCCTCTGGGGAAGGTTGTAGCTCAGTCAGATAGCACATTCATTGCCTGTAGAAAGTCCCATGTTCAATTGTAGGCATTTCCAGAACTCCTGGAGAACAACTGTCAATCATTGCAGATAATACTGATGTAGATAGACTTTTTGTGTGACTTGCTATAAGACTGCCTCTTATGTTCTCTTGAAGGATGGAAAAGATCTGATCTGTTGTGTTCTCTTTCTTAACAGAAGCCCGGGAAGCTGTGGATCCAGGGAGGATTCAGCACCATGCTAAATATCAAAAGGGTTAGCTGGGGAAAAGAGTTCGATATTCTCTCTTTGACAATTCTATCCCAGAGCATCAGCTTCCATGCTCTGAAGTTAGCACTGAACTGAAAAAAGAAAAGCCCCTGGGATGACAGAACATCAAGCAGGGAAATGTTTCTCTTGTCTCATTCATGTGCTCTACATTTTCTATATGTCTAAAAGCACTTTCAGACTACCAAAGTTCTCACACAGCAAACTCACAGAAACACTCCCAAATTGCCTCATTAGGGTTCTCACTGTCATAGACCCAGAAATGCCAGGGTCGCTGGATGAGCCCATGAGTGCTTCCTCCAGCTAACAGGGGAGCATGAAAATATCTGGGCAGGTTTGGGCACCAGCATGGGAACACAGGAGTGCGGTGCCACTCCAGGAGCTGTGCCAAAACATCAGTTACAAGTGTCCTGACCTGGCCCTGGCCCTCAGCAGTCTGGTAACTGATGGGAACATTTTGATCTCACGGGTCTGATGGGAAATCTGGATTTTGCCTCCATGCTAGTTTCACCCAAATGTGTCTCCAGTTCCACCCTTAGATTGTGAAGTCTGAGCTTTAAAAACTTAATATCGAAGGCTGGCAACAACCACAACACAGCCCTGAAATGCAGTTTCAAGGGTGCTGCAGCCACATACCTTATTCATGCCTGGGGGAAGACTAGTTTAACCAGGTTATTATTATTACTATTATTATTCCTTTCAAGCCCTGTTTACCACAAAACAATGAGTTTCTCTGCCACCTGGAGTAGTGAAAAGTTTACTGCTCTGTTTTAAGGAAAATTGACATCTCACACTATTGGCTAATATATTCCCAGGTGAAATTCACCAAAGCATATTGCATCAATAAATCATCCTAGGAAGAGCAAGTTGTCACTATAAAAATGGTAGATCCACATCTAGAAGTAGTAAAAGACTGAAAATAGCAGGATGCTTTCTCAATCTCCCACCCCCTCCTCAAAATTCCTGATGAGGTTATTGCCACTTATCTAGAAATCTAAGAACACCATCCAGATATAAAGCCACTTCCTCCATCTTCTCTGCAGATGCAGTTTGGCTGTTTTGTTTTCTTTACTGGAATGGGAGTATCTGTGAAACAGCTGCTCCAGTAAAGGAATAGTATTTTGTTTTTCTGCCGTTCAGTTGTGTCCTGTTCTCGGCAACTGCCTGGACTAGTCCCTGCAGTTTTCTTGGCAAGGTTTTTCAGGTGTGGTTTGCCATTGCTGCCTTTCTAGGGCTGAGAGAGACGGACTGGCCCAAGGTCACCCAGCCGGCTTTCATGCCTAAGGTGGGACTAGAACTCTCAGTCTCCCAGTTTCTAGCCTATTGCCTTAACCACTAGACCAAACTGGCTATAATTAAATGTATATAATTACAGTATATATGTATCACACACACACACAATATGTATATAATTATGTGTATATAATATGTATATATTTATAACATATACTAAAAATACCTAGCACAGTGAAATATTTATAATTGCAAGTTCTCCTTAACGTGAAGGCATGAAACCCACAAAGCAGTGCTACCATGGGGGCTGACAGATCTCAGTGTTTATAAAATAAATGTCCTAAAAATCTGTGAAGGCTGATAGGTTGATGAGAGACATGGAGGAAGAATAAATAGCTACAGTATTCTTACTTAACCTAGTAAAGCAAGAGCCCATGATGGTTTGACCCAAATTCTAAGATACGATCTTTCAAACCAGGGTAAAAGATAGGGTATATATGATTGGAAAAGAAATGAAATTTTTCACAACAGGCTTATAAACTGCAGGTACCTCTAAATCATTTCAGATGGTGTTTATTCTCTTTATGTTCGAAAATAAGTTTGGTAGGACCAAACACACTACTGGAGTTTATGAAGGCTACATTGCTAGTATATGATTTTTTTTTTTTAACTTCCTAGCATTTTTCCTGCAAGTGCAGGGTCTGCTTTTTTTCAGATCAACTGAATGTCAGTCCATTGGTTGCAACAGGAATTGACCGACCAGCTTGTTGCCCAAGCCTGATGTGGTGGGCTGAGAGAGAGAGAGTGAGTGGCCCAAAGTCACTCAGCTGGTTTTCATGCCTAAGGCGGGACTAGAACTCACAGTCTCCTGGTTTCTAGCCCATTGCCTTAACCGCTAGACCAAATGGGCCCTCTTTTTTTTATTGCTAGTATGTGAATGAATGAAGAAATTTCAAGTAAAGAAAAGGCTAAGCAACAATTTTCCTTCCCACTTGTTTGCTGTAAACCTCTAAAATTAAGGCTTTTCATTTTTTAAATAAGTAGTAATCTTAAGTAATCTTAAATAGTAATCTTAAATAAGATTATTCTTCTGGGATTAATTATATGATCCAGACAAATATTCAGACTGGGTCCTGGTCCTTCCATCATTTTTCAAATGTAAAATTTAGGCGGTTTAGAGCAAATTTTCAATTTCCAGGCATTGTTGCTATTATCTCTGACCCAAGTCCCTGATATATGCACACTAGGCTATGTTATGCATCCTCCTCACTCCAGTTACCAAGCTTGAGATGAGCTGTGATATTATTGTTTTAGATAGCTAACATGCAGCATCAAACTAGAGAGCCAAGCACAGGGCGGACTATGGCTCCAGAAGATGCCATTCAGTGAAATATGTATTTGGACCAACCTATACAAATAAAATTCCTTTCACACCACACCATCAGCACCAAGCTTGTCATTGCTTCCAACATCTTTCCTGTGGACCTTCACATTGTGCTATGTGTATGCACTTGCATGTGTATGTGCATAGCAGAAAGGGAGAAGGGAATCTAAATCTCACTATAGATCTCCCAGATAAAAGACGTGAAAAGAAGCCAACATCTTCTCATGATGCTTCCCACAAGGTCTCAGTCTCACGAAGTCCACACTGAACATTTCCTTCTGTAGCTTTTTCACCAGCAGAGAAAGAAATAGCCACTCTTGAGGAGAAGCAGAACTCCAAAGGACTTAGAGAAAATCTGCTCTATCATTCCAGTTTGTTTCCACATTTTTTGTTACAAATCATTAAGACAGGTTATAGAATTGAAAGATGTAGGAAGAGGGTGGGGGATGTTCATTGATCTCAGAATAAGGGGAATACTGGCTTACTAAATTTCTTGTTCACATATATGTCATTAAAATTTCCAACATTTGTCACCAGATATGTCTTTAATTAGGAGCACTAATTAATAGTGTTGACAGAAGTCATAGCAATGGCTTCTTTTTACACTTTCAAGTGACTAAAATAAAATAAAAAAGGAACAAAAAAGGAAAAGTGGAAAAATAAATTAAGGAAGTCTGCATCAGTGAATTAGTACTATTCTCTCTCTGTCTCTATCCCTCCCTCACTCTCTCCTCCCACCAGCTCTGTAATAGCTCCAGAAGGAGAGAATCAGATTTCCTTCCATTTGCCTGGGGAGTAAGTGATAGCAATAGTTATAATGCAAGTTCCATAGAAGGTCATGATAAAAAGAGAAAAAAGATGAATTTTTCCTGTGTCCATAGATTTTACCAATCATAGCAACACTATAAATATGGCAAGCCTTATGATTTATACAACCTAAAGAAGAAGCTGGGTGCCACATTCCATGTGTCATTTTAATTATGGCATCTTAAACTCATCCAGCTTCAAATCTTTTGGCCCTTGGATTATTTTTGGTATTGCAGCTCACCATCTTCTCAAGGTCTCCATTAGATCCATTATGCCAACAACATCTTCAAACAAGGGAGATATATGGAAATGATAGATTCCATGAAAATAGGTACACAAACTAGGGAATTATTTGGATCTTAGATGTATCTGCTCAACCCATGCATGAAAAGATTGTGACTAATTATAATTGGCTCCAACTGAATTCAAATGTGGGCGAGAAAAAGAGCAAAGCCACTTATCATAAACTAGGGCAACAGCTTTCAAAGTATCTCAGTATCCTTCATTTTCTATGATACAATTTGCATTATAATTATCTGTTTGGGTGGCTGAGTAGTTTTAGTTATTTACTTTATGGTCTGTAGAAATATAGTCACCCCTCCTTTTGCCTTTCTGATAAAGTGCAAAAAACACATTTTGGCATTCTGCAATGAATTGTGTAATTTCTCTTTTCACTATTATGCATGTGCTGCTTTATTTCTCAAGCCAAGAAAATTAATCTCAAGACCTGATTATTTAAGGTGGGGTGGGGCAGGGAATCAACCCTGAAGAAGTTCATCATTGTCAAGGCTTTATCAGAGATAGATAGGATGAGATCCAGGTTTGAACGTGCCTTGATTAAAGCTCCCTATTTGGAGCACTTCATCATATGTGGGGGGAGTCCTTCAGATTTATTTGGTTACAATATCAGCAACAAGACAGTGACAGTATTTGGAGGGCTCCTGTATGTTTCCCACGATATCCCAGAGCAAGTTGTGTTTGCTGCTTCAAAGAAATATGGGCATTTCAAATTGCAGTTCACAGCTCCCCACTGTTGCCACTAGATACTACTAGAGCTGAGAAGAAGAGTCAGAATGACCCTGAGTCTGTCACTTCCCATCCAGACCCAAGTAGCCTCCATACACTGGGTCAGGACATGGAAAGCATCACCTGAGTGGCCCGGGGACAAGATGTACACTGGGTTATAATTGGCATATTAATGATATCAGACCTCAGACTGATGGATGACCTCATCCAATTGTTTCACATAGATGTCAAGAGCCTTGAGGCACACCACAACTGAGGGGCTCTAGATGTGACCTCTCCCTCTTGTCAACACTGGAACTGACCATGTAAGAAGGAGGAGAATCACTGCAATACTGTGCCTCCCACTCCGAGACCCCACAGTTAGTCCAGAAGTGTTAAAAGCCGCTAAGAGATCAAGCCGCTAAGAGATCAAGGAAAAACCCGGGTCTAATAAACAGGTGGCTGAATTGACAGTTTGGAGAACTGTCCACTTCATCAGGAGTCACAGGTTCAAACTCAGTCCCAATAACTCCACAAAACTGTGCCCCAACTCTGGGCAGATCTGAGTGACTTTCTCTGCCAAATAGCATGTATATTCTTCACAGTGGCCCTGTAGATGTGCCCCAACAGGGTTACCTTAAACGGGACTGCCAGATGGCTATTGGCAGATGCAACAAGGGCAGAGAGATAATGATTTTTTGCCAGCCTTATTGCCACAGCGTAATCCCAAATATGGGCTTTTACCCATGTTCAATCATATTTGCTCTTCATCTCCTTCCAGTGGTGTTCTTGGCATTCCATTTGATATTTCATCTCCTGGAGCTCCTTGGAGAACCAATGCTTACCCTAGAATCTGCACATAGGAAGAGGCTGCATAAGAGCAATGAGATCCAGTCTGCCTATTCCAGACTGCAGCCAAAGCCTCAGATGAACTGCCCACCAGATCCTCAGGGAAAATCCAGGCTCCCCAAGGGGGTGATTGGCATCAGCAATCTGGAAGTAATCAGAGAGTGATCTGTCTATGGCAACAGATTGATGGTAATATCTTCCAATACTGGATCATGTCACAACTGCCTTGAGACAAAAACCAGACCTAATGTGTAACTACAGTAACTTGGGGGCAGGTCCATGGTTGCCATGAACTTCTGGGGTGCCCAGCTCTCAGCATTGCATGGCAGCAAATTAAAGTGCCTGAGGACCAACAGTCCTGAGATCTCCAGAGCCAGTCCAGTGACATAATCCAGCAGCTCAGGCTGAGATAATGCTGCACAGCAGGGAGAGCAGTACAGCAGCAACACTCCCATTTCTCCAGCTCTGTTATTCTAACATACCAACTTTATTATTCTCAACATAGTGAGAAGGCAAGAGGGCAGCTGAGAAAATCAACAAAACCTCTGAAAAAGTAAAGTCCTTGCCAGCATTTCATTATTTATGGCAATAAATGTTATAACCAAGTGCTCATTTTTATTACTGTAAAGTATAATGGGCTGTTTCCAAGTGGAAGCTGAGTTACAATCCAGCCAGTGGAGAATAAAGCAATATTGCCTGGGAGATCTCTTCACTGACTACATCAAAGCATCAGCTGCCTCTTGCCAAGCACAGCTGAGTCAGCTAGTGAAGGAAAGCCTGTTTTCAGCATTGGCAGCAGCAAAATGGAGGTATTTCCTGAGGTCTGCTCATTCAGGAGAGATGAGAAGTTGCCATTTCTGTGAACCAGTTTTTTCTAGGCTGATACCCTCCAGATACTTTGGCTTCCAAACATCAAGTAATGAAGGGAGATGGTTCAAGAGAGCTAGGAGCACCAAGCTGGGGGAGACTGCAGTCCTTTGAAGGGTGCATTCTGATGGACTTGGTTTTGGTTTCTAAGAACCTGGTGCAGCTTTTCCCACATCAGCATGACTTAATGTCATAATATGGCTGTTCTCTATCATGAATGGGGATTCCATCTTGTCCTCAGCAATGAGCTGAGCACTAGAGCAGCATATCAGAACTCACCAGTTCCTTTCAAAGCTTGTGATGCAATTCATAGGTAGGGTGCGGTAAAGTCATAAGACAGAGGGACAGACAGACATATAACCTTATTGGTGGGGGTGTTGTTCTCTACCTTGATTGGGCTGTTGTTTGCTGCTTGACTGATTGAGTTAATAGTTCCTTGATTAGGGTTTTGTGTACTGTTTGATTGTTCATCTGGTGTTAATCCTATTGTTAATCTTTGCATATCTGGGTGTTGATTGCTGGTGAGGAGGTGTTCTGGTCTTTTGGCTTTTCTGTTGTCTCTTTTGAATGGTATGTAAATGTTGTTTATCTCTATGTGCCTGTTGATGGCTGACTTGTCTGAGTACCAAGTTTCCAGGAATACCCTAGCGTAACCCCACTCCCTTCTTGCACTGAAGATGTTGCCTAGTCTGGCAATGAAACATCTGCAAGAAAACAACAAGGCTCAGAGAGCACCAAGGACTCCACAGATAACCGTATTTCGGCCAATGACCAGCTTGAAACAAGATATAAGAAGATAAGATTCACCCACAGAGAAATTGCACTCTGATAAGACTAAAATTAACAACTATATCTAAAAGTGAAAACTAGCTAAGAAGGGGGGAGGGGAAAAAAGAGAAAATAATAAATTTGATGAGAGGTGAAATCTGAAACTAAATGCATTGTCTAATGTACAATGAGTTAGCAATATAGAAATAAGGTATACTGTAAAGTTCTTAGCCAACCTGTCGACTCTTTTTATATTATTATTATTATTATTATTATTATTATTCCACCTTTTTTATATATAACTCAAGGTGGTGAACATACCTAATGCTCCTGCCTCCTATTTTCCCCACAACAAAAACCCTATGAGGAGGGGTGAGCTGAGAGACAGAATGACTGGCCCAAAGTCACCCTGCTGGCTTTCATGCCTTAGGGAGGACTAGAATTCACAGCCTTATGGTTTCCAGGCCAACACCTTAATTACTACACCAAACTGGCTCTCTGTGCCACATTATTGAATGGCAGCAAAATGTCCTCATGTTGCCTAGGTGCTGAAAAAAAGATGTGGTGAATGGTGAGATGGCCATGTTGGGTGAAACAGAGTGTTTAGGGCTTTTTAGCTTTAAAAAGTAGATAAAAGAGGACATGACACATAAATAAAACCTGGTATAGAAGCATATAGCATGGTATAGAAAAATGGTTAAACATTTTTCTCCCACTCACACAGTGTTAGAACTCAAGGTTATCTTGATAGCCATAAAGTGATTCCAGAATCAAACACACTGTTCTTACCTTCTTCTTGGTTTTCTATTGTCTGCTGCTGAACAGTCTCATCAAGTTCTGCATCGCACCAGCAAACACTTCCAGAAGGATAAAAGTCTTCTGGTCATGATGGCAGGGAACCAAAGGCACATTTGCTTAAATGCACTTGGAGGTTTTTCTGGGTGTGAGCCTGAATCCGTCTTCCCCTATTTCATCTAAACTTTTATTTGGGGAAATATTTTCACTCTGCCTTGGATTTAAGCACCCCAAGAATATCTCACTAAGGAAATGATTAATAATGAATTCGATCTTAAGACACACATGAGATCTATCTTTCTATCTTTTTCTTACTTTTAGTCTTCAGGTAGGCAGCTAAAACTTCTGAATTCTCTTGGTGGCATCTGCATTTTAAATATACAAGGGCAAAACTTTAACAAGAAAGTCTACCAAATCCTGCCCAGAGCCTTGAGAATAGGCTGTGACCAAATGGTGCCCGATGAATGAGAGAACACAAGGACGCAACAAATGGAAGGTGGAGCAGATGGAGTTGGGTACATTTTCTTCAGGCATAGGGAGAATATAGAGAGAACTTTGGACCTGCAGCTGAAGAGGTCAGCTGAGTGAAGGCAGCCAAGAAAATAGTGTGAAAAGTATGTTTTGGGGCAAGGTCGTAAGAATACCAGGGCTCATCTTTACCCACTTTGAATGAATAGTCCAATTATAGAATATGTCCAGTTACTAAATATGGAGCCTTAAATCCACCTAATATTTGTCAGGGTCCGGTTGGACACATCATTTTCCTTGAAAGTGGGTACCAGTAAACCTTCCAACTTGAAACAAAAGAACTGAATCCAAGAATCAGCAAAGAAGAAAACAGATGCTGGCCTTACCGCCCCTATTTAGAGGATTCTGACCTGGAATCCTCCCAAGCTTCCCAACCTCAGGAGTAGTGATGGTAGCATGTGGAAGGCACAGGAGTGGACACTGGCTGGGGAACATACCTGCTGAGAGCTGAAGCTTTGAAAATCGACCCCATAATTCAAGGGACTTCAGCTTCAGCTGTGCCCTGGCAAGGGAGCAAAGGACACTTGCAGAATTAAGGTCCCCTCAGATGGGTGATCTTCCACTGGAATATCTACTGCAATAGCCTACCTTGAAGCCATAGGTCAAGTGGGCTGACCCTACCCCACACCCCCACACCCACACCCAGAGTGGATCTGACAACTACAGTTGAATCCCTCTTGGCTTCAGGGAACTTAGACTGCCTTTTAAAACTTTGACTCTTGGATGATTCAGTTCCTGCTATTGCCTGACTACTTGCAACCCAGACAAAATGGTAAAGTCTGATTTAGAGCAAGCAGAAGTAGGTTTCCTAATTTATGTCCTGCTTGTTTACTTTCTGCCAAATTCTACTTGGTAAGTTATGAAAATATTGTTAGGGACATGGAGTTCTACAATTATTTTTCAGGGGTCCTTTAAACTTCCTGTTTGTCAAGATTTGGGAGAGGATTTATTGGAAAATCCACCCCATTCATTCAAGATTGTTGCTTGGCTAGATTTGCTTGGCTTAGGAGAAAGGTTAGAGAAAATGATGACAGGAATTAATATCATTTATGGACAGAGTAGACAGGGGACACGGTGGCACTGCGGGTTAAACTGCTGAGCTGCTGAGCTTGCCGATCGGAAGGTCGGCGGTTCGAATCCGTGTGACGGGGCGAGCTCCCGTTGCTAGTCCCAGCTCCTGCCAACCTAGCAGTTCGAAAACATGCAAATGTGATTAGATTAATAGGTACCGCTTCGGTGGGCAGGTAACGGCGTTCCGTTTAGTCATGCCGGCCACACGACCACAGAAGCGTCTACGGACAAACGCCGGCTCTTTGGCTTTGAAACGGAGATGAGCACCGCCCCCTAGAGTCGGACACGACTGGACTTAATGTCAAGGGAAACCTTTACCTTTACCTATGGACAGAGCAAAATTGAAAGACTGAAGAAGGTAGGTATAGAACTACCCACCACTATGAATACCTACTTGGTTCACTCTATGAATCACTTGGGACCAATGCTGTGGTAGACCTGGAGATACTGAACCTTCAACAAATGTGTTGATGTGGTCAATAAATGATTGATTTGATGATTATGTGCCATCAAGTCATTGTCAACTCTTAGTGACCACATAGACAGATTTTCTCCATGATCACTAAATATTCTCCCTATATGGATATGTAGATAAGCTTTATATTGCTATTAACCTTCACAGGCTTTTTAGCATCTTGGAATCTTTGGTAAGCTCTGTTACCCTGATACTTCTGTTTAAAAGTGGGGTATGTGTGCATACTATCATGTTCCCTAAATGACAGTCAAAGAAAAGTACTGGAATACTAAATATGGCTGTTCAAGGGACATTACAACAGTTCACGAATATACTGTAATGGAAGGACTGCAAAGACATGGTTATCTATTGATTTAAATTGCTGTCTGTTGTTCTCATTCTCAGTTGACTTCACCTCAGGGTGATCATCATGTAGCTAACTCAAACTGGAGACATGGCAATATGATGTCATTCCTAATTGGATGTGATCCACGGTACTAACCCATAAAGTGAAAAAGACAACAGCCAGGAAATGAAACAGCACCTTCAGCTGAAGAAGCCACAGCACTAAATAAGCTCAATATCACACTAGATATGTCTTTTTAAAAAAGCAATGAGTACTATCCAACAAAAATCATTATTTTTCTAATTTAAAAATTGCACTGGATAATATATAGTAAAGTCTGTCATATAACTAACTAGGAATCAAACACATAATCAAACATTATAGAATCCACAAATCATCCTAATTGCAGGATAGAGAAGAAATTTGTAGATACAGCTTGTCAGGCAATACAGAAAAAAGCCATCCACATCCAACTAGATTATAGCAGTAAAAGAAAATATTTGACACATGGTAATGGCTAACAACACGCTGAAGAGGATTTCTCTTACCTCTGGATAGTTAATTGAACAAATGGGGGATTTCTAGCTAGGTAGAGAAGCCATTAAATCAACATTTTGGATTCTACAGCTACAACTTAATCATCTATACTTGGCACTGGCAAGACATCAAGAGGAAAATCCCATAGAAAGAGACAGAATGTCCATTTGAATTAAATTCTAATTCACATTTGTCATTGCTAGCTTTCCTCCTGAACCCACAAGCAGAAAAAATAATAATAATAATGGTTTTTGCAAACACACATATTCATTTACTCCCCTCCACTTTAAAAAGAGAAAAAAGAAAAGTCAGTAGCCCTTTCCATTTACTGCATGGCAGTTCTGCTGTAGGAATTCCCTTCTACCCCTTTCCTTAAAATTTGCAATATTATAATTACAGATTTTACATCATCGTGCAGTTTCAGAGCTTAGTATTGTAATCATGCAGAGAAGTCATTCTTTTGCTTTGGGAGAGAAAGTGATAATATGAGCACAAAGAGCATAAAGTAATCTGCAATCCAGTAGGATTAAAGAATAGCCACAATGCCAAGAAGTTTCATGGCAAGGAATTAAATAGATGTGGAAATTCTTTTCCCCACATTCACATGGGTTAGATCAGCAGTGCAGAAACTGCATCTCTGGAGCCACGTGCAGCCTTCCAACATCCTTTTTGTGGTTTGCTGTTCCCTAATTGGGATTGGAATTAGGAAACAAACTGTTGTAAATGTTGTAAATGCTTAGATTCCCTGGCCATTTTCACTTTTGGAACGGAGTGGTCAATAGACTGCACAAAGCCTGGGGTAGTCCTCAAGGCAACGTAAGTGATGCATTCTTGGATCAGAGCAGTGGATTTTCAACTGGGCTATGGAGAATCCCAGTAATTCATCTCGTTGGTGACAACATGGTAGTGATCTGTCATTGCCTTCTTGAAGGATCCTTTTTGACTGCCCAGTCTAGCCTACACTTGGAATTTCCTGGTAGTCTTCCAAGTACCAACTTAGTCTGTCCCTCAGCTTTTCTGAGATCAGCCAAGGTTGGCTAGGTGCTACCACCTGCTGTGATCTGCAATTTGATAGAATTCCTGAATTACAATATCACAAAATGGTCTATAGTAAATAACGTAGATGTTCCAGATTCCTAGAAAGATAGTTTGCATTTCCTTAATGACTTTTCCTTTCAATGTATAAAATAAGGGAAATATTGAAAATATTTCAAGTAATAATTGCAGCTCATGTAATAGAAGCCAAGAAGGCCTAGGTGACTAGGTAAATTAATACATTTAGTTTAATTTTTTTCTTGGTCCCACCATCTAGTTCTGCCCACTTGTTAGAATGAGGCTTCCAACATAGCCATTCAAAGGCCAAGCATGGAAACATTGTGCAGCCTAGAGCATGTGCTCTGATGCTTTTCAGTGTACAGGGATTCTGTAGCTAGTATTGCACATACTTTCCTATTTCTTGGTTTTTGTTTTGTTTGTGGATTGAAAATGTGCATAGGTGTCCACAAGGGGGGCAAGTGAAGATATGTGTCATTAATGTCATGGCTTAAACCCAACAACTTATGTACTTGTATTAGATATCAGGATTCAACTCTGCAAGCCCAGGTCTTGTATTGTGACATCAAATAAACACATGTGGTTGTTTTTCTGTCATTCTGACCTACAAAAATTTGCAAATTAATGAGCCCACAAGAGGGAAGAAACAAGTACAAAGCATCTTTAGTGGTCACATCACCTCTTTTATGGTTTGATGGACAGCTCTTCTGCATTTTCATACGTCTGCCCTGGAGACTTAACAAGAAGAATAGGCAGCCTATTTTGAAGGGCATGAAAAGTCAGCAAGACGTTACTTTTAAATTTATTGTTGTTATTGTATTTGTACTCCCCAGGAGAGATGTTCTACCTGAGATGCCAAAATAGCTTGGCAGCTCTGAACTTCTGCACCTTGAATGGGAGTGGGGGTTGAGGCAATTTGCTGTAACACTTCAAGCAACAAATTGTCTTGGGCCAGTCCTGGACAAGATATTTCATTCTTGCACTATAGAATCCCATCCTGAATGTCCAGCCTTAGCAAAGACAAGCAGATTCTACTAAGAATCTTTCCGGCTGCTGCCTTTTCAAGTCTTTATTTAACTTTCCACTGTAACTGAAACCTACTCCCTAGATCATAGAAAGTGCACTCTGTACTAAAAACAACATTTTATCCCTGGGCAGTTTGGGAATATTTCCCAACTGCCCTATTCCAAATATAAACAGCATGTGATAACTGCTTTTCCCTCTCTAGTGTCTCACATGGAAAATTCCAACTATGTTTGCACTTTATCAACAAAATTCAAAACTGGCTGGGTGGGAGGGATTTGCTGACAAGAGACACTATAAACTTCTCCACCTTTAATTAGTCCTGGAGAATCAGGGCATCCTATGAGGACACTTTAGCTTTCATGAGATTCTTGAATATCCACTGAGCTGGTGTGAGACCTTCATGTCTTTCAGCCATAACAATACAGCTGCCCTAAATTGCTCTGCTCCATAAATCATGCACACATATTGGTTTCATTTTAAGAACAATGGAGTTGGCTATCTCAGGGCCAATAGGTCTAGGAAAGAATTCCCTTACCCCATCCTCAACTTCTGTTCTTCTGGCCTCTTTTGCTGATGCTCATAGCTATCCTTGTCTGCCTCAAGTGGGGCTGGGGGCATTTTAACATTGTTTTCCTATTCACCTATAAGTGAAGTCCTCAGCTTCCCATGGAATTTGACAGTGAGATAATGTCACAGACAGTCAATGAAACTAATCTGGTAGCTGGAACTGCCATTCCTTCAAATGGAGGAATATTGCAATGCGCACTGCCTTTAGCTCCTGGAGGAAAGGAGGGTGTAGGACTACTACAGAAGACTATTATACTGGTGAGGTGCAATACAATAGAGAGCATGCCCCATTTTCCTCTATGCTTTCCTGTATAACCTGGCTTCTCTTCTGTATTCTTGTACATAGTATGGCCTGGTAAGGCCTTAACTTTCTAAAGCAAGCCTCAGAGCTTTCCTGCTTCCTTTCCCCACCTCATAACTTTCTCACAGTTAGCTTTTGTTTTTGTTTTTCATCTTCTGATATAATTTATCTCAAGATTTATCTCTCTTCCTTTTAACTCCAAAGCCAGCTAACTATGCAGAGAGGGTTTGATGTAATGAGCTGGTGCTGTCTCACAGAAACATTTGACAGCTAATAGGCAAGCAGTATAAACAGTAAGCATGTTTAATTAAAAGTATGAACAATTCCAATAAAACATTATATAAACTTTGAAGCTCCTTCTAAGGATGAGCTTCAGCATAGATCTGATGCTTAGGAAAGGTGCTATGCACCAGCTGGAATAAAGTAGGAAACGTTTGCTGTTCCCTTTGATTTTTTTTCATAAAACTTTATTAATTTTCAACAAGAGATGAAATATAAAGAAACAGGGGAAAAAAAGAATTAAGAAGAAAAGATCAGAAAAAGAGCAAAATTAAGAGTGCAGAAAAGAAAAAGAAAAGAATAGAAAAAAAATAGCTTCCAACTTTCTTTGGTACAGATACGAATATAAGATACATTAACCTCTTACTCTAAAACTAACAATAGTACCCAATGTTTCTATAATCATAAATAGTTCTAATCATCAAATCCCAAAATCAAAGTTTAATTTCTTTCAGTTTCAAGCAAAAAGTCCAAAAGAGGTTTCCAAGTAGAAACATACAGTACCTAGACAAAGTCTTTATCAAAGCAGTCAGTTTTGCTGTTGCCTTTGATGAGGTTGGATTGCTGAAGGAATGAGATTCTGTTCTGTATTCTCATTCCTCTATTGAATGTTGCCATTTCTCATTTTGCTGCCTTATCTCTGAGTTTTGGTCTATATTAAGGTTGTTATTCTTTTGTTTTACTTTCCCCAATACATCCTTTCAGCTTCTATCTTATTTGTGCTTTCATTGCCTTCAGATCCATGAGCCACTGTCTACGCTTTGCTGTGGCAAAACAGCAGGATATAAATCTAATAAAGAAACAAACTTTATTTTTCTCCAGTGACATTATTATGCCACCAAATCATTTTGGCTTGGTGATAAATTCATAGTTGTCAGGAAGAGAGAAGACTCCAACTGAAAACAAGCAAGTAATGAAAGTTAAGTATCAATGATTACGCCTATCTAGAAGTACTACCATCTGAGGGGATGAAACTGTTTTTTCTAATAGTATGAAACAGAAAAGCTATTTTTAGGGAACAGTGTGTGTGAAGAAGGTATTTTTTAGGGAGCAGCAGCACAGTTACTTGAATATTTTGAGGAGAATTTAAGGGTATAATGACTTACCAAATTATGAATGCAAAATGGATCCCCACTTGAGTTCATCTTAGCCTTTTATTCTGTGCTGTATTTATGAATTGGGATTAGGCATGGAAACATTCCATAAAGGAGGAATACTGAGGCGTAGTATTACCTAAATGTTAGCAAATATGCAGGAGACAATTTATTCCCTACTTCACAAACCTCATACATAGTGGTTAATAGCAAGAACAAACCACTGTACTTTGAGTGTTGCCCTTATTTTTCATATTTAAGTAGGAATCTACTTCTTGAGTTCTTCCTTACCTTGTGGTCCACCAGAAAGCTCTTTTGCCTGGTGAATAATCTAAGCAAGATTCTATCAGCAGTTGAATGAAAACCAAAAACAGTTCAATATAGTTCTGAATCCAGTCAACAACCTTAGCTTGGATGAACCGCTAGTACAGAAGTTCCTATGTATCATTTTCACTGGCTGGCACTTCCTGCAGATCCAGTCTGGACAGTGTCAAGAAAGAAAGCCCACTTTCATATGTAGGAGAGGGAGAGTAAAACCAGGCCTGTCTTGATATAAAATAATTTAGCCAAAGTTTACTCCTCCAGAAGCAGGTAAGACATCTGTAACCTAACACATCTAGAGGACAGCAGGTGAGGGAATCTAGTGTACACAAATATTGGTTTTGTTCTGCTGTCATCTCTGGCCAGTCTTTTCAAATCATTGAACAAAGCACAGACAATTGTAGGATGAGTGTAAACACTACAGCAATAAGATCTCCATTGTACTGCTTTCAGCTCTCTCCAAAAACTGTTGTCTGACTCCATTTCAATTAACAGCTATACTCATAAGCTCTTGGCATCTGTATGAACAAAATAAGTTGCAAAGGCAGATTATCTCCAATATTTGTGGCTGATGCTAAGTAGGGAATTTCTCACTGTCATCCTGAAGAGGCTAAAAAGAAGCTTCACTTCAACCTCTTCTCAAGAAATCTAAATCTCCATGGTGACATACTGGCCTAGCAAGGCATAGCTACTTCTTTTTAGTCTCTTTGCTGTATAGCTGTGTCTCTTGCTAAATAGTTAATTTACATAAGAACATCTATCTCCTAAATTGTGTGTATCAAACAATCAATCATTTGGAGGCAGCAAACCTCCCGAATCTGTAATTATGGTGTCGCAACTGATTGTGATGGAAGTGGAGCTGTCACGAAGACATCCATGAGACAAGCTGACTGGTGCAAAGCTTTTGCCCAAAGTGTCTGTGCAAGCATTCCTGCCACATGGGGCTGTGATTAATAAGCTGTCTCCATGTAAATATTTAGCTGTTTAGGAAGCAACTGGATCCAATTACTTTTTGAACAGTTTTTTCATCCTGAAAAGACATGAAGAAGATTCAGTCTAAAAAACGATGACTTCCTCCTGCTAATACATTCTTCAGGATGTGCAAGGGCAAAATAGTTTGTGCATGAAGATGTAAGTGTGTGCTGTCCCATGCATTCTTTAGGGGCCCTATAGCAGCCCAACCAACTCCTGTAGGAGCACCAATTTGATTTCCAGTTCATGAATGTAGTAAATAGTTCAAGGCCAATGAACAAATGTAGCTTTGGCCATTCAAGTGAAACAGTGAGTATCAGAATGAAGTAGTCTTATAAGAGAGCCATCAAAGTCATAATTTTAGTTCTTTCTATTCAGACATGACCAAAAGAGCTTCGTCTAAAGCACCTGTCTGCCACCAAACTCCTCTTTATACTATGGTGACCGTATTTTCTTGGAAAAAATAAAGGTCAAACCTGAGAAAGGGACAAATCTGAAAGAGGTTCATAAGGATGAGAAAATTTAATAGTTTGTGTTTATAACTTTATTTTTCAAAGGAAAATTCAAGAGCAAAACCAAGAAAAACTTTACAAAAATGCATATTCTAATAAAAAATGTCTAAAATCAAACAGTATAATAAATGTAAATTTATTCTTTAAAAGACAATTCAATTTCCACATTTTTCACATGAATGTGAAAGATTGTGTGAAGTGGCACCATTTGTATGGTAAAATTTAAATGGCCAAAATAAAGGACAAAAGTGAGTTTTTGAAAAATAAATAAATCTAAAGGACAGCTTTCTGTCCTTTATAATGAAAGATGTATGGTCACTGTACTTTATACAGCTCAGACTGGTGTCTTCATAGACAAGGTACTTGCAGTGATTATAATCTAACATTGGTGACCCATTCTTTCTGCTGGGGACTAATATGAAGAATCTGAGTGAAGCCCCTGTGCTTTATTAGACAATGATGCAATGTACTACAAATACTTGACTATATCCAGGTGTGAGGTATCACCAAAAGTACCATGGACCATTTGGTCTTTGTATACTCAGCACAAAAATCATCAGACTTCACACGCTACTGCAAACTTACACATATTAAACTGGAAATATTGTAATTGATAAAGAGACTCAAGGGTTCCCATTTCTCTGTGTTCCACAGCAGAGACTGAGGATACATACTTCCACCTGATAGTGGTAGGATGCCTATATTGAGTTTTAGTGATACCTGTGGTGTTGCACTTGGTGCAGTAGGGGGTCTAGATACACAGAAGTACAACTGGTTCTTCTCTGGATTATATCTCTCAGTGTAGACTGTCTTAAGGATGATACCAGTCTCTAAGGACCTTCAGTTGATGCATTTATGAAATATATTAGTTCAAATAATGTGTTACACGTGGATTTTTTCTTCTTTTTTGTAAATGTAATGCAAACCTCCTAAATGCACATACAGTAGGGATCTACTTCCTCTTCAATTAAACACAAGAGCAACTGAAACTGAGCTGATTAAAATTGTTGAGAAAAAGTTCAGTGCCCAAGGGGATCTGTAACAATTTCAGCTGCTGGAAACACAAGCAGGGGTGGAAACGCTTGAGCAGCTTGGTCACTGCTTGTTGCCACCACTTCATTATTCCAGATCTGGGTTTTTCCACTTGGGCCTCCTTCAAAAGTGCAGCCTGGAACTTTGGACAATCCTTGAATTCTCCTTACTTCTTTCCAAGCCATAGTCTGTATTGCAAACTGAATGATGTTATTACAAAACATGGCCCGCGGCAAGATATGAATGAGAATCTACTCATCCGCTTGCCAAATATTTACTGCACAAAAGAAGAAAGATATTATTCCATAAATCAAGAAATTGCTCCCCTGGCCCCTAAATGAAGTTTCAGAGTAGGCTCAGTAATTGCACGCCATGTTATATAATACAGTACTGATTGAGTACAAGGGCAGTCAGATGCCCCTGAGGGTTTCTTTTCCAAGTAGTAAGATCATTTGCACAAAAATGGCCAAGATGTTCAACCATGCTGATGCAGGACATTTATCTCACATCTTTTCCAAATACCAGCCAACACCTGAGAAATTAATTCCACTTCTGGGAACTACAGCATCTCCATTGGAAATGTGTCCTGCCATAATAACTATCCAAAGCCCCCAACAGTGCCAATTTTCCCCTAGTTTTCCTGGCTGTTTTTCTATTGGCTAGCCTCATTCCTGAATATTAATTATTCTCTTTTAGTTATATGAAGGATAGTCAATCTTAAACTGGAGGACCTGCAGTATCCACAGTCCTCATCTCAAGAGATCCATTTAGGATTTTTAGCCCCAGCTGTGGGGTCTCTGCTCCCTTGCTTATGTCAAAGATAAGCCCTGTCTCTTGAAATTCAGCTTGATTCCTAGTGACCAGAAACATCAATCAAGCTTCCCAAATACCTTTAGATTGTTACTGCCAAATCTTTGCATTTCAAATCTACTGTCAACCCCCACCCCCTGGCAGATCCCTTTTATAAATTGTATCTACTCAATTCTTCAGTGATTACTGTTAATATTGTCTCATGGTTATGCCTCTGCTTCATTTGGCCATGCATGTATACATGGCAGATACAAGCATGCCTGTGCTGAAGAGATACTGTATATCATGCAGAATAGAATTCTAGAATGAACAGGATTTCATTAAATTTATCCAAAATATATTCTGGGATTTACATGGCTGCTAGGTGCATTTAACATCTTGAGCTCATTAAAGGCTACCTCTGTAAGTTAGCAATAGTTGTGCAAAGAAGTTAATAATGATGCTGATTAGGCACAAGAGGTCTGCCAGGAGAGAATCTGCATTATTATTATTATTTTTCCTGTATAATCAAATTGAAACAAGGCTCATCAGTTGAAAGTTTTAGAGGGAAATATTTAGTTTCTCAATTTATTAGGCCATCACATGAACTTCAGAATGCAGTGCAATGGAACAACAAAGTGCAAAAGCCCACACAAACAAAAACTAGTCTAAATCAGTGTTTCTGAACTTTGGCAACTTTAAGACGTGTTCAACTCCCAGAATTCCCCATCCAGCATGGGGAGTTATGGGAGTTGAGGTCTACACATCTTAAAGTTACCAGGGCTGGGAAAGTTTGATCTAAAGCCAGAAATAATGTTCCAGGACACCACCAACACTGCTTCTGTAGAGATGTGTATATTAGGCATCCCATGGTATACCCTGGCAGAACACCCAAGCAACTTATCATCCAGATTTAAATCTCTTATCTAGCATGTTTCATAAGGGGCACTGAAGTCCAAAGGCAATTACCACCCCACCACAGATGACTGTTTTTTCATCAGAAGTGTCCACTTCTCATTCTAATGCCAGCTTTATATTTTGGGCAGTTAATATAAGTGCAAGAAAGCATAATGGCATGAAGAGGCAAAGAATATCCTTCCTAACATATCATTCAAAGGTAACATTTTTCTGCAGAGAGATTTCCCTGAGGCTATTCTGCAGTTGTAGAACCCTCTGGGAGGTTTTGCTGCCATGCTGCACATCAAAGGGCCAACTCAGCAGAACTTTGGGGTAGTGCCTGCTTTTACGAAGGCTGAGGTATACATATAGTGAAGACAGACTCCCCCTTGACCCACTCTTTACACCTCCATCTTAAAGACAAACCAACTAACTAACAAAGAGTCGCTGTTTGAGTAAGATGGGTGGTGACTTAATCTGAAATACAGATGCACACTGTCAGCACCTGATCATTCGAGCATTCACACAAACACAGTCAGGAGGCTGGGATTCCTTTAACTGTTTTAATGAAGTGTAATGAACGGTACAGAAGGCAAGCTGCGAATAAAGATTTCCCCCTCAAACCTAATTTAAAACTACATCCCCTTAGTTAGTCCCCTTTCCCATGAAACATGTCACTCCCCCTCCCATCCAGATGGTATTCCTGGCGTATCTCAACCTCGCATCCTTGATGTGCTCCATAGCCACAATAAACCACTTTACACTCCAACTTCACACCCCCTCCCATCTGGCAACATGAGAGAATGAAATGATGGGAGATGCCCTGATAAGGGTTTCGGTGAAACCTTTGATCAGGGGATCTGACACACACACACACACTTTAACTAACTAACTAGCCCACACAGGGCCCCAATAGGGGCCATGGAATGCGAGAAGCAGGAGCAGCCATGACTGCTGATGGTACACCACACTATGTCCTCCTCTACTGCTGCCCCCAAGTCAAACATTGCTTCAGCAGCAGCATCTGTTGAGTGAGGAGTTCTCAACTGCTGAAGCCTGAGGAGGGATTTGGTGCCTGAGCTTTCTCATCGTGGGGTGGGGGAGGAGGGGTGGAGTGGTGGGGAAGGCATCTGAGAATTTTGCCTTAGGGCTCAGAGAGAGAACTTTACTTAGACACCTGTATGAAGGCTTGAATGACGCACTTCCTTAAAGCTGGATAGCAAAGCCACACAATCCTGTCACTGCTGACGTCAAAATGAAGCATCCACATTGTTTTACTGTGCTGGCTCCTTCTGCCTTGTCTGCCAGTTGCAGTAGCCAGAAGTGGCTTCTACACCAGTATCGGTCAAGGCTGCAAAGCAATCTGAAGAACCTTTTGAGGCCAACTTCATTGCTCTGTTACATGAAGGGGGATAATCAGGTTACCTCCATAGCACAAAATGCCTCAATGATACTTAAGAATGTCTTTGGGCCTCTACAAGCATCCTTAGAAAATAGAAATGGGGGGCTGCTGCCATTTGGGGCTTTGTTTAAAAGTGATCAGAAAATAGATAAGCCAAGCTTGAAACAGTAGAGAGCGTGCTGGGAACTAGAAGGACAGGCATCACCAGTTTGCCTTCGAATAATAAATAAAATGTTGTGACCAGCCATGATTCCATGATGGACTTCTTTCGTTTTGTTTTCTATATATTTTTATTGAAGAATTCTTTTTTACAAAGTTAAATGATAAACACAAAACAGTATAGAAAAAAGTAAGAAAAAAAAATTAAAAAGTGTTGAAAACAATAGAAAGCAAAGAGAAAGAAAAAGAGAACAAAACAAAACCCTCAAAGAAGTGACTTCTGATCTTCTTTACAGCAGTTACACTATGCACATACTTAAAACCATTTCCCTGCTTCTAAATTACATAACATGATTCCCTTCTCCCCATATTCAACCCTTATTAATTGGTCAATCCAGAAATCATCAGTTCATTTTCATCCATTTTCAGCAAAAAGTCCATAAAGGGTTTCCAGTCTTTTATAGAAGTAGTTGTTGTTCCCTCCCTAATCAAGCCAGTCAATTTAGCCATTTCTGCAAGTTCTGCCATCTTCACGACCCATTCCTCCATTGTGGGTATTTCTGTATTCTTCCATTTTTGTGCACATAATAATCTCACTGCAGTTACCATATGTAAAATCAGTCATGCATGAGTCTTTTCTACTTGACTATTCATAATAAGAAAAAAATTGGTTTCATCTAAATGTTGAATTTTAAAACTATCTGCATCATCCTATATATTTGCATCCAATATTTTTTCACTTTTTCCATGCGAGTCCACCATGCATGGTAAAATGTCCCTTCATGCTTTTCACATTTCCAACAATTAGAAGTACTTTTATACAGTCCAGATAATTTCTCTGGTGACATATACTGATGGTACATCATTTTATAAAAATTCTCTCTTAAATTAAAAGACCGTGAATTTCAGTCCTTTCAGCCACATTCTTTCCCATTGATCCATCTGTATATTATAACTAAAATTCTTAGCCCATTTTATCATGCACTCTTTAATTTGTTCTCCTTCCATTTTGAATCTTAACAGAAGTTTATACATTTTAGCAATCATGATGGACTTCCGGTGAGGATATGGCAAGCTAGACATCCCTGAAGGAGCGGGGACAGCATTACAGCAAAGATTGGCAGCCAGGGACGGATTCTGGCCAGCAAAATCTCTCCAGAGCAAGGAGAGAGTGTGGGATTGCCCACATGTACTCTGGACAGCTGCTTCTTATGATTAGACCACAGGAACTAAGGTTTTTGCAGTCAGCTGATGAGTGGAGCATCTGGGAGTCGAGGGATTCCATCTATACCCATAACCATAAGGTAGCCTAAATGGACACAAAGTTCGGCTGAGCCTCATTTCTTAATCACTTTTGGAATTACTTTTTTTACTGTTTTTCAAATATTAAGAACCTTCAGAACAGTAAGCCTGATGGCATTCACTGGGTGAGCTTCCTTCAATCTTTAATGAAAGAAATTTTAAGTGTGACTTTAAGGACTTGGCAATTTTGGGGAATAAAGGCAAAAGGGTGATTAGTGTTGTTTCTGGAAAGTTATAAATTGCCTAAGGGTCTAGATGAACTTGAAATGGGATTTTGAAATTAATTGAATTAATCCTTCCTGTGGGAAAACATCTCATTCAAAACGGTGTTTTGAATTCTGAAAAAAAAAAGATAGGATGGGACTTTGAAAGTTGGACACTAGAGGGAGAGAAAAAGAAGTAAAGATTACAATTAAAGGAGAAGAACACTTTCTTGACTTGTTAACATAGAATGGAGCAATATACTTTAACACTGAATTACTGAAGGATATATCGGAACAATGGACAAAATAACAAGTTAATTTTAAGAATGTCTGCCATCATAGATAGTGTTGCAGAAGAGGAACAAGTTCTACTGGATAAGACAAAAATATATTTTAACTTGGATTTAAAAATGACAGGCTACAAGAATGATCTGGAAAAAGATGAAGTACTGGATATAGAAATGAAAATAGCTAATGTTTTAATAATTAAAAGGGACATAAAACCAACCAACTAGGAGAGTGACTTGGATAATTTCCCTATATTGGATTTACAAAGGAGACCAGCTAATGTTTTGGAAGACTTGGTGAAAAGGGACAAGGAGAAAAAGAAAAGAAATCAGGTTCTAGGACATTATTCAAAGGGATTAAAGATCAAGATTGTTAAAAGTAAAGGGAAGGAATGTAAAGTTGGTCTATTTGATCAAGGTTAAAATATTTGTTGTTAATTTTTGTAACCCTTAATGGACTTTTGCTGACTAGGACTGAATAATGAGGTTTTAAGGATTTTCCTATAGATGTGATATCGGATGAAGAGATTGTTCGTTGTATCTTAGGAGAAAGTGATAAGTTGTTAAAATTGTTTATACCTGTTGAGATGATGGGGGAAGTTTCTCTCTCTCTCTCTCTCTCTCTCTCTCTATATATATATATATATATGTTATATTCTTATTTTTTTCTTTCTTCTTTCTGTTATATTCTTATTTTTTCTTTCCTTTTTCTTTTCTGCACTTTTTCTTTTTTCTTTCTATTCCTTTTTTTTTTTTTGGTAGTTTGCATTAGCTTTTATCTGTACATTTGTAATACTTAATAAAATTATTTGGAAAAAAAAGCAATCATCATGAACTTTTTTTGAATGAGCACGTTCCCACCCGTGGCAGTCATTTCATAAGAGCATCAACGGTATCCTCCCAAAATTCCAAATGTACCCAGCTTGTGAGACCCTTACAAAACAATACTTTGGATGAATTTGCTACAGTTTTTTTTTTGCAGTATCTTTTATTTTTTATATTTACAGTAATGTCAATATTCATATCCTAAACTTATTAAGATTCTTTTTTTAAAAAAAAAAAGGTTCATTCACTCTCTTGGTGCTGTTTTAAATCAAGATCTTCCCCTGTGCCCCAACAGAGAACAATATAAAGAATTTCTGCTTGTTCTGGTAGAAATAGGTCATGTAGGTAGGACAATTTCCTTTGAAGAGACAGCTAAGAGAAATGCAAAAGAAATAACTTCTCTACAGGGGAATAGATTGTCAAAAAGTTTCACCTGGTAATTTCTGCCTGTTGTGCCTGTTCTGCAGAAATCTTTTCAAAGAAAAAAAAAAGCAACTATACAAAGGCCATTGTATCAAAAGTGCCTTGAGAAATAAAGCAGTAAAATCAGTCTAAGAACTTAACAGTGCAATCTGATTCTCCAGGAGAATCCAGGAGCTGCCAGCTGAGAGGGCGTGGCCTGTGATAGCTCCATTTGTATCTGCCAGACTCCTGTCCAATTTGATTTTGAAGGAGGTAATTAATTTTTGTATATTAAATAAGGAACTGGCAAGCTGCAAAGCAAAGCATTGGTTTCTAATTTGAACTGTATTTCCATAATGCCGTTGGGTCCCACACTGGTTCCATCGCTATCTTGTGAAGATCAAAGTGGTGTGTGGCTTCTTACAGAAGTAAGCTGGGACTGGTGGTAGAAAGTGTCCTGAGAGGTTAGAAAGTGTGGCAGGAAACCTCCTCTCTAGCCTGTCACAGGTCCTGATTGGCCAGGCCTTTTTAGTCATTTTGTGAGTGCTGCCATGACATGTTGGTATATCATTGTTATTCTGCAAGGAATTAGTCACAGAAATGCCCTGGTACCATGGTAACAAATTATTTTCTTAAGTGTCGGCAGAGTGAAAAGGTCAGGCTTCATTGTTCTCAGGTTGGGGTGTGGAGAAGGTGATGTGTTGGATGGCCAAATAAGCAAAAAGCTCCCTGCGTGCTTGGGGAACTTGCCTGGACTTGCTGCCAGTGGTTTCTGTTTCTGTTTCTATTTCTGTTTCTGCTCAGCAGCAGCTCTTTTGCTCAGTGCATGAGCTTGTAAATATGCCTTTTTGTATTTAAGGATTTTGACCCATCCAGGGCTCTGGGTGAGAAACTGTTTATGTTCTCTGTGTTTTGTTTGAATACGACTTTTTTGCTGAAATGCCTGGTGTCTTCTTTCTGATCTCTCGTACTAACCACTTTCCAGCACTCTACACATGCTCCTCATGCACCAACATGACATACTCACAAAATGTGCCCACAAGTTCCCAACACAATGCTATATCTCTTCAAGCAAAGACAAGAGCGGTCCTCTTTTCAAGCCAGTCCTTTTGCACTTTTCCCAAAGCTTCCAACAAAGACCCAGGTCATGCTTTCCAAGCCCAACTGCTACCCTCCAAGGGTATTTTTGAGAAATTAGCACAGGGGAGGGAAAGTTAACCCTTTCTTCTCTGTATGC
This sequence comes from Candoia aspera, assembly GCF_035149785.1. Classification (NCBI taxonomy): domain Eukaryota; kingdom Metazoa; phylum Chordata; class Lepidosauria; order Squamata; family Candoiidae; genus Candoia; species Candoia aspera. The sequence continues at coordinate 100,471,141 of NC_086154.1, read as the reverse complement.
TGCTACTCCTCCCTTCCAAGGCTCCCACATGTGAATAGAAGCTCTGGAAAGTTTAACCTATACAGAAATGCAATTCACAGGAGAGAAAGATTCCCACAGCTACTCTCAAGTAAATATGCAAAAGAATGAGCAGAATGATTAAGCATATTAAACTTATGAGTAGAGCATTTTTAAAAAATGTCTTAGCCAATTTACAAATTATCAATAAAAAATAAGGCAGGATAAAAATTAAATGAATGAAAAAATAAATAAAATCCTTGTTTCTCCTCAATACCAGAGGAGCCATTTTTCTCAGTTCTGTTGTTAGTTGCTATCCCAAATAGGAGTTCTTTACTGAAGGCATTCCTTGGTTTGTTTTGGCAAGGACAGAGAAGAATCTAGAGAAGGCAGAAAAGACATTTATTTAAAATAACTGATATGTCTGTTTTTGCTGCTCCCTGAAGTTAGACGAGATAAGGAAATCATGCAGAGCATGGCTTCTGGGATTCTTTCTAACTCCTTAATGGTGGCTCCATTCTGGGTCACATGACCAGGAAGGGAGGTGGGCTTAGAATGAAAGAGTGACATTCCAAATGTCACCCAGTAGCTGCTCCCACAGGGATGCAGTGGGGGAAAAAATAGAAAAAAAATCATAGACACATGGAATTGTTGAGTTGGAAGTGATGACAAAGATCATCTAGGGCAACCCTCTACAGTGTGCAGGAAAATCAATTAAACCATCTGCAAGAGGTGGTTGTTGAGCACTTTTTAAAAACTTCCAGAAATGGAGAACCCACAACCTTTGCGGGTAGACTGTCCCACCATTGTACATATCATCAGGAAGTTTTTCCTTATATTTAAATAAAACAAACATATTATTTGTTGTTGTTTATTCGTTTAGTCGCTTCCAACTCTTCGTGACTTCATGGACCAGCCCACGCCAGAGTTTCCTGTCGGTCGTCAACACCCCCAGCTCCCCCAGGGACGAGTCCGTCACCTCTAGAATATCATCCATCCATCTTGCCCTTGGTCGGCCCCTCTTCCTTTTGCCCTCCACTCTCCCTAGCATCAGCATCTTCTCCAGGGTGTCCTGTCTTCTCATGATGTGGCCAAAGTATTTCAGTTTGGCCTTTAATATCATTCCCTCAAGTGAGCAGTCTGGCTTTATTTCCTGGAGGATGGACTGGTTGGATCTTCTTGCAGTCCAAGGCACTCTCAGAATTTTCCTCCAACACCACAGTTCAAAAGCATCGATCTTCCTTCTCTCAGCCTTCCTTATGGTCCAGCTCTCGCAGCCATATGTTACTACAGGGAACACCATTGCTTTAACTATGCGGGCCTTTGTTGTCAGTGTGATGTCTCTGCTCTTAACTATTTTATCGAGATTTGTCATTGCTCTTCTCCCAAGGATTAAGCGTCTTCTGATTTCCTGACTGCAGTCAGCATCTGCAGTAATCTTTGCACCTAGGAATACAAAGTCTTTCACTGCTTCTACATTTTCTCCCTCTATTTGCCAGTTATCAATCAAGCTGGTTGCCATAATCTTGGTTTTTTTGAGGTTTAGCTGCAAGCCAGCTTTTGCACTTTCTTCTTTCACCTTCATCATAAGGCTCCTCAGTTCCTCTTCGCTTTCAGCCATCAAAGTGGTATCATCTGCATATCTGAGATTGTTAATGTTTCCTCCAGCGATTTTAACTCCAGCCTTGGATTCCTCAAGCCCAGCATGTCGCATGATGTGTTCTGCATACAAGTTGAATAGGTAGGGTGAGAGTATACAGCCCTGCCATACTCCTTTCCCGATCTTAAACCAGTCCGTTGTTCCATGGTCTGTTTTATTAGGTGTTTGTTACTCATAATTTCTGGTCCTAGCTTCTCTGGCAATTGAAAATACTTCCTGACCATCTTCCCTCTGGTGCTCTTTTACTGTATGTGTCTGAACATGACTAATATGTCTCCCTTCAAGTCTTCTTTTCGCTAGTCTGAACATCCCAAATCCCTTCAGCCCATACTTACAGGGCATGTCCTCAAGTCTCTGTATCACGTATGTTGTCCTCCTACCCCACCCCAGACCTTGTTCAAACTTATCATTATCCTTCTAGAAATGTAGTGCCTGGAATCATACACAGTAGTATCATCAGTGCAGAGTAAAGGGGAATAAGGACTTCCTGAGACAATACTTCTTCTAATGCAGCTCAGAACTATGTTAGCCATTCTAGCTTTTGCCTCACACTCACACTGCTGGTTCATTTTCAACTTCTTGTCAGTGATCACCCCCAAGTCCTTCTCTGATGTAATGCTTCCAAGTCATGAATCCCTCATCTTGTATGTATGCTCTATATTGTTCTTCCCAAATGTAATACCTTATTTTTTTCCTGATGAAGGACATCTTTTTTCTCTCAGATCAGTCCTCCAACCTATCCAGGTGAGATTGCAACCTTGTTCTGACTTCTGGAAAGCATGATAGCAATACTCCTTAAAGCAACACCTTTTCAGGATGACGAACCATATGTGGTTTTCCAAGTGAAAAAAAAAGATTGGGGGGTATGATCTGGTCTTTCCCACCACAAACCTTTGCACACAGAGTCATCATGTGACCAGCATTACAGAGGACAGTCCTCTGTTTGAAGGGTGAGCAGAAATGTGAAGTTGCCCACTAACCATATTTAAGCAGAAGAGGTCAGTAGGCACACAGGTCATTTGGTCTGTCTTACCCAGTATGATTATGTATTGTGGGTGTTTAATATAGTATAATTAGTTTTAATGCAAATTTCTATTATTTCTATTATATTTTATTTTATATTCCTTTTTTAAAAGTATGACATAAGTTGCGACTTTACAATCAAGAATTCTAAGCAAAGTAGAGGATTTTGTTGCTTTGGGATAGGGATTCTAAATTGTTCTCCTGATGGCACTAATCATAGAAAGAAAAGTGGAAGTGGGAAGACCAAAACCACCTTTCTGTGATTGTTGATCACACAGTCAGCCAGATGTTTAGACTGGATTTAGCATTTTTATCCACCTTTCGACTCCATCCCAAGGTCCTCGGATAGGCAGATGTTGTTTAATAATACAGCATTAAAGGCATTGTCACAGGATGTAAGCTGTTCGAAGTAAAGCTGCCTTTTGCAATTGACTGATGGTGATTCTCTCAACGCTGATGGCGGTCAAATGATGCTCCAGATGTTTTGGAATTGCACCCAAGGTGCTTATTACTATTGTACTATCTTTGTTTTCTTTTGCCACAGTTGTTCTACTTCTATTTGCAAGTCTTGGTATTTTGTGATTTTTTCCAGTTCTTTCTCTTCTGTTCTGCTGTCTCCAGGCAATGCAATGTCCATTATCCAGACTTCTTTGTCTTTCTTATCAACAACTGCTAAGTCTGGAGTGTTGTGTGGCAGATGCTTGTCTGTTTGAATTCTAAAGTCCCAGAGTACTTTAGCTTCTTCATTTTCTATTACTTATTTCTATTCCACTTCTATTTTGTGGTCCCACCAGTTCTTGCTTGCAGGCAAGTGGTATTTCTTGCAGATATTCCAATGTGCCATTGTTGTTACTTCGTCATGCTGTTGTTTGTAATCAGTCTGTGTGATCTTCTTGCAGCAGCTAACTAGGTGGTCCACTGTTTCTTCAGGTTCTCTGCAGACATGGTATTTGCTGTCTGTTGCTGTCTTCTCAATTTTGGTTTTGTGTGCATTTGTTCTTAAGGCTCAGTCTTGTGCAGCCAGAATTAGCCCCACTGTCTCTTTCTTCAACTTTCCTGCTCTTGGCCATTGCCAGGTCTTGTTGTTATCTGCTTTGCCTGCTAGTTTTTGTGTGTGTGTGTGTGTGTACTGGCCATGTAATACATCGCCTTGCCATGTCTCTTTTCTATTCTTCATTTGGTCTTTCTTATAGGTCAGTTTGGTCTCTTGGGTATTCAGTAAGCCTTCATGGTGTACTAGTTTCAATGCATCTTCTTCACTGTCCTTCAGATAGTCTTCCAATGCCCTTTTTTCTTCTTCAACTGTCTGGTGTACTTGCAACATTCATGCCCACCTATGCTCCTTGGTAAATAGAGTCTGTCAACATCTCTGCATGGATAAGGGCATGATTCATTGTCATTATTTTTCTGGTCTTCCTATTCAGGGCTTCTAGTTCAGCTTGTGTCCAGTCCACTATTCCAGCTGTGTATTTAATGACTGGAATTGTCTAGGTGTTAATCGCCTTGATGGCATTTCCGCCACTGAGTTTGGACTTTAAGATCTTCTTCACTCTTCTGATGTATTCACTACTAACCTTCTTCTTCAGTGTGTTTGATGTTGTCAGCTTGAAGGATGCCCAGGTATTTGTAGTGATCTTCTTCATCCAGACTCTTGAAGTTATTTCCATAGGGCACCTTGATTCCTTCAGTTGTTGTTGTTGTTATTTGATATTAATAAATTAGGGTCAATAATTCAAGATACAAGTAATCTGTAGAGTTTGTCAGAGAATTACTAGGTCTTTGTTACACATGTTTCTTTTCCTCATTTGCCTGCCACATCCCTGTTGCAAGAAATATCATGCTCCCTCCGTTGGCGCTAAGATGCATTTTTCCAGAATCTGGCAGTTCCCAGGAAGATTCTCCTGCTATAAACCCAAATGTCTGCAAAGTGCACTTCATCCAACCGCCCAGGCTTATGAGGACAATCACCCAGTTAACGCAGCTGCATCTGGACTCCCTTTCAGCAGCTCTTTCCCTTTTCTGGAAGTCTTCTATTTTTCCCTGCTGAATAGAATTCTTCACTGTCACTTTCCTGGTTGCCCCTGGCCCTAGCCAGCTGGTCTCTGAGTTTCATCTGCTTTGCTTAACAGCTGCTGGCTTCAGCTGAGCTTTAGTTTATCAGCAATAACCAGTCTTTCAAAGCCCAGCTGCTCTCTGCTAAAACTGGTTAAAATGCAAAGAAAGAGCAGAAAATGAGAGGTTGTTGCTGTATAATGGAACACAGCCTGGTTTTCTTATCTCCCAGGTCTCTTTACCCCAGCAAGAGGCATGATGTGTGATTCTGTAATTTTATTGAGAAACACAACTATGCACTGCATAAAGCTAGAATGAGGGCAAATCCCCGGCAAAACCACAGAGGAGCACAATTTAATGTTCTCATTATTTTCTCAGCCTGCAACATCTTTTAAGACTGTTTCATCTGTTCCTTGTGAACCTGAATTTAGAGGGAAATTGCAGTTTGGAGTAAAGGAATTATGTTCTGCTCGAGGCTGCCACCTGCTTCCATCTGTGGGCAGTTGAGAAGATACGGTGCGTCTTGGCTTCCAATTTTTCTACCCCTTTCTCAGTTGCAGAGAGAAGAGAAATAGACCGAATGTTACTAGATCTATACAGTCAGAGAAAGAGGGACGTTTGGTTTTTAAAAGAAAGTGAAAAAATGCTGCAGCTCAGTTTTTCAGAAGCCCTGTCCACAATACAACAGCATTGCCTTTGGGGACAGTGAAACTCCTTTATCCTAGAAAATAATGTCATAAAAGATCTTGCCAAAAACAATGTCCTCTCTTTGGCAAAACTTTATGTTTTGCACAGGATCTCTTTGGGCTACCACCTTTAATCTAGATGACTACATTCTCTTCTTTGTCCCAGAGTTCTTCCAGTAGTTATTAGATGAGCTGGTGGAGCGGCCCAGCATTATAAAATAAAGAAATGACATTAGATGCTGTTAAAATACACTTGGGTGGCATTAGTTGTGAAAATCTCCATGAACTTTGCTGTGAATGTTGTTGCCTTACTGGACGTGTCTTGCCTGCCTACTATGAAATCTGGAAGAGTGAGTGCTGCTGGCTGGAAGCTTACCATGCTCTTCATACTTTCTGTAGCACCAATCTGAAGAGATCCTTAGATATATTTTTTTTAGGTTCACAATATACTATGAATAGTGGCAGGATGAGGAAAAGAGGGAGGGGTAATGTTGAAGATTTTGCTTTGTGTTTCACTACCAGCACATTCAGCCTGGTATTTGTCCCTCTGAAGGTCACAGTCTGAACATCAAAAACTGATACTCTTCCTGCCACATCAGGGAGTAAACATCTCCAAAGTAGGAACAAAGATGTTTTTTGAGTGATGCAATGTTTTTTCTGAGGTAACGTATTTATTACAGTGACTTAGACCATAAAGTGCTTGATTGAAGACATCCACCCCTGGGTGGCAAGCAAACGCTGTCCTTTCAACAAGTTACTCAGTGATTTGAGTCTTCCCTGAGACTTCTGTCAAATAAACACTCCTCTCTGATTTTCATATTTAAAACAAAAGCAGAACGAAGATGAAATATGTATTGTCCTTTAAACACACAGCAATTGCACATAGTTATGATATGCCCTCAGAGGTTTTAGCTAGCAATAAAACAAGAGTAGGAATCAAGGAGTGGTCATCCTATATATTGGGACCAATTGGCTCTAAATCACTACAAATCTTTCTAAATTGATTCAATGCAGTGTTGGAAAACCTGTGGCTCTCTGGATGAGGATCCCCTAATCCTCATCTCTTGCCAGACTGATTGGGTTGGTGGGAACTATAGTTCAGCACTCTTGGAGTACCACGAGTTCAGTCATCCTGGCCTAATGCAAGAGACAGCTGTTTTTCTTCAAATCAGTAAGGACTCAGAGTGTCTATTGAGTTTGCAATAGAAACCTGAGACCCTCACACTTCAAAAGTGATTTCCAGGAACATTCATATTCTTACTTCCTTAACTTCAGCCAAGATTAAATTGGCTTTATTTATTCTTGAAAGTGTTCACATCAAAATTCACATATTATAATCTAGTCTCACGCCAATCCTCCTTTCATCTAATGAAGTGTGCTATCATCCACAAAATTTTATATCACAATTAATATGCTTCAGTTTAAGGCAATTAGGGGAAAACTTTGAATCTCCAGAGGCTGCTGAATTACCTGTCCCAGCATTCTTTGCTACTGCCAAGCTGGGCTTTTGATTCAGCAACCCCTGGAAGACCACAAGTTTCTGACTCCTCCTCTAAGGTGCCACAACTCAGAGGAGGAATAAGACTTCTTTGCTTTCAGTTGGTTTGATGAAATGAGAGCTTCCATCCCTTATGCAATTTATTTGTTGTTTTATCCTTAATATTCTTTACTGAATTTGAATGCATCCAATACACACAGTGAGCAAAAGCATTCTCAGGAGGCCTAACAGAAAATATCAGGAAATTAAAGAAGGTGTGTGATTTGATTTATGCCATTCTAATGATGAAGTGAGAGCCAGTTTGGTCTAGTGGTTAAGGCATCAGGCTAGATACTGGGAGACCGTGAGTTCTAGTCCTGAATTAGGCATGAAAGTCAGTTGGGTAACTTTGGGCAAGTCACTCTCTCTCAGCCCTAGGAAGAAGGCAATGGCAAACCACTTCTGAAAAACCTTGCCAAGAAAACTGCAGGGACTTGTCCAGGCAGTTGCCGAGAATCAGACACTATTGAACTGATTAAAAAACAACAACAATCAAGTATGCATTTTGTTTTTCTGATCTGAGGAACATGTCATCCAATCACTGGACCCTTCATAGTGTTTTAGCATTTTTGTGGACATCAACTTCCTGTCAAGAATCAGCTGGTTAAATGCTGATAATAACATTCAATATCAGGCTTAAGTTACAGCCTTGTGTGTCGCAGAGTGGTAGGCAGCAGTATTGCAACCGAAAACTCTCCCCACAACCCAAGTTCGATCCCAGCAGAAGCTGGATTCTCTCTGGGTAGCCGGCTCAGGTCGACTCAGCCTTCCATCCATCTGAGATCGGTAAAATGAGCACCCAGCTTGCTGGGGAAGGTGATGACTGGGGAAGGCAATGGCAAACCACCCTGCTCTATAGTCTGCCAAGAAAAGGTCACGAAAGAAGCATCCCCCCAAAGGGTCAGACATGACTCAGTACTTGCACAGGGGACCCTTCACCTTTCACTTTCACATCAGGCTTAAGGCATTCTCATTCTCTCTGGGGTATAAGGATAGCTTTAATCCATTCATCCTTCCTTAGACAAGAAGACTTCTAAGTGCCAATGTTTCTTTCAAGTGGTTATCATGATCTATGTAGTCGGATGAATAAGGCTAGACAGGCTTAAGCAGGTGACAGGACCTGTAGCTGACTTGTATTTCTTGTCTTCTAATCTGCACAGAGTTGTGGAGAACCACCATAGAAACTTCCCACAATGCTATTTCAAGGGTATTATGGCAATGTTTGCTCGTTGTTTGCTATTCAGCATAGAGTAGAGAGGCTACTATATCTGCAGAAGCTTGTCAGGGCAGAAACTAATCAGATAGAAAGGACTAAGGGCTTTCTCACACTTGAAGCCAAACCTTGCTTCTTTAGAGCATGGCTAAGAACATTTACCTTCTTCTGGAATAAAATGCACATTATAACAACAGAATGTAGAGTCATGCTAGACAATGATGCTGAAGTAATGGGACATCAGGAACAATATGGCAAGCAACAGTGTGAGTTTGCTCAGCTGCCCAGGACGCCTGGTGACACTGCAGTCATTTGGAAGTTTATAAATGAAGCACAGCCAACATTGCTCCTCAGAGACCTTAATTTTGCTTCAGTCTCCATAATTCCTAGATGATGCTTTGCTATCCCAAATGATTTCTCTCTTGTCATTGTTCTATAAAGAAAGGAAATAATATTGCTTTGCACTTGATGACCCTTCCTGCTAACTGGGTATTTAATGCCATTAATGGATATGTCTGTTGAGTCAGGATTGATTACACCATGGCTCCCAGCTAACAAAAGTGGACAGGCCTTCAGTATACTCATTAGCAAAGGTCAAAAGTGATGGTGCTCGAACCAAGTGCTATAAACCTGCAAAACAAATGACAGAGAGAAAAAGCAGTCAAGGTATTTGATTCTGTCTCACAGGTTCAGATAGCTTCTCCATGATCACTGAAGTCCATTGTCCCTACTATTGCATGATACTGCCTGAAATGCGGCTATGAAGGCTAGATGAGGAGAAAGGCATGGACCACATAAAAGCTTGATGGAAAGGAACATACTTGATTTATGCAATCAAATGATATGCTGAATTTGTTGAACTGAGCACTTTTTGGTGCTATCCTGTACATGCTAAGTAATGATTGCAAAACTGCAACTCACTTTTGGAAACTTTGTATTCATGAAGAAATTAAAAATTGACATTTTCAAAGAATATGGAATCTGACCATATGCTGAATCCATTCTTATTTCAAGTGGTATGTCCCCAGTTACATGGGGATAATAGGTGCATACATCTAGTCTAAAATCTATTGTATTTATTGACTTGCTTTTCCAGAAAGAGATAGCATTGCATATACTGTATAATACATTTCTGAAAAATGCTCTTCTGTCAGTCCATCATAGCAATAACCCTCCACCTCCCATCTTTTAATCTGCCTTTTGGATATTCTTCCTATGCCAAATGAAGTGTCAAAATCAACTGGACATTATTAAGGAGTATTTCTTGATACTTTCCATTGATTACAGGGAGATGTAATCTGTGGAATCTCCAAAAATCACAACTGATGGTGAGTTCAGACCATCTTGGTAGAGCTAAGTATCTCTCTGTGAAATCCCAACATCACTATTCATGGAATTAAATACAAAGTTTGAATTCATGACCACCAATTGCCCACATGTTCTAGAGTTTAGCAGCTAAAGTAATATATATCAGGGTCAGATTTTATCAAGCAAACGTGCTCTTTTTATTCCTTCATCTATCTTTTTCTTTCTTAAGGTCAAACAGCAGCTCCATGAATACTTCATCTAGCCCAGGAGCACTATGCATTACTTTACAGGGAGATTAGAAGGTGCTACTTGTCTTCATATATCTGGCTAATAATCAACTCAGAAGCGCAAAGTCAGCAAAGAAGGGAAATCAGCAGCTAATTGTCTTCCCAAATGAGTTTTCCGAAGTAACATTCCATGATCAAGAAAAAAAATGAAAAGAAAGGGATTTAAATAACCTGCGAATAAATCTGATAGGTCTTGACAAATAAATTGCCACAAAATATTAAAATTGATTGTAAAGGACAATTTTTATATAACAGCAAATGAATACCTGCTACTTTTTTGGATTTTGAGAAAACAGATTTGCATAAAACTGTATGTTTGATTTGCTTAAACGTTTGGATGGAATGGAGTATTCACGAGTGTGGCCATGCCTCTGGCCTTTACTTTTAACTGCTGCTAAAAGCCCAAAGAAATACTTAAAAACTGCCTACTCCATATTTAAACAAAAATATTGTACGGTAAATTTGATTCATCCCTTTATGTTTCAAGAGCTCAAGCAAAAGTGCTGTGCTGCCTGTGAAGCATTACAATCATACATGGCTTTATAATGAAAGAACAGTCGCTGGCGGACTTGGGTGGAGAATCATTCCCATAGAATGCATCGCTGCAATGGAATTGTGGGTTGCCCAGAATTTGGATATAATCAGAGCAATGTATCCCAGCAAGCATGTCCAACTTCTGTTGAGCAAAAAACAAATTTACAAAAATGATATTAAATGTAACTTGTAAAGCAAACGAATCTAGTAGTTTGAATGCAATCTCCCCCACTGAAAACCAACAAAACTCTTCACTTTTGTTTTGTGGACTCTTATCTGTTTTCTGCTTTAGTGACTTATGAGCTGTGCAGTGCAATCCACAGGAGCTAAGCATTTGGTCATCAAGGGAAATGATCACACTTTCTATCCCCAGGTCCCTCCAGACCCATCTGAAGCTAGCAGTGCAATCATCTACATTATGAGCCCATTACTGCTTTCCCTCCAGCTGACCAATGGGAGAGTGCAGAAAAGCCACAGTGCTTCTCTTCAAACTAAGGCAGGCCCTGGAATAATGAAAATCTCTTCATCCTGCCCCCTGACTCCACATAAAACTAAACAGCCCACCTTTCCCCATCCATGCTCCAAAACAGATGGCATACATGTGTCTGACAGTTTGCAAAAACAAAAACAACTGATCAGTTATTATAAAGGGGTCGCTGCAGAGCCATCAACCCACCATTCCACTGTTTTATTTAAATGCCTATTGTTAGCTGTGATGGTGAAGGGATAGCAAGCCAGTAATTTTGCTGCAAAGTACTTTTTCCCAGTAGCTGTACCTTGTTGCTGCTATGGCTGGAGAAAGGGAAAGACATTCCAAATAGTGCTCACAGAGAAATGCCAGAATGCTGAAGGTTGCTCATAGGGGAGGAAAGAGATGTTCCTGGAACAGCAAAACTCCCATACACAGATAGATGCATGCACGCACACACACACACACACACACACACACAGAAATGAAATTGCTAGTACCTGTCCTCTTCATCCAAGACAGTCATTCAAAAAAAAAAAAACAAGAACCCAAGCAGTCGCCTGGTGCTTTGTAGGCCAAACTCTTGTTAACTTTACCTTTGTCTGCTGTTCATCTGATCCAAGTCCCTGGGCTGGAGATAGGCCCAGAAACTTGTGGTCGTAGGAGAGAGAGAATCTTGAGTGAATGAGATCCTCCCACTGCCCACAGCAGAATTATGCTGGAGGACAGATCCAGCTAAGGATGATTCTAAGCTGCTTCAGATACCGTATGGTGAATGAGATGAGGGCAATATCCTGAAGATATGGCAGGAAAAGGATTTTGCCTGGGCATGCTCATGACATTATGAGGCACATCTTTAAAAAAATCTGGATTCAGGCATGTTAGAATACAAATTCCATATAAATTAGAATTAGTGGACCTGCAAGCAGCCTATCATTTCTTTACAAAGGGAATTATCAAGGAAAGAGCCAACTGTAATTCATGCATTTGGTACAACCATTACTCCATTCTTTTTATTCATTCAGTTTTCTACTTAGATAATTGCTTGCCTATTAAAGCCTACCAGAGGGCAGTGTGTTCTCCAACTCTCTCACTTCTCTCCACTGGAAAATAAGGTACAGTATTTCTTGTGTGATTCAGATAAACTCCTAAAATAAAAGCATTTTAGCCTTGTTGTCCTGATACACTTAACTGGTTGGGGCTAGGGTGGGGATTAAGGTAGGCACACCATGTCTGGATTGTAAAAAGCTGGACAACCACTAGATACCAGCAAAGAATTAGAGGTTTCTGTATTTTCATTCATTCATTCATTCATTCATTCATTCATTCATTCAATTTTGAGGCTTCTTGGCTCCACAAGAGGGCAGTTTACAAATAAAAAAGTAAAAGAAAACAAAGTATATCAAGAAAAAGGAAATGACTGATTGGAAGACAGAACCAAAAAGACCAAACAGAAAAGCAAAGCAAAGGAGCTCAACCACAATCTCAACCCAAGGCCTGGGAGAACAATTATGTCTTTAGCAGTTTGTGAAAAGTTCAGAGGGTGGGAGCAGTACAAATCTCCCACTGGACCACTGGATAGTATCTCTGCTGCTGTCCAGTGGTCATTCCAATTTCAGCAGCCCAGATATGATATACCTAATTAAGGTATCTAGGAAGAATCCAGAAGGGAATCACCGACCCAGGCAGGGTTATATTTAATGCTAACAACAATCACAGAGTTAAACTAAACCAATCAGCTACACAGTTCCAGTCAACCAGAAAGAAGCCAGCAGGCACAGTACAGCCACAAACAACCCTCTCCTCCCTCCAAACCTCAGAGTCAGAGCACCAGAGACATCTCAAATCCATCAAAATGTCAGCACCAAAACCTGGATCACCCATATTACCAGCCATTCTGGAGAAGACAGCAGGCTACAGAGGGACTCCACCCATCCCCTGGTTCCCATCAATATGAGGCAACCTGTCAGATTGGAATATCCATTCTACTCAGACCCATGTCTTCAAGGACACCATCCTATCCATGGCACAAAAGAAACAGGAGAAGACCTGGAACAATGTGAATGTTGTCAACCTCTCAGAGTGAAGAGGTACTGTATAGGAAGCAATAAACACAGTGCTGTCATGACCTAGATTAGAGAAACTGTGATGGAGTAGGACTTCCACCATAGCTACAAGCACATATGAACAAGGTAAAAGCCATGAAGAGCAGTTTGAAGAATTTACCATGTATAACTCTTTGGGTGGCTCAGTATAATCATATGCTGAAACAAAGAAATGTCATCCTGGAAGACCCAGCTGACGATGGGATCCCACCCAACAGCAGAATTGCCAGCACTGCAGATAGACCACATCACTCTGTCTACAATGTAGAAAAACCACCACATCCTGCCAAAAAATCAGGAGTCTGGTAGCATCATTTCCGACTAGTACATTTTATTAAAAGGCATAAGCTTTTCTGAGCTGCAGCTCATTTTCAGAGCTCTGGCACATCAGCCATTGCCCCATGAAGTTCAAATAGGAAGGACTTCATGGGGATCCTCTAGCAAACCCCAGAACTCTTGATCCCCTACTTCTCCTCCTCCCCTCCCTCACAATTTCTTGAAAACCTTGCCATAGCATTGGAGTTCATCCCCAAGGACAGTATCTTTTCTCTGCATTCCTGGGATGATGTCACATGAGTTTCTTTTTTCAGTTCTGCCACACCACTTTGTCACACCGGCTGAGCTTGATAGGTGCCCTTCATTTTGTGTAAGATTGTGACCGACAGCTATAGCTTCCAACCAAATAATAAACATATCAGGATTCTCCTTTTCAATTCCAATCACAGGGTTTGGGAAAAGGATGTTGAAGGAAAGCATCAGAGACTATATCAGATAATGTTCCTGTTTTTCTTTGTGTGTGACGGTGATATTTAGGGCTTCCAAGAAGGCCTTGAAGCCCAGTAATTCAGAGATGCCATCCATTCCAATGTTACCAGTTCCTCAACCAGGGTTATAGAGATCCATGGGATGTACCCAATCAGATTCAAGTGTTCCCAGCACACCAGTATAAAGGTGTGCAAAGGAACAGGCTTCATCTCAATGGTTAGAAGCATTAAGGTGGAGGTGATCTGCCTTGACTGGCTCCCTTCCTGAAAGAAATGCCGTGACCAGTCTGACTGAGCAAAGCAGCATGGTTACAACCCTGGTTAAAAGCAGCATGTTTCCTTGGCAGTCGCTGCTGACAAAATACGAAGTGTTTCCTAAGAAGGGCATGGCTTTATGCTACAGCCTTGTAGATAAATGGCCATAGGCAACTCTACAATCCAGTTCCTGGACCTGCAAAAAATAAATAAAAACATTTCTGAGAGGGAAATCCTAACATATGCCTTGATGATTTAAGACTCTTTTAATTAAAAAAAAAAAGGGAAGCTAATTAAGTGCAGGCCTCCAGTGCCTCTCTTTTTCTGACAACTTTTCTGTACTAACATGGTTCCCATACTAAACAGTCATAGAAAATAAAAATAGTGCTTGATGGTAACCCAGCACTTTCCTTAGAAGGGTGCTGATCTGCCCAGAAAAAAAAAGAAGCTAAGATGGGATGCAGAGAGCTTCATTGCCTGGTGCTGTTTTCTTTCTGTCTGATGAAAGCAGAATTAGGTGTGACAAGTAGAACTTAGTGGTTAATCTTCATTTTATGCTCATATACCCTCATAGACTAAGCAGCCATTGCCATGACAATTTTAGAAAGACAACCCTTTACTCACAGGCCACTCTAGTAGAATCCTTCTACAGTGAAGAGTAGATCCAGGGCACGTTAACAATAGATCCATGATAGCTGCTAGGAATTCTCCTTCACCAGATGCTGCTGATCTGGGCATCCAGTAATGATTCTCTCCTAGGAGAATTCTCTTTTTTTGTGCCAGCCTCGTGAGGTAGTCCAGACAAGGAGCACACCCAGATGAACTAATTCTACTTTATTGTAAACTTGCAAGTCCTTACAATAGAGAATCTTGCAGGTCTGAAAGTAAATTTCTCCCTCATCGCCTTTACAGCCCAAGAAACGAGGGATGGTCCCTTCTGAGACATTTGCCATTCCCACATTCCTGATGTGGGCTAAGCTGCCTCTTAACCAACTGTTGCTCTGGCTGCAGCTCTTCCCCCTGTTTCTCAAGGTTATTCCCACAAACCATTACACTCTGTTATCATGTCTCTAAAATGCAGTGGAGAAACACACATGCAGCAATGACTGACACAACATTCTCCCCTGTCACTGGGAGTCTGATGGACAGTGAGTCCCACTGGACTTTCATATTGTTCGCCTTACCAGGTAGACCAGACAGGAAACACGACCACATGAGCTAATTCTACTTTATTGTAAGGCTACCTTAACAGAATCTTGCAAGTCTGAAAGTACAAATCTCCCTCCGTCTCTTTTTACAGCCTGAGAAATTAGGGAGGGACTCTTCTGAGCCTCTTGCCCCACTCACTATCCAGCTGTGGGCTATGCTCTTATCTGACTATTCCCTAGGCAGTGTCTCTGAGCCCAGTCTCCCAAGGTCATTCCCACATACCATTACACATATGCCTCAAAGCTCATTTCACTACACTTTTGCATCTATTGAAGGGCTGGTTGCACCAAAACTCCCTGGGCCCAAGGCATCCCACAAGTGGCTTCATTATCTACACTCAGAGCAGGTAAGCACTGTCACTTAACCCCACCTGGGACTGTGATTGTGAGGTTACCTGGGGCAAATGTTCCTGTTTTCTCCATTGCAGCTGACAGCTGGGAGTTCTACAAAATGAAAAAGCCATAGTGGATGCCATCATACCACCTCAATGCCAGTGAAATGCCTAGGGAGTGCCCTGGAGCAGCATGGATTAGCAGTTCCTTCTGTTTATGATCTGCTCTTGTGGACTATAAAGTCTACAAATGACTGATGCCTTCAAAACTATCCATGATCTGTAAAACAAAGGGGACAGGTATCAGTTTCTGGACTCTGCAGCATACCACTCTTGGGGATAAGTATCTCCCACAGTAATGAGATAAGGAAATAAATGGTTTATTTTGTTTTTTTTTTCAGATCAGTAAGTTTCTCAGAAAGCATCAAAAAGCTGACCCCCATATAAAAACCTACACAAGCAAAGCATTCAAAAAAGGACTCTTTTGCACAATCTGCAGGTTGCTTTTGGCTAGTATTCTATCAAGCACAGGACTGCTCAACTTGCCCCCATCCCTTCCCAGTAATGTTTCATAATATGTCTTAGTTTTTTTATGTGGATTGATAGCCTTCTTTGCCTTGGGTTTCAGGAGCTGGCAAAGTCATATTTTTCTCAATGCTTCCAGACAGAAGGCTCCTAATACTAACATTCCCAAGACACATTGCAATGATTCTATATTTTACCTCATTATTTTTTCCTTTTATGGTAAGAAACAAAAAGAAGGAATCAGTGTAACAGGAAGGCTACAAATTAATGAAAATGATGTCTGTTCACCCTATGTAATTATGAGAATGGGGCCAGGCAGTTCCATAGTAGACTGAAAGCACTCTTAGGTTGATATTTTCTCAAAAACACTCTTGTTAGATAAATCAGTATCCATTCATTTTGACAGACAAAAAATTGACAGAGAATGAGTTTCCTAAGGTCACTCAAAGTTGTCCAAACTTTTTTAAAAAGGTAGAATACTTAGGCCATCTCTTCTGCATTCACTGACAGGCTCTCATAAAGCAAAATATATGGTACCTTCTGTTTAACTTGGAAAACAATGTGAACCCTGTATCTCTCCTGCTAGCCATGTGCTAAATTCAAAGTTAGGTATGTACTGTAAGTCTGAAGAAATTCTTTGAAGCATTCTCATGGAGCAAGGAGAAAACCAGTACAACCTATACCAGGAATACTACAAATTTCCCACAAAGCCACAGATAGGATCTTTTAAATATAAGCACATTTTAAAACCAATTCCCTTACACAACCCCTTCCCAACCCCATCTTCTTAAATTAACACAGTTTTCTCCATCAGTGAGAAAAGCCAGCTGTGCCTACACATTTCATCCAATTCTGCCAAAAATATAGAGTTTGTGGATTTTCCACTAAGAAATGTGAAAGTACCTACTGTACCACACAACTCTTTGAACTATTTGTCTGACATTTGGTAGACTTTATTCCCACAGAAAAAGCAAGCATGTCCGCATTCTATTTTTAAAAAAATCAAACAGTGTAGGCTTTTGCTGATTTTTCCTTTGTAGCTAATGGGGAAAACATCTAAGGCTTTTAAAAAAGAAGCAACAAAGCTTCCATCTTGGATCTAAGGTGAGGTGTGATATTATTCTGAGCTTCTGTCCTTATCTGAGAGCAGAAATGAATGTATTTTCTGTGCTTACCTCTTCTATCTCCATCTTCTTAGAAACTCACTTAACTAGAGTGACAGGAGGCAGTTCATTTTTTTAAAAAGCAAAGAAAGCACACATTTCTTTTACTTCAGTAAATTAGCCTTTGAGAACTTTAAACCTCAAACTAGGCAATATATTATCAATGACTGGAGAGAATCAAACCTTAAGATTAAGCTCTGACAGACATATTTTCCTTCATTTGGGTCTGCCATCAGAAATTAGCACCCCCAGAGAATTGTTAATGGTCCAGATCCCAGGAGAGTTCACTGTTATTTTGCAATAAGTTGAGCACAGGTGTCATGCCCTGTCTATGCAGAGTAAAGCACTGACGCTGATTCATGCGAGAGCAGGTTCAGTTTTATTCTTTACATAGCAACGGTTCCGAAAAAAGCTGAGAGTGAGTGGAGCGCGCCGGTGCGGGGTTTAAATACCCCGCGCCGGTCAGCGCCCCCTCACTCAGGGTTACGTCATCCCCCCTTTGTCCTGCATGCTGTCTTGCCAGTAGGTGAGGGGTTGCGAGGCCCCAGCTGGTGCCCCGGGATCGCCCATCATCGGGTTCCTCATTCAGCCGGTGATTGCTGTCAGCTGGGCGATCTCCGTTGCGCTAGCGCTAACAGCTTGGGTGTGCCTCGCAATCCGCTTAGCCTTTGTCTCTTCTTCTTTCTTCTTTGTGAGCTGATGGCTGCTTATCTTGAGCCCCTTCCCCTGCTTCCTCGTTATTGTCATGTGTGCCATTGCGCTGATGTCTTCAGCTCAACGGCACTCATGACAACAGGTAGTCCTCGTTTAGCAACTGCCTCAGATAGCAACCATTCACAAATACGACTGTAATATACAGTAATAAAAATTCATTTTTCAACCTCTGTCTGGGATGCTTAAACCCCCCACTAAGCAAGGGATTGGGTGCAATGACCTTAATGGCTCTCCCAGTTCTGTGACTCTATCCTTACCCTCCATGAATTTGTCTACACCTCTTAAATTCATCCAGGTCGAGAGCTATCATGATACTTTGTAACTGAGAATCCCATACTTTCATTCTGCATATGCTGCAAGGAAGTTTTCTTTTGGTGGCCCGGAATGACTTCTTTACTGAGGTTCTGAGAGCCGTAACCGTTTTCTGCCTTCCCAAACAGGTTGAAAACTTATTTATTTCCGGAAGCTTAGTCAAAGATGGAGAAATACAAGATAAAATGACATGGTGCACTTTGAGTACACAAAAATGCAATGTATGAATGGAATAAATAAATAAAATTCAGAAAGGGAGCAATAACTGTATATCCAACAGAATGTGAGAGCTTATGACCTTGGCAGCGTAGAAACTATTTGGCTAGATGGCCTGACTTCAGAGCTCATATATGGCAGTTTTGAACTTTAGGACTCTCTGAGAAAAGCTGAGTCTGTGGCTACAATTGTGTAGTCGTAGAAGGCCAAGAATCTGAGCTGTCTTTAAAGATTCAACAGCCTTAGGGAGTTGTCACTAGCAAGAGATGGAATCTGATGGAATATTCCTCTAACCAATATGAAAATCTCATACTTTCTGTCCCCTTTGCAACTTTTTGAACTGAGCATTCTACTTTAACCTCAGCAGAAAATTGGCAAATCCAAACTTGACAGGCTTAGCCAAGAGCATATAATTTTGATGTCCAAAAAGAAAACAGTAAACAGCTTCTGTAGCCCATAAGTCACATTCAGAACTGCTTCTTTCTTGTAAAACTGCCTTTTCACTAACATTGCTGGTTCCTGTTTGGATCATATCAGATGTCCCTGGAAAGTTCAAAGTAGCTCATGTAGGAGATAAATGTCTCCTGTGGTTTGTGCTTACCAGCCCCAGTATTTTACACACAGTGTTGAGCAGCATGGGCCTCAAGTTGGGAGCTGGAAGGATTGCATCTCATCTGGATTCCCAATGCTGCTTCTTTCCTTTTTCCGTTTTGTCAAATCTTCTGTTTACCCTGAAGTTGCAAACAAAAATAGAAATATGTTTGTGACAATAATGCTATCTATGAATGTCAGCATCAATCAGAAAAAGGAAAAGACCATTCAAAAATATTTCTATTTTGTTTAAGCAAACATTATAAAGATGACTGGTGGTCTGGGAAGGCTCTTTGCCAATGTAGGACTTCAAAGACACCCTTTTGTAGTAGCTCTGGTCTTCCCTGGCTGAATAATCCCAGAAGATAGTACTAGGAGCTATTGTTGAATCCCTTATGCGGTTCTTCAAGTTGGACCAACATTAAGAAGAATGACAATAACCTATTGGAATAGGACTCTCATGCCCTTCTCAGAGATGCATAGATGGGTACTAGGATTTTTCTGGCAAAACATGGGCTCTATCATTGTGTTCAAGTCCTTCAATCCATAACTGAGAATTGAAGTTTTCTTTGAATTATTGGTGTTAATGTAGGTAAGAAACTTTTTAAAAATCATTATCATTTTATATAGGTGGACTTACATTGCATTCTGTTGAAGGCACTCAATATCCCGGTATGTCCCAAGACCATGGTTGCCTCTAACCTGGACATCTTCTGCCTGCGACAGTACCTGTTTAAGTCTTTCCATCTTCTGAAGCACAAAATACTATCCTGTTTTGCAGACGCTCAGACCTTTTGCAATTGCTCAGGTCTAACACCTCCAAAAAGCTCTCAGGTACTCCTCCTTCCTTCTATCCTTAGAACTTACTGTACATTAGAAAGTAATGCCAAAGGCAGCAGTAGTAATATGCAGGGAATCAGGCCTTCCTACTCCCACTATTAGTCCTGGAATACTTCCTATGAAAATGAGAAGCTCATATCACCTCTGTCAGGGAGAAGTAAAGCAAAGGGTAGGAGAAGGGGCAGACATTTGTGGAGCGAGGCTCTCAAGTCAAATGTTCTTGCTACAATGTGAACAGAGTTTGAAACCTTAGCTATTCTTAACCAGAATCTGTAGCACTTTTAATAGTCCTACCTCCTGGGCTTTTCCATCTGAGTCTACTTTTGTTATTCAGCAACATTTTAAAATTCCTTTTCCTGCATTGCTTGTTATTGCTTTCTGACTATGTGCAAAGCAAATCGTTGCTTTTCAATCCCCATGCAGCAACAGATTTGTTGATGCCAATTGATCCTTTTTATATAGACAAAAGTATGTTCCCAGGAGCAAAACGTTTTATGACATCAGAGTCAGCTGCCTGGTTTACCAAGAGCCTTTCCCCACTGCTGAGTTGAAGTGCTTTCCACCCATTCTTGAGTCCACAGATAATTACTGTGGCATGAAATTTGCTGTGCCCAGTGTTGATCCTTCATCTTTCCTCTTCCCTTCCCAATCATTACCAGTCACCTAACTTAACTTTGTGAGCTGCCCAGAGTCATGGCAGTGACATGGGAGGCCATATCAATCAAACAAACAAGCAAACGTCTTTCAAGACAGTGGGTGACAAGGCCTAAGAGATTTTATTCACCTTGTGTCTATCATTGGATGCTGTTGGCTTAAGGAGAAAATGTTACTTTAATACTGGTACACCTTAAGCCTGTCTCACTCAGTTGGGGACAAGATGAAGACACAGCAGCTACAAGATGTTCTCTCATGGTTTTTACCATGGTTAGGTGCAAGTGAGGAAAGGCCTAAACTGTCCAATATTTTCTTCTGTTGTGCAACTTGCCCAGAAATGTTAGTTTGTCTGTTGGGTCACTAACATCTATAAGTTAGTGTAACTTCTATTCCTTAAACTGTGAAATGGGTAAATAACACACTATGGCAGAAAGAAGCAGCTGACAGGTACTGGGGGGCCCAACTGAGCACCAGCCAAGAAGATGAAATGGAGTGACCAAGTCTTGCTGCCATCTCCCACTCAACAACTGAGAAGCAGAATAGAGGGAAGCATGAAAGGCATTGCTGCCCCAGCCTGAGCCAACCATCTTCATCGTTTTCAAAAAATACAGACTATAGTCCCCATTTAAAATAGTTACTAAACAAAGAATTGCAGGCTGTCCCTGGTACGGTCCACCACTGTACATTCCAAAAGTACAATTGCATTGAGAAGCTGTTGTTCGTTTGTACCTACTCACATTCCCCGTTGCAGCCACAGGATTTTAGCAAGCAATATTGTAGGAAGTCTCAACAAGTTTGGCTCAAGGGAGTTCAAAATAGCTAGCTTCATTAGACCTTCTGCACAGAATGCACTTGAAGGAATAAACAAACTGACATGCCCCTTCCTTCCCACAGCTAATATTTGGAAAGACTGTGGATCTGCCAAAATAAGAAAGATGATCTGGATGGCAGACAGACTCTTTGCACAATGGACTATCTATGAAGCTGAAGCCTTTATTGGGTAGGCCAAGAATACTAAAAGGTGTAAGTGGGTTTCCCCTGTTTTGTTTTCCAATACAAGCCAACTGTTTCTCAGCCGATGGGCACATTTCAAATTGTGAAAGCTATGACGGGGAATGGACAATCACAAAACACTCACTTACCTGAAGATAAACTGATACAGCTGCTCCCTCCTAATCTTATGCCCCAAGGAAGTTCCCTCCCATTTAAATTTGAATTCTTCTTGGGTGGCTGTGTGCATTGCCAAACAAAGCCCTGAGCTACAACTACCCATCATTTTTATTTCCTAAGATTGTCTCTAGATCCTAGATGTGCTATTGATGATGAATTAATATAAGCTTATACTGGGAGTCTAAAGAACAGTGTAAGCAACTTATGATAGTTCACCAAATCCAGCCATTTCTGGATGATTCACTAGAAGTCCATTGTTCCTGCAGAGACATCAGACTTCAATATTTCAGCTGCAGCCTTGCTGGTTACGTGAGCTCATATCACAATTCGCATTTTCCCTCCTTGTCCTGCTTCAAGTTACAGAAACAGAAGAGACAATGGGTCAGGCAAGAATTCTAGCCCCTAACAGGTGGTAAGAATTTCCCTTTATATGAGAAACTATTTAGACCCTGCCAGCATGAACTGAATTGCACTGCATGAAAATCAGAGAAGCTCACCAACCATCTAAGAATGCCCATCAGGAACTAGGTAAAACTTCTGAACTTACTACCAGTCTGAGACTATAACCCAGCACTTGTCAAGCATCAGTCAGGCCTTATATGTTGATGTTGATTCAATGGATAACCCAGGTAGATATGAAAAGAGCCAAAGAACAGGTTTACTATGTCTCCCCTCTGCCACCCCCTGGTTTTTTAAACCCTCTGCCCTGTGTTTACTAGTCATGTCACTAGAAACAATTTACACCAGGTAGTGGTGGTTATTGTTTCATTCCTATAGTGTGTTTCAGCTGCCACTAGTCCTTTAGAGGCATGTACTGTTGAGAATAGGCTAGGGCATATGTGGGCTCTGAAATTCACCATCTTGGCTTTCTGCAATGAAGGTAGAGGTGGATCAGAATAAAAATTTTCCCCTGCCAGTGCTCCTAAATAAGGGATAAGATCTGCTTAGCCAGTGTAATAGCTGTTGCCATGTCTCCAGGGGATACAAAAGGAGTAATTTAGACTGTTTTTTTTTTCTCCCAAAAGAGGTAAAGTTGATCTATTAATTAGATTATTGTTTTGTTTTATAAGTCTGCAAATGTTCTTTGGCCAGGACTGATTATGAGAGTAAATGCTTATCCTCATGTCCCATTAACTGTGGCACAAAGATGTTCCACTAACCATTTTGGAAGGAGATATTCTTATGATATTTATTTATTTATTTGTTTGTTTGTTTATATTCACTATCCCGTCTCTATTATTTTTATAAATGCCTCAGGGCGGTGAACATACCTAATACTCCTATTTTCCCCACAACAGCAACCCTGTGAGGTGAGTTGGGCTGAGAGAGAGTGACTGGCCCAGGGTCACCCAGCCGGCTTTTCATGCCTAAGGCGGGACTAGAACTCACAGTCCCCTGGTTTCTAGCCCGTTGCCTTAACCACTAGACCAAACTGGCTCTCTCTCAAATATTGCCTTTGTTTCATTTCCAGCCTACCACAGAGATACTTGGATTCATCTTTTGCTGTTGTGGTGTTAAAGTGAAGTCTTCCTTCCCTCAGTGCAAATATTGCTATGCAAATGCCTCACTGACTACGTGGTCATCGATGTGGTCAGATCCCAGCCTTGTTGCCACTTTAGACTGCTATGGGCATGCCCCCTCTCCTTCAGACCCTAGTGACAGTCCTTCTAGTTTTGGCAGACTCCAGTTCTTTTAATCTGTCAGGTGTCTGCTTATCTCTGTGATTAGTGGCCTGCCATGTAAAAAGCCACTTCTTCTCACTTTTCCTTTTTCCCTTCTTAGACATGGCAGCAGATTCCTTAGGCTTCCAGGGGTGGAGGGGTGCAAGAGAAGTGAAGTTGCGGTGAGTCTTTCTTTACCAGATCTCCAATACTGTGGAGTGGAACTTTCAGTAAGAAATCTTAGGGGGAAAGAGTCAGCTTCGTGCTGCCAACACGTAAGTAGCCAGCTTGAAAAAACAATTGAGAGAATTCTTTGGGGGAGCACAGTGAAGAAGGAGAGATTCACCACAGCGTTCCCTGGTCAGCTTTTTTGGGGGGGGGCTCTTTTAAAATGAGTTTAGTAGCCTTGCAGAAAAGCACTAAACCTGTGTTGGAAAATAGCTTGAAAATAAGCTATTTGCAAAAGTTTCCATAAAGCAAATGAGCAAAAAAGCCATATTTAAAAATCACTCTAAAAAACTGACAGGTGTGGAGAAGGAAGAGGAATTCTAAAATTAAATGCAAGAGCTTCTTCCCACTTTACCACATGAATGAAGAGGAGGACATACAATGTGCACCTTGTGGAGAAAGTAAGAAAGGAAGAAATTGTCTCTCCCTTATAATACTAGAACTTGGGAGCATCCAATGAAGCTAAATGATGAAAGATTTAAGCTAGATGAAAAACAATAGATAAACTATAGAATTCGTTGCCACAAGAACGTGGCCACCACTTGGGTAGTCTGAAAAGGGGATAAAGAAGTTCATAGAGAATAAAGCTCTGAATGGTGGCAACTGTTATATTTACCCAAGAGGAAGATAGCCCCCCCCACCCCCACAAATAATTAACCTTAAAATGGGAGGGTCACCTCAATTTTCCTGAAAATAGTACAGTGGAGGCTGATTTTTTTTTCAATCTAATCTTTCCTGGAGAAAGGTCATTTTCATGTTAGGTAAACAGACCATCTTCTCTACAGTACATATCTTTCAATAGATGATGTTGGAGAATACAAATGAGAGGGCACCATTCTCATATTCTATATGTAGACTTCCAGAAATATTGTATTACATTAGCAAATGTGGCAACCTCTTGGTTTTTCATATCTCATAACTGGGTCCTCTAAAGCATCTGATAAGTTGTTCAGGTCTGAATAGATAGAATTACTTTGTTTTCCAAAAGAGGTTTCTCCCATAAAATTCTTTTTTATACTATGGTGTGAAAGGTGAAAACTAGTCAACATCATTATCATTTATCTGGGAGTTATTAGGAAGGTGAAATGATTTCTGATTTTTTATTTAAAACCAGAGTATCAAAGATGAAAGATACTACTTGCCTGGGCAAAGCAATAGCTAGTCTCCCCAACTGGGCTGGCTCTCTGTTATCATCCATATTCTATAAAACTAATGTTCAAAAGAGCTAAGAAGATGAAAAGGAGAAGCAAGAAGGACTTGCCTAACAACACTGAAGGAGGAGGTCCAGCCATTCTTTCCAGCCATTCTCTCTGCATTAAATCTGGCACATGAACAGAAACCTAAGTTCCAGGTCACGCATGCAATAAATAACTAGGCTAGTAAGCCTGACTGTACTGATCTTAGTTGAAACTCTATTTGTTGTTCACCTTTGATTTTCTGGTATTCCCCTTTCCCCAATATCCTTTTTTTTAACATCTAGAACATTTGTTTTCTTGGGAATTCCTCTTTAAACCTTTCACAAATGCAAGAGTAAGTTGTATAGTTACCCAGCTGGCCCTTGCATTTCAGGATTGGCACAAGTTCTGCATTGCTGGCTTAGGGCAGGAAATCCAAAACACCTTCCCTTCTATTTTTTTCTGGGATGTAGAGAGAAGTCCTTGCTAGAAGGACTAAGAACTCCCATACAGACAGACTATGATATATCAAGCAGTTCAGCTTCACTGATATCAGCCTATTCTAATTATCTTATACTGGGGAACCCTTGCAAGAAAGGGTTCTGCCACTGGGAGTTTAAACTACCATCTCACCCCACTCATACTAGGCACTGTAGGATTAAAATGTTGCCTTAGGTGGGTTTTCAATCTGACACACCCACAAGGCCATCTTATGTTTTTATCGCAGATACCATTTGACACTTTTGGCTAAGAGCCTGCGGTGACTCAAAGCAGGTCGTATTGGGACAGAAAGAAAATGGTTGCTATAAGGCAGCTTCCTATGAAGAGGACAAAAAGACAAGAAACATATGGAGGATGGCTTCCAGAGGAACAAGGGAGCCACCAACTGACAGATGCATGAGCCAACTTTCCTAGATCTTGATCACGATAGTCCTTCCTTCATACAGGACTAGTGAATAAGACAGTATCCACAGACAAATTCTGTGATCGTACCTGCTAGAGACCCATTTTGGAATCTCTGCCTCAGAGAGTTGTTATCAGCAAGGCCACAGAGGCCAAGACACTACTGTCAAAGTCAGAACACTTCCCCAATGATCTATTCGAGTAGGAATTGGGCTGCAGTCATACAGTATGGGGAAGAAGGGGTAGTCCCTCTTGCTTGCTCATAAATCAAAAGGTTCCCTCCAGCAGCATAAAATAATTTGATTTTACAACATTTTTTAGCACACCCACCATTTTTTTCATCACTGCTACTCACCAAAACTCTTAACTGCAATGGATGTTTCTGAAAATATCAAGCAGCTTTTTATATAGTGAATATCTTTTCTATTTGAAGCATTTTTTTATTGGGTGAAAATATTCTGAGTTTGGTTATGTTTCTTTCTAGCAAATGGTTTATCTTTATGTAGATAAACATGCAGATCTTGGAAAGAAATCCTTTATTTTGTTGTGTTGTTTCACGTGAGCAGGAAGTAGCAGGTTTCCACCATGGACAGATGCTGTTATGGTTCCCAGTGGGCAATTCAGAGGTCTGAAAGACCCAAGGTAATTTTGAATTTGCTGGCTAGTGGGGAACCTTGGAAGAGGAAGTTTACCAGGGAGGTCTAAACTTTACTCCTCCCGGTTTGCAATTTATTGCAATTTATTATTGACAATCTTGCCTACAACAGGATCGGTAGCTATAGAGTGGCTGGGGGTTGCCCTTAATTTTGAAGGTGGCAGAGATGCAGTAGAGATTGAGCAATGATGTAAAATGGTCAGAGCTACATCACACATTTGTTCGTTGTTATTTTCCAGAGTTTCAAGTTTTTTTTAAATTCCTCTGTTAAATTTATTTTAGGATTTAACATTATAATGTTCATTGCCACAATGTGATAGGAAACATACCCTCAGCTTGTTTTGGTAATCACGCTGCTGCTCTTCAGTAATGTAATTAGGGAAACTCATGGGGTGGGGAAAATGACTTCAGGGGCAATAGGTTGCCCAACCCTGACCTACACTGACTGGTAGCAGTGCCCCAGAGGTTCAGAGACCCAGAGGGGAGATCAAACCCACCTAGAGATGCCATGGACAAGAACTGCAATTTCTTATTGGCAGAATATCTGTGCTATCATTGAGCTATAGCTCCTCCCTAACATGAGACAACCAATAAATAAGATACGCATACGCTACGTTATCTCATTCCTGTTTGACATTGAAAACCAAGAGACTGCTCTCAAAAAACAAGCACCCCCCCAAGTCTTTCCAAGATCCCTGAAAGCAGCCATTCCTGATTTGATTCAAGAAGAGTCACCCACCATTAAGCAAGAACCAAATTATATAAAAGAAATATCTGGTGGCATTTTTGTTATTTTTAGGAAAACAGCTTTCAATCATTTGTTTCTAAACTTAAAGCCTCTCAGTTTAACACTGATTTTGGTTTGCTGAAAACCAGAAATGGTGAGACTCCAAACTCCTCGAGTCACCTTTGCAGGCTATCCCAGAGCACAGCTGCTGCCCATCTGTCTTCATGCCCCCAAATCCCATTCTCCATGGCTGCTGAAAATGGAGTCTTAGGACATTTCAAGGGATGTAAATTATTATTTACAATTATTTTGGTGAATCAATTAGTACTGGCTAAATTTTAAGAGGGAGGGAAAGCATGGAGGACACCTTGGGACTTGCTTCTGTATCCTTAGCAAGGGGAGGGAAGGAAATGAGGGTCATTAGACAGTTCTTATTACCTGCTGGGTCCCATCCTGGGGAGCTATTGTGGGCTTCTGCTTTGCCTTTCAGAACTTAATCCAGGAGAAGAGCTGGATGCAACCAAAAGGCATTTGCATCTCCAGCCTTGTGAGGCAGGGAAAGCTTCCAAATACTGTATCGTTTGTTGCCCATGCTGGAACCTCCACAGCCCCCACTGTGCCTCACTGATGAATCTTATAAATGGAGATCTAAATGGAGTCACTGAATAGGTCACTCCCAGGGATGCATGCTAAGCACATAGTATGCCCAACCCTCAAATGTGGTTAGAAGTACTTCTATAGTAAGCTTGTAAGTACTACATGTTTCAAGTGCCAATTGCCTTGTGAACCACTCAAAAGCGTTTTGTTATATTTCTAAGATAATCATTGTGTACAAGAGCAATTGCTTGGTTAATATATGTCAGAAGGCATCCACAGAGTATATTTATGTAAGAGGAATACTTAATGGATGTGGAATCTAGACACACATACTGTATAGGAAGGATAGTTGGAAAACATGGAAGGTAGGTAAGATCTGCATCAGCAGGGCATCAGCTTCTGGCATTGGAGGGGGCATGATTTTCCTCAGCCCTTGTAGGGAATCTGACTTGTTACTTTGCCCCAAGGCAAGTCCTTATGCTCATGTGCAGGAGATCACTCAAAGGCCAGAGAAGCCACTGAAGTGAAGGTTTTACTCTGATCCAATAAGTAAAATCACTACCGAGCTCTGTGGATCAGCTTTGATGGGACGATTCCGTCAAATCATCCTATTAAAGCTTTGCACAGTCCCAAAGGAAAAGTTTGGCACACTGAACCTCTTTGGGAGCACTAGGCATTTTCTCTCAAATTATGACTAGGGATTACCAAACATAGCCATATAAGAATCAATAGTAGCCTCACAATTAAAATACCAACCATCTCATGCCATTCCTCCATCACTACCTACAGTATGTGCTATAAGCAGGCCACTACAACTTGGTGTGCAAATTGTACACTAAAGGGAGGGCGGTACCATTTGCAAATTTTAAAAAAATTCCACTTACTGCATTGCACAGTTGTATAGACAGAGACCATCTGAGAAAGAGGAAATTCAATATTTTGAATATTTTTTAAAAATTTGTGTTTTGGGGGAGAGGCACTAAGTAGAATCTGCACAAGGGTGCCTTGTATGCCAGCAGCAGCCCTGACTATAAGATACTTGTGCAGATACTATATGACCCATACATAAATATTAAGTTGCTCAAAAATCCCCCCCCCCAAACAAAAATAGGCAGGAGAAGCACTATCACAACTGTATGCTTCAAATGAAAAGTGTATTTTTATCCCTATATGTACAAGCTCTTCATACCAGGCAAATTCCATAGATCTTTCCCCACATGGGTTTGTAACCATGGTAAAACATGCCCTGGCAGCACCTTTTTTTCTGCTACGTGGCCATGACACTGCCTTCATCTTGACCTCAGCCTGTGACAGGTTGTTCTCAGCTGTTGTTAGTTGTTCAGTCACTTCCAGCTCCTTATGAACAATGGACATTATTTCATCATCAGTATCTGTCAATAATTGTATCTTGGAGTTCTTATAAGCTGATGCTTGTGTCACCAGTGATTGTATCTAACTATTTTGTCTTCTGTCAGGCTCTATTTTGATCTCTCTTGATTTTTATAAGCATTGGGGCATGTGCCAAAGACTCCTACCTTTGCATTATAATATCCAAAACATTTAAAATTTTAGCTTCATTGTTAGTATTTCCACTCAGCAGTCTGGTTTTACTTTATCTAGTACTGAATAATTTATTCTTCTTGAGGACCAAAGTATTCTCAACAGTTTTTTTCCAGGACAATCCATTTTTCTTCATTCAGCCTTTCTGATGGTTTTCCTTTTCACAACCATGTGACAGCTGGGAAAAGCATACTTGTTAGTGTGATATTTCTACACTTGGCAAAATATTATTTGTCTAGATAAATCACAATTCTTCTCCCAAGTAGCAGATGTCTCTGTATTTCATAGTTTCAGTCACCATCCCTGTGTATTTTTGAGCCTAGTCAAGATAAAGTCTGTTACTACTTCTACACTTTTTGCACTGGGCATTGCATGTGGCATTCCTATTGATGTAATTTTTGTTTAGTATAGTTTAGTATAGTTCTTTTTTTAAATATTGAACAGCAGGCCAGCTTTTGTACTCTCTTTTTTCAACTTCAGCAACAGAGCTCTTCCTCATTCCACCCATTAAAATGTTATCACCAGCATAACTGGTGTTATTGATGTTTCTTCCAGCATTTTTAATTTCAATTGCTGGTTCATCTAACTTAGCAATTGTCATGATAAATTCTGCATATAAGTTGCAATCCTGGTTCTCTCCATAATCAATTGTTATCCATTTGGTTGTTCCATATTCCATTCTGACTGATATGTCCTGATCATATTACACATTTTTCAATAAGCAGATGAGGTGGCCTATTATACACAGGTTTTTAACAGCTATGCACAATTTGTTATGGTCTGCAATCAAAAGCTTTTTTGTAATCAATAAAGTTAAACCAGATACCTTTTGAGAACTCCCCTGCCTTTTCCATTACCCATTATATATTGTCAATTGAGTGTTCTTGCTTCTAAATCCAGCTTGTACATGTGGGAGTTCTCATTTCATGTATTATTGAAGTCTAGCTTGCAAAAATTTATTATCTCACTAGCATGTGGCATAAGTGCTATTGTTCAGTAGTTTGACCATAGCATATGCCTTTTTTGGTTTTGGAATATAAATCAATCTTTTCTAATCCCTTAGCCACTACTAAGTTTTTCATAGTTGCTTACAAATGGTAAATAGCACCATGACTGCATCAACCTGTAAGGTTTTAAACAGTCCTGTTGGTATTTCACCAACTCTTGCAGTTTTGTTGCTGGCAGTATTTTCAAGGGTCTATTTCACTTCACTTTCCAGAAAATCTGGCTCTAGATCAGTGATCAAGCCTTGATCATGGGGATTTTGGGGATTTTGCTGTACACTAGCATAATCTCTTCTTTATATCTTCTTTCTCAAGTAGATCTTTGCTTTCTATGTTTTTTATCATGTTCATCATTGTATGAAAGTTTCCCTTGATATCTATAATCATATTAAATATATCTCTTCTCCTTCCTACTGATGTTACCCTCAGTTTCTTTGCTTTGTTTATTTAAGTTTCTTCTTGTTCTTTTCTGGAACTCAGTATGTGGTTGGGCAAATTTTCCTCTATCTCTGTTCCCTTTGCTTTCTTCCTTTCTCCATCTATTTTCAAAGTATCAGCAGTTAGCCATTTCACCTTTTTTGCTTTTTGCATTTCAGGATATTTTTATTTGCTGCATCTTTAATGGTATCATGAATTTCAGTCCAGAGTTCTTCAGGCACTGTATTTATCAAATCTAATCCATTAAATCTATTCTTTACCTTCACCGTATAATCATATTGCTGATGTTGTATCTTCTTGGTCCGCTGATTTCATTTTCTTTAGGTTATTTTTTCAGAAAGAGTTTGTGATTTGAGCTGCAGTTAGCATCCAATCTTATTTTTGCTGACTGCATAGAGCTTCTCCATCTTTCCTTGCAGAGTTTGTAGTCAATTTGATTTTGGTGTTGCCTATCTGATAATATCCATGTGTATGGGTATCTTTGAGGTTGTTGGAAGAAGCTATTTGCTATAAACATGGATTTTCTTGGCAGAACTCTATTAGCCTCTCTCCTACTTTACTTCATATTCCAAGGCCATTTTTTCCCATTATTCTAGGCGGTATTTTACTTCCAGTCTCTCTATGATTAGTATGACATCTTTGGGTATTGTATTAAGTCTCCATAGAACTATTCAACTTTTTCTTCCTCTGTATCAGGGACATAGATTTGGATCAATTTATTATTAATTGGCTTGCCTGAGATTTGAATCAAGATTATGCTATCATTTGGGGGGTTGTATCTGAACATTGACTACAGCTAAAGTAGTATTTTCACCCTTTTCTGACCCCATCCAAGGTAGCCTCAAGGTATACAAAGTATGACTTTTGAGGGAAGTCTGATGGTTGGAGTGCCTGGACACTGAGGCAGGAGAAGCAGGGGAGGGACGGGCAACGGTGGCTGCAGATTTCATGTCATTCTACTTCTGTGCCCACTGAAGGATGAACAGAGAACAGAGAACAGTAGAGACAGGCCCATAGAAATGAAGGCAGGGCAATTTCCAAAGAGATGTTTATTACTTTCAAGAGCTGATCCTGCTCTAAAGAATTGTGCTGTTGGCTGGATACCATTGTATATATTTCAAATTACAAATGCAATTTTAAACATTGATCTTCAGTGGTCTTTATCCCAAAGAAAACAAATCCCTTGATGAGTCTCATGGCTGAGGAAAGTAATTAAAATATATCTTTCATGCCCCAAACTCCTCTGAGTGGTGGGAACTTGTAAGGATGCAGTGCTGACTCAGAGTTAGGTTTCTGTTAGAAGGAGGCTTTTTTGTACTATTGTACAAACACTAAGACTGAGCAGCTTAATCTTGCTAACAGATGAGCAAAGTCCATCACAGCTCAGATCTCCCAGAAGACAGCCAGCATCCTCAGCTCTCAGTCCCACATTCAAGGCTGGAAGTCACTTTCTACATAGAAGTACTTAAGAGTATTTCACGTTTAGCTGGGAGGGAACTACTCTTCTTCTGGTTTCTTTCCCAATCCTGTGCATTTCTAAAATAAGGATCCTGTATCATGCAACAGTTGGCCAACTTTTAAGTTCCATGGTAATATACAACCTGCAAATTATCTAAAAAAGAAAGTCCCACCTTGCTGAATTGTAGGCAGGTGGCACTATGAGGTGCCCTCAATTCATATCAAACTAACCTGCTCTTGTCCACCCAGTTCACAAAACGATTCTATTATCAAGGTAATGTGGATAGCCCCAACTTGTTATTGCTTGCTTCTGTATTGCTTCAGTAATAGACAAGACCAACTGGATCATCAGGGTTGACCTGATCCTATTGTTCCTTGTCATTCCACTGTCCCTGGCTATGACCAGGGCTGCAACTGGGGTGGGGGGAGCAAGCAGGGCATGTGCCCTAGGGGCCATGCTGGGGGGTGCCAAAATGAGTGCTGGGAGGGTGCCAAATGAGCGTGGGGGGCACCAAAATGGGTGCGGAATCCATGTTTGCCCTGGGTGACACAGACCCTAGCTGTGGGCCTGGCTATGATGGCAGAACATCATTGAACCGAAAGTAACAAAAGCCAAACTGGAGGGATGTTAGCTTCCTCTTCTTGCATATAGAGGGGTGTGTGTTTCTGAATGATTTCTTTAGCACGTGAAAGTATTTCTCCCTTTTACAGAACAAAACATGCAGTTCAGAGAGTATTTCAAATCTTGCTTTCAGAATGGACCTGCCAGAAGGTGTATTTGTGATTTTTTAAAAACATGTTCTGATATTTGGCCCTCCACCCATGAGTTGGTGTGGTATAGTCCAGTCACAAATACTTATATAAGATAGCAGATTTTGCATTTAGTCTCCAACATGATCAAGCTGACCCAAGTCACTGGCATTTCCAGGGCAACCTGGAGGAGGTAGACCTCGCTGAATGGTAATTTTTCAGAAGCCACCTCAAAGCGTACGAATTGGACCTGTTTCTAATTCTTTTCTTTTGCAACTTGGAACCCCATAAATGATGGGTGAAGCTGTCCTTGCCATGAATGAGGTGGGATCACTGTGACCTCAGAGCTGCTTCTTTTCTTACTTCATCTCCAGTTTCTGCTTCCGTTTGGTCATAACACCCCTCAATGCACACATGCAGTTTCCCACTGTTCTTTAAGCACCATTCTGTGAGTCAACTCACACTGATTCAATTTCACTCTGGAGCAACCTATTTATTCCCAACTCTATTTCCCTTACAAGTTTATCTCATAATTTATCAAAATTAAGCATTATTTTAATTTCAAATACAATGCAGGGAGAGGAAGGAGATAGGAAAAATCAGCTGAGTGCAAACAGGCTGCAGGAACAGGCAGATAACTGCTTCCTGAGTTTGGGCTAAGATGGCTTTGTGCAGAGGGGGGTCCAAAAAGTCAAGATGGTATCCATAATTGAAGCCCCATCCTTTTTTATGTGTGCCAATGCATGTAAAAAAAGGGTGAGGCTTCAATCACATTGTGGTGGCTGCTATCTTAACATGTTTGACACACAACCCCAGCAGAAGCCCCTGGCTGTGCAAGGACATGTAGACTTTTCTCCTTTGTCTTGTTTCTATACTGAATGGGTACAACATGAAGACAAAAACCTCATCTGACATAACTGTGCTCCTTCAAGCTGCCAGCAGGGAGACTGAATGTTGAGACAGCTTCTCATCTGCAGCAGTCACACTACACAATCACCATGTCTGTGAGCTGTGAGCTGTTTTCCCATAAGAGGAGGAACTGGAGTGGGTCAAAGCTACTGTCACAGGAGAGATAGACTGAACAGGTGAAGCTGACTCTGGGACCAGGTGAAATTCCAAAGGAATTTAACCAAGGGGAGAATTGCATACAGGAGTGGAAGAGCCAGAAGAAATGGAAAATATTAAGAGAATAACATCAGAGAATGCTGGACTAAGTTATAACTATAATGCTGGACTACGTTATAGTTATATTTATAACTATAAAACTATAACTATAACTATAAATAAAAACATTCCTAATATTTCCAGTTATAAATATGAATATAACTATATTTGTATAGTTATAAACAAATTAAGGGTCCAGACAAATTTGGAATATTGAGACTTTTACCACAAGATTTTGGAAATAATTAAATAAGATACATAGCTTTTTGTGGGAACCAAATTGTTTTGTCTATCTTAAGTCATAACAGAAATTTGAGACTTTATGATTTTGGAAATTGGACACTAGAGGGGACTAAGGATTCCAGGGAGAAAAGGAAAAGGAAAGGAAAATGGTATAAACTTGTCTTTGGTTTTCGGCTAGTGCGGGGATTTACAAAATGTCACAAAATGCTTTAATATTTGAAATAGTTCAGGAGATCTGACTCTGGGCAGATATAGATAAATAGATAGGTAGATAGATAGATACAAATACAATAAAGTTAACAAAAAAACAATACAATAAATAAACGAGATAGAAAATCCAGACAATGTTCTATCCATGCTCCCAGGAATCCTCACTATCAGGAAAAAATATGGTTGGCCAGCCATTCACCTGGACACTTTTCTTCTGCTTTTCATGCCTCCATCTTTTCATTCCCTCATTGACTTGGTCCAACGTATTGCAGGTGAGAGCACATTCCTCAAAGGGGGCGCCTTCACTTCCTCTATTCCCCCTTTTCATGGGAAAGTTGCAAGAATAACTTTTGAGGCATGGAAATGAGAAGGAGTGGTGCAGCTGAACTCATGCCCAAACCCAGGTACATAACACCAGAGGATGCTGGACTAAGGTGTTATAAACAGAGAAAACCCCCTTTCAGGGAGCTTTTGTGCATGTTTGAACATCATAACCACATTGCCAAAGGAGCAGGACAAGTGGAAAAGCAAAGAAAATAATTCCTATCCACATGTCTGTGATGCTTGCACATTCTTTTGAGTACTATAGATACTGAGCTCCTAATCTAAATGTGTTTGTGCATATACAATATAATAAGATCCTGGGATAAGAGAAAGCCAACTGTCTCAAATATTCGCATTCTTATGTACCACAGAAATAACTGATAAATAAATATATCTATAGGGTTTTTTCCTCCCAGATTCTATTCTTAAAGCCTTGTCAGCTGTTTAACTGATGGTTAATCGTATTACTCTTAATTGTAGAGCTTTAAAATAATGATAGTGAAAGTCAGCCTGCTTAGATCATGATTTGATATGGGATTTTTTAGATAGAGACACACTTTCTTCAATTGGAAATCCATTTGTAGCCAAAACTCAAACCTGGTACTTTATAAATAAATAAACAAACAAAACCAGATGCTTTTCAAGAACCAATTCCATTAGTTCTGAAACAGATATCTCATCTTAAGCATTTTGTTCCATTTGGATGAGTAACAAAAACCTTTCTGTGAAATCAGAGTGAAATAATACCTTTCCCTAAATCTAACCAAAGCTTAAAATGTTCCATACAGATTTCTGACTTATATAGAACTCTTTTTCAGGTTGGATGTTGCTGGGTACATATCAGAGTTTTAAAAAATAAAGGCAGAGAAGAGGAAACAGAGAGATCAGCAAACAGATATGATGCATATTCTGGTCCCATTTCCTCTGCCTAGTCTTTAAATAGAACAGGACGAAACGCAGCAAGGGAAACATATCTGGGCTGCTAAAACTCCAGATAACCAATAGATGGCAGCAAAGACTTAAGGGTTTCTGCATCTCTTTGCTGCTGTCAGGTGGTCATCCAGATTTTTGCAGCCCCAATCTAGGAGTTCTGAGTTACAGACTAAGTTGAGCCATAGCTGCTTCTAGCCTTTTGGCACTCTGACAACATCGTAATCACGTATCTTTGGCAATGTAGGGTACCACTCCGCTCACATGCAAAGGCTTACAGCATTCTAATGGAAAAAGCTATCCTGCAATGACATAAAAAATTGCAACGGAACTGAACCAGAGCATATGAAATGTGAAGCAGATGCAAGAATTTTCTGCTTTAAATAGCATAACTACTATTCAGCCACTAGTTTAAGCTAATATGGAATTCAGTGACACCTTGAGCTAAGAACAGGAGAGTGCCTACCTGGCTTTTATGCAGAAGGGAAATGATGCACAAACGGAGAGAGAGAGAGACAGCAACAGCACAGGAAGCTATTCTTGCTCATACACACACACACACACACACACACACAGACCGCAAATAACGGCTCATATGCAAAGTTGCATTGAAAAAAGGGCAAGAATCCTATGGTCCTGAATCAAGCAAAAGATGGAAATAAAAAGGGAATAGATGTGAAAGTCAACACTGACCTACCATATCCCTTCCTTCCTTCCTCCCCTCCTTCTGAATGGGCACACTCATTTGACCAAAGAGAAGCTGTATTCTCATTGCTGCAATGTAATCTGCTCACTCAGCACAATTAGTGGTTGGCCTATTAAGAGCATTTTTTGGTGAGTCAGGGAGTTCTCCTTAATAACTGACTTGGGAAACAGATGTGAGCTTGAACTACAACAAATGCAGCTTCAGTGAGACAAGGATTCTCGGCAGCCCAAAGCAGCTCCTCAGCTTTCCTCTTGTCCATCCATACACCCATTGAATCTATTATCTGGATTGGTGCGTTTTAATGCTTTAACATGTTTTAAGATGTTGGAACCCATACATTCATTTTATCTGCTTCTAGGAAATTGCTATATACCCCTAATATAAAACTCTGTGTTCCATGTAGAAGAGTCACTTACTATTTCAAGTTTTCCAATGCTAAATGCATGCAAAGAAGGGTCAGTTATTCACATGGGTTCTGGCCAAGGTTTCCCAGGGTCCTGGAGCCTTATATCCACAGATGTTAATGAACTACAGCTTCCATCATCCCTGACCCTTGACCATGCTGGCTGAGATTAATGAGAGCTAGGAGTGCCAGATTCTCCATTCTTGAGGTGGCCTACTGATTATCTCTTTTGCTTATTATTCAGGAAATGAACTATGCCTCCATTCAAAAGGAATATACTTGAGATGCTGTTGTGCAATGACAAACACAACTCAAGGAACCTGAACTATGATGGCTGTTTCAATAAGCAGATCATTACTGCCTGTTGGGGTCATCAAACCTTTCTCCCTGGAGAAATGTCTCCATATGGTAAAGCTTAATTAAATGGTAGATAACAGAGCTGTGGAAATGGAGTTCACTCTAATGTTTAGTAGAATGAGGTACCTACCTCAGGCAGATGATTTGAAGTTTTGTGAAGGGGCAGGAAACAACTGAAAATAGTGATGGTATTTTGATCCATAAGAGAGGTCCTTGCAGGAATTGCAGTCTCGGGTGCTGAATAATTGGGACAGCCTGGGGGAGAGGAAGGACAAGGTGCTGCTGTTCTGGGTAGAAAAAATGGTCTTGAGTTATTTCTGAAAGGAACCCAGGGGTCCCCATCTCTCCAAGACCTGTGCTTTAGCAGATTTTAGCTGTTCACTCGTGAGCAGTCTTCTGATAGACAGCTTTTGCCTGGCTGTTCCCTGGGGGTGGGAGAGAAGAAGGCCTAAAAAGTCTTTATTCTTTATTCTCTTACAGGCAGTCTGACATTTTACGTGATATCTGTCCTATACAGCAGGAAGGAATTACAAAGGGTTTAGCACAAATCTTTGCCTGGAGCCATCAGAACCATTAAATGCATAGCATGACATGAGGTGACTCCTTCTTGTAATAAAGAATGAACATGCAAGGGCTCTGGCGAGAGCTGGGATTTAGCAAATAGAGGGCTGCATCTGCTAGCCTCACAGGCCTGCTCAGCTATTATGTTTCAGGGGCAAATAATTCTTGCAAATCATTTGTCTGCATTGTCTGGAGAGAACAGTGTGGAATAATTTGAAGGGGGAAAGTGCCAGGAATGTGAAGCAAGCCCCACCAAATGTATTGTATCCAGCTTTGAGTCTTCTCATCTTTGCTGGGGCTTCTTACAGAGTGATCTGCTTGGGTGGAACTTAGAGTATGAGAGTGATTATCCAGTCCAAATATAACCTCCCAATAGAATAGGAAATGTTATTCATAGCAGTAGAGGACAAGCATCTGAATGGTTTCTGTGGAGCTGAAGAAAGGTGTGGGGCGGTAGAAAGCATCTCAGAAGGAGGCATTCCCCACAGAGTAATTAAGAATAGAGTGAGCACCACTCTTTAACTCAGTGGAACTTGTTTGTAAAAGTTAGAGTTGTGTAATTTGCCTGCCACACAGGGAGGGCTAATGAGCAGGGGTTAATAATTTAAATAAGAGAATATGAGGAAGAACATTTCATCGCCCCATTGTCCACACAACTTCAGACATGAAATAACACAGCTCCAAGTCCAACAGCTGAGAAATTAAGTGGCAGCAGTGAAAATGGCCAAGGACTACAGTGTATACTGAATGTGCCATGAGAGGGTGCTATTTGGCTCCACTGAGATTGCAGCACAGGCAGATGACAGAGAGCTGATAGCAAATGGAAGCAATGTGGGAAGTATCCTGTGATCTCTCCAGCCTAAGCTTCTGTTTTTTCAATAGATGACTAAGCCACGGGGCTACCCTCAAACATGTCATTATTGTTCAAGTGAAGTTGACTGATCTCAGAGGAGCTAACATCCAGAAATTCATGATGATGTATCTGACAACCAAGGAAGCTCTAATCAAACAAACCCTCTTCTTAAAGTAACACAGAGCCCAGCCTTGGGTCAAATGTTTAGCATGAGTTGCCTTTGTGAAGAATTATGCAAAATGCCTTCAGGAGTACACCCTGTTCTCTGTGTAGTGCAGACACATTAAGATGCAAACAGGGAAGACATTGCTTACTAACACAGATATTACTGTATTAAATATACTACTTGCACTATGTTTTAATGCTTTATTCTTTGTTTTAGTGAATTTCAGTATGTTGTAAGCCTCTGGGTCATCAAGATTTGGCATCATATGAATTTGATAGATAACAGTATTGTAATTTAAGGATGTCCTACAGCTTACTACCCATTATGTCTTACTTCTTCTGAGACCATAGTATATCAGAATGTCCTACTATATAGATACTCCAGAGGTGAGTTTTGGATTATGAAAAATGTATACAGTGCTCTTTAAGGAGGCAGAACAATAAAAAGGGGCAATAAGGAAGAAAACAAAATTAAACTTTGTGGATGGGCAACACTTATCTAAAGTCCTTTGCTAATATGCAGAGGTTGATGGTGGCTCCCTGCTGGCTATCAGCTGACAACAGCACAGCCAGCAATTTTTAGCCACATGGGAAAGTTGTATGTCTATGATTATAATGCCCCTCATCACTTCTCTTCTTCCTTGTGACTTATCACAACTACAGTCTTTAGACTCCAAGTATTCCCATTTCTAATTTTGCTAAATTAATAACTTCTTTTTTCAAGGCCAAAGACACTGCATTTGTAAAACAAATTCCAGCTAATCAAGTTTAAAACTCACTGCCCAATTTGAGTTGGGATGCTGCCTTGAACAGAACAAATCCCAAACTTCATTGGCTTCGTTTCTGAATTTGATCAATGGAGGTGTTTGTGAGTTCTAAAGCCCTAAATGGATTTACAACAAAAACATTTAAAGGGACAGCAAAATTCCTGGTAAGCCATTGGATAGGATTAGTAGGAGAACAAGTAGGAGAAATAGAGGGAAGGAGGTGACAGAAAGAGAATGAAAAGAAAAGCTCTTAACACCTAAAAGTCTAGTATACTCTCCACATGAACACTCTGGATAAACCCACCTCCTTATAAAGTCTTTGGGGTGGGGGAAGCCTACGTGCATGCCATTGTATGCACATGGCATTCCAGACTAGCCAGGAATCTTCATTAGCAGCAAGGGCTGTTGCATTAGAAGCTAATGCATCAATAGGCATATATATGAAGGTTTTTCTCCTGCAGATGTTTTCACTGAACAAGTAAATATCTTCAGGAGGAAGATGGCATTCGGCAATATCAGCAGGAGTGGGATTTATCTCCAGCACTCAAACAGTGAGTGTTCCAGATTTTAAAATGCCTGAACAGGGCTAGAGAGAGAGGAAAAGAGGGAAAAGAGATAGCAGAAATGTTTAAAAAGGGAACTATCGTGCTTACTTTTGATTCTAGCACCACTCTTCACCAGCACGCAACCCCAACAAGTGATCCCTCAGGAAATCTGCCTTTGGCAAGTGGGGAGGGTTGGGGTTACATCAGGCCTTCGGTGCAGAAAAGGCAAGCATAATGTGAGCTGGGGAGAATCTATTTGTGCCTCTTTGTTCCTAAATGGAATTCTAGCAGCGGATTATTCTGAAACAGAGTAATTTCCCAAACTGAAAGAACTATGCAAACTGATTTCCTCCTTAACAGTGCTGCCACAAGCGAATTTACCCCTCATTGATAATTTATTCTGTTGGCCAAATGTTTCTATAGTTTAAATACTGGTGGTGCTGGCGATGTGCAAATATACTTGTGAAATTTGGATGGGGAATTGTAGTTAGAAAGTAATGTCACTTGTAATAAACCCAATATAGTTTTGGCTTTTCTGCTAAGGAAGTTTGCTAATAATCAGCCTGCTAATAAGCAATTTCTAGCTGAATGCAGTGCTGGTCCAAGGGGATATGGCACCCGTAGGCCACATTAACACCTCCCGCCAGTAGGAAGATTTGCATTTTTAAAATGGTTTGGAAGGAGGGGCAGCATTGGCACCCCTCAAGCTTTGGAAACCAGGCCAGTGCCCACTCAGCCATAGCCTAAAGCCAGCCCTGGCTGAATGCAATGTCCCTGCATGGGTGATCTGGTGATTTACTTTGCTTAGTAACTAACACAGCTCAGAAAAGACAATAGGTAGGGATTTTCACTATTAGAACATGTGACATTTTAAATTTACTACGATGGCATTTACTCAGTGAACTCAGTAATAATTGCTTAGTAAGCAGGTTTACAATCAATATTCACAAAGAAAACTGAGGATATTAGTTTGGTGTCTGTGCTTAGACAGTTCTGAAATGTCTGAGGATTTCACAAAGTTGTTGCCATTCCACTTTTTTTTCCCTGCATGTACACCTCCAGAGGAATGCAAAACTGCCACCTTTGCTCAGTTATGCAAAGAATGAGCAGGTGGGGAAATAGTGAGAAATGTATACTTTAGAAGTGTCATGGTAAGCAACTGGTAATTTATGTCGGGAAAAACTTATATACCTGAACAAGGCTGGTTATCTTTACATCCAAATTATATGAACTGTGTAAGAGAAGAGGTGCTATCAGGGAAGATTTCACATCAGCTCTGTAGAATTTCTGCAATTTATGACAGCAGTCATTGTGAGCGCCTACCTTGCTCTGTGATGTCACAGAACCTTCATGAACGTTCTGTCTGTTCAGGAATCAGGAAATGCAGTTTCATTGAGGGACCAGCCATTTGTCTGAGACTAATGCTTCTCCCATGCCAAAATAAAGTTGCCAACATATATGCAATTCAATTAAAATGTATTTTAATTCAAAGTCCTTATGGCAACCTTTAGAAATGTGCAAATATTACTGCATTCTGTCAACTTCTACAATTAAATACCTAATTATTTCAGATTTCATTCAGGTGACTCTTATTTATCTCAGTTCTCATAAAATATGTCAAGAATTGTCCTCAAGTTAAAACGATTGTTACATACAGTCTGGTAAGTAAAAAAAAAAATCTTTCTTTGATTAAAAATCCCCTCATTTACACAAATCTCTAAAATAAAAGCAAGGCAATGCTAACTGAAGTGATTTCTAAATGACTGAAGATATAGAAGTAAATATGATTTTATGCTGTATTCATAAACAAGTTCCACTGAGGAAAATGGCACTCATTTCTGTGTAGGATTTCACTACTAACACTTTGTGGCTATGAATTGCCAAAACTGTGTGTTACAAATCCTGTGCCTTTAACAGCTTCCCTATGAGCAAAAATTACCAACCCGGTCTTTTTCCATTACTGCATCTTTGTGCCCCCATCAAAAACTAGTGGTTTTATGCAGCTTTTAAAAGCAGGATACTTCAGAAAAGTTGGGAAATGCAGTTATGACCCAACAGTAGCTTATATCATAAATATGTTAGAACAAAGAACATGATAATACACCCCTAAATGCAGAGGATATCACACAGAAGAAATTAAATCCTCTTGGGACTTTATATGTACAAAGTATCACTAATAAACTAGATTTTGGAAGAATGGGTTGTGGGGAAAAGGCATTACTCAGAAACGTATTTTCAACATACAGTATTGTGAAAATATGTTACAATATTGATATACAAAATATTCATCCTCAAGGGGCCAGACACACCCATCCTGGACTAGAGAAAATGCAAAATGATGTTTCTGTATCAAAAAGTTACCTTCATCTGTCCTGAAGCATTCATTTATAATCTTATTATATCCCTTGTCAGTTTTAATAAAAGCTATATTTAATTATAAGACTCTGAAACCTCCTTGATTATTCAAACATCTGATAAACTATCTGAGCATTATTGAGGAGGAGCCCTTAACTGACCAGGTGAAAGTCAAGCTCTTATTGATTTAAAAGGAGCAGAAAAGGCACTATAGATTCTTTCAACTTAGGTCAGCAAATTTTACCATGAAAATAAATCTTATAGTTTCAGGTCAAACTTATTACTAGTTTAGAAAAATGCCCTTTTACCATCCCCCCTCCTTTAGTAGGCATATAGTGTTAAGCTGGAATATTCAAGATAGGAAACTATTCATGCATTTTTGTAGAAAATAATAAATCATCATAGTGGGGATTCACTAGGCTGTGAGATACAGATACAAAAATAACGTTGAAAACCAATCCTCTTCTCCATGAAACCTTCTGTCTTTATATCAAGAGATTCTGTGCTCTCCATTTGGTTCTCCCGGTCATCTAATTAATAATAAGCTCAATTTAAAAACCATAAAACTAGATGGAAACTGAAAGTCTTGTAGTTTTAAGTCTGGAATCCAGAAAGGCTAAGTAAGGATCCTCCAGAAATAGATGAGTCCCTATTACTCTTCCGCTTGAAGAAGAATGGAGCTCAATGCTGAGAAGAAAATAATTTAATGAACATGATTTAAAGATTCCATCAGGAGAGGGAAAAGATGCCAGTGGGAACTACTCTTTGCCTTGATCCAATCAGGGATAGAAAGATGTTGGTGGAAATTTGTCTTTTTTATTTTATTGTGTTTTTATTCTGTTCACCACCCAGAGTTCCTTCTGGTAGATGGGTGGCTATATAAGTTTGTTTAATGAATAATTAATTAATAAAATCCTTGCCTCCAGGCTGACCTTGGCTGTTCCATCAGTTGGAAGTACATGAATGGGGTCTGGCAAGGGATGCTTTGTGTTTGTGCAACTTTTGGATGTGCGTGGAGGAGATTTTCTTTATTATCCTTTATACTCTCATCAGGCTGTACCACAAGCTGAAGATCAGGTGTACCATTCAGAAGGAACAGTACACAGTCTCTCAAGTAAATTGGTTTTATTCATTGAAACAACCATACTTGTTTACTTGTCAGTGATCTCCTAAATACATTTCCTAAAGGGTATTTTAGCAGTGGCTCATATCAAAACAGCATACTTCCCAAACCAAAACAACAGTGCAAACTTAATAACTCTGTAAGTGAAACTTCACAGCCCAAAAGGGATTTGTGTGTGTGTGAGAGAGAGAAAGAGAGAGAAGGATGATAGTCTTGTTGACATAAGCAGAGCAAACATGTTTATTCAGAATTAAATCCCATTGAGTTGAGTGGGGCTTATTCCCATGCGTGTTTGCATCAGTCACTGCTTTTCAGAGATGACTGTTTTATTATTGCTAGTGGCCTGCATCATAAAAAGTAATTAGAAACCCATTATTTCAATTTACCTGAATTCTCTGATCCTCCGTTTTTATTAAAGAAAAAAAAAAACTTCTGGATAACAAAATGAAGGCCTTTTGGTTCACCCTTTTCAAAAGATAATAAATATTGTAGAAATGAATTGGAATGCAATATAAATTGAAGCCACATGCTATTTTTGTTTCCTGTGTTCTAAAGGAACAAGCTGCAGAGAACTCCCTAACTGCTGTAGGAAGCAGCATCTAATCAGTGTAAAGGGTTTTTTAACAGTTGCTCTCATAAAGTTATTTCCCCTTTTCCTGCTGCTGCTTGACTTACATCATCATAAAAGCACTGCCTGCAGCTCTTAGGACTCTTAGCTCCAATCATACACAGGGGTAAACAGATTGTAGATTTCCAATTTTGTGTTTTGCTCATTAATGCTGGCAAAAGAGTTAGCTATGATATTTTAATGTAGAATAGTTGGGGAAGGTGTGATTTTTGTGACATATTTATCTGTAACATAGTACATTAGAGAATATGTGGGCACTATCACAAAGTGGCTATGGAGGAAGGGCTTGCCCAGCTCTGGATGCATGGACCTTGCTTTGTAAAGCCATCACAATATAGAAAACTGAATGAAGTTTTTACAGTTTATGTGGAATGGAATAAATGATGGACTTGTACTGCAAGTTTCTGGCTTTCTGGAGCATGAGTGGAACCATCTTACATTCTCACTTTAAAGTAAAGTTGCTTTGGTTACCAAATATCATCTCTACATAGGGATTAAAAAAGAGTTTTCTCAGGCAGCTTTAATCTCCATGGCAT
This sequence comes from Candoia aspera, assembly GCF_035149785.1. Classification (NCBI taxonomy): domain Eukaryota; kingdom Metazoa; phylum Chordata; class Lepidosauria; order Squamata; family Candoiidae; genus Candoia; species Candoia aspera. The sequence continues at coordinate 100,426,500 of NC_086154.1, read as the reverse complement.
TTCTATGCTACCTTCTTCAAGGAATGTGATCTGTACTTATTCACTTATTTCTTGGACTTTTTTCCTGTCTCATCCCAGGATTTCATCACTGCACCATGCCTTTTATCCTGCCCTGAACCATGTAAAATAGATTAAGCTGAGAGGCAGGAGCCCATCAAAGGTCACTTCCTGGACTCTTCTGCTGTTCCATGTTAGATTTCTTTGAAACAAATGAACAAAGCTATCACCCATAGAAGGGACGCGGTGGCGCTGCGGGTTAAACCGCTGAGCTGCCGATCGGAAGGTCGGCGGTTCGAAACCGTGCGGCGGGGTGAGCTCCCGTTGCTCGTCCCAGCTCCTGCACACCAAGCAGTTCGAAAACATGCAAATGTGAGTAGATTAATTGGTACCGCTTCGGCAGGAAGGTAACGGCGTTCCGTGAGTCATGCCGGCCACATGACCACGGACGGGTCCTTAGGGACAACGCCGGCTCCAAGGCTTAGAAACGGAGATGAGCACCGCCCCCTAGAGTCGGACACGACTGGACTTTACGTCAAGGGAAACCTTTACCTTTACCTTATCAGCCATTACATAACAATGAGCACCACCAAAGTCTTGAAATGAATAGCCAGTGGACTTATGTGGGACTCCTAAAACAAGGATGTGGTCCGAGCCTGAGTGACTATCAGCCTTCTCACTTTCTTCCTTTGTTATCACAGTTATACCATCCAAGGGCCAATAAAGTCTGAATTTCCTCCTTGGCAATTTGTCTTTGAGTGGAATAAATTGAATATGTAATTTTATTTTCTCTGATGGCACATTAACAACCTTGGAATTGTTCACATTCACAATGAAGCAACAAGTAAGTAATTACCACCACACTGATATTGCTGTTGAGAGAAGAATACAATTGATTTTAATTTCTTCTAAGTCCTGCTCACACTTCTGCTGCATTAAACATAATAAAGTGCTACAGTAAATTATGATGTGTCATCAGACTTTTTTAAAGAAGAGTCAGCCCCCTCAAAGTTCTGTCTATGTTAAAGCATTCACTGTTCCCTTTGTTCACCTGCCTCTGCTGTTCCATGTAGTAAAGTTAATTCAATGTATGGTGTTCATATGGGAAATTCTGTTCATGCTTAGAGGATAATTGAATGTTGACAGAATTCTCTCAGGAACAAATTAAGTTGAAAGTCCATTCTTGTATTTGCCCAGTCAGAACATCCACCTAGCCAAATAAATTAATATGCATCTAAGAAGATAACAGGGATAACGCTTCTTGCATCAGATAATAGAAAAGAAATACATTTGTCTGGCTGCATTTAAAAAAAAACACAGTGCCAAAGGAAACTGAAATGAACAATAAAACATTTCCAAAACGTGGAGTTCTTACTACAGCTGCTTTCTAAATGCCTGTTCTCTATGCTGTTGAATATTTGAAGTTAGCAAGACCTATTCAAAAAGATGCTCACAATGTTGTCCTCTTGGATACCAAGTATAGCCTTAGCCCACCTATCAATCAGTGCTAACAGGTTTGAAGTAAAAAGATTTATTAAGAACTACATGCAATAGGAAAGCCTTTCTAAATGATATCTTGAGAAGAGAGAAACACAGGAGCCAGAAAAAGAGGAAATTCCTTAGTCTCTTAACTACAGAGACTACTTTTTCTAACAATAGGCCTGATGAGAGGCAGGCACAGGGACGGTGTGTAAAAAATTTTCCCCTTACCTATCTGGCTCCATTTGCCCTAATGGACAAAAGTTTCCTAGGTGCATCAAGATGATGCAGTCTCCAGCACTTCTGTTCTCTAGGGTTGGTTCCCATGAAAGTTTCCTTCCCTCAATATACTCACTCACAAAATGCCTTGGTTTCTTTCTGCTACTGTGACAGCAGTGAGGAGGCTGAATGTCATGTCCATGGGGACGATGGTATACCTCCCAAGGTAATTCTGAAATACAGGTAGTCCTCACTTAACTACCACAATTGGGACTGGAATTTTGGTTGCTAAGCAAAGCAGTCATTAAGCAAATCCAACCCAATTTTACAACCTTTTTTGTGCTGGCCACTAAGCAAATCACCACAGGCATTAAGCGAACCATGTGGTTGTTACGTGAATCATGCAGTTCCACATTGATTTTGCTTGCCAGAAGCTGGCTGGGAAGGTCAAAAATGGTGATCATATGACCATGGGACACTGTGACAGTCATGAATGCGAACTGGTTTCTAAGAGCCCAAATTGTGGCCATATGAGCGTGGGGATACTGTGACATGAGGACTGATCACAAGTCAGTTTTTTCAGCACTGTTGTAAGTCTGAACCATCACTAAACAAATGGTTAAGCTAGGACTACCTGTAATCATTTTAAAATACATGCTTTAGTGCTGCTTAGAATACATCCATTGATATATACTTGCATACATCCTGACTCTCAGAAACATGGAGTTTCAGAATTTCCTGCATCAGAGTTTCTCAACCTTGGCAACTTTAAGCTATGTGGACTTCAGCTCTCAGAATTCCCAAGCCAGCATGCTAGCTGGGGAATTCTAAGAGTTGAAGTCCACATAGCTTAGAGTTGCCAAGGTTGAGAAACAGTGCTCTACATGCTAGCAGAGCCACTGGGTTCAGATGAGACAGATCCAAAATGTCACTTAACACTGGTGTACCTGGCAGTTGAACTTTGGGAGGAGGAGCTAATTCAGCACATATTATAAAGTATTCATACAGATCTCAAGCAATGTATAGCCCACTTGCGTCCAGTAGTACTCAGATCATAGGAACTGCAGAGGGGAACCAGCTTCTATGGTTTTGGTGATTTGCTTCCCTGCAAATATTGATATTAGGAGACAATACCATACAAATGACTTGATTAAAACTGAGTGGAGAAAGGGTGTCATAGGTTTAATTAAAGGCCACCTACTTTATCTACTCCCCCTCAAGTCCCATCATGCTACCCACATTATAGTGGGTGGGTGGGGGAGGGGGTGTTTCTGAGGGAGATGATAAAGAATGCCAGGAATATATCCCAGAGTATGTAATACCAGCAAGGTCACACAAAACAAGAAGGTCATCCCAACTGCTCCACTAAAACAAGCAGGCAAGTTTATTGGGCAGCAGTGATATAGGAAGATGCTGGAGGCAGATGACAACTTCTTACAATGATAAAGTCATTGTTCCCTACTGTGTGGGAGAAGGCAATTGCAAACTACTATATTTTACCAAGAAAACCACATGGAGAGACAATAACCAACTTTAGAATTGACAGTGAAGATACTGAAGTGGTGGATAGCTTCTGCCTTTTAGGATCAACCATCAACAGTAAAGGGACAAGCAGTCAAGAAATTTGCTGTAGACTAGCACTTGGTAGAGCAGCCATGGAAGCCTTTGAAAACATATTCAGATGCTGTGATGAGTCTATACTTATAAAGACCAGAATCATGCAGGCAATAGTTAAAAACCTGCCCAGTTCCTGCTGAGACTCCTCCTTTATTCAATCAGGAATTATTTTCCTCTCTCTTCTATCAGTGGCATTTATTCTTGTCACCTCTCTGCCCTTTGAACTTGCATTCTAATTAATTTCCTTGGTGCTGACCTCGGCCCATGCTCTATGGTATTGGCATTTGCACTGCTAGGCTAGAAAGCGCACTTCCCACCTGCTGTGACTTCTCCATACAGAATAAAAATCCTGTGACTCTCCAGCCCAATCAAAGAGATATGCTATTAATTGATGGGGCTTTCTTTCCAGCCACCCCAGGAGAGCTCTCTTCTTGGCTCCACTAACGATTGAAAGCTGTTAGAGCTAATGCACTATTGATGAGGAGGCAACAGGACTATACAGGTACTTAAACAAGAAGTATTTTTAGACTAACTGTGCCTGGTCGGTCAGGGCCCATGTCCCACCATCTTCCATGACAACCCTCTAATATTAAGCTACAGTTTTCTTAATCTTGCCTCCATCCCATTTTGTCCTTTTAATTTGTTCTATGTTGCCTTGTGATATCCTCGTTTTGTCTAGGGAGCCGCTAATCCTATATTTTGAGTTTCTAGGGATTCATTTCCATATTACCATGAACTTGCTTATTTGTCAGGTTAGCAGGAAATGTAAATCTCATCTTTCCTCCATGCAGTGTTCAAAAGAGTTCCCAGGAAATTAAAAACCAAATAGTCCAACAAAGCCAACAATATAATGTATAATATTAAACAAATAAAAATGGTGGAGGTAGTTGAAAATCATCAGTAATAATAATAATCAACCATCAGTCATTGTCCTACCTAAGAGCCAGGTGTGGAGAAGAAAACAAAATATGAGGCCAGGGGCCAAACTCTCTTCCTGAGTTCCAAAGCTTTGATTCTGCCATCAAGAAGTCTCATACGGATCTGATGGGAATGCACAAGACCCATTGATGTTGTGTCAGCAACTTTACTATCACATGGCAAACTGTGAGGAATCACACTTTAAACTTTTACCAGCATAAATAGCTTGATCACATTTCTTACAGTGGTAAAATATTTATTCTGGTCCTCAAAAACCCTAACAACTTCCAAAAGACACAAGATGGAAAGGGGCCCAACTGAGTGCAGAAGAAATTAAAGAAATACACCAAAAGGGGGTGCTCTTTCATGGCCAAAGCTTTCTTGTCCAATCCAATGGATGTTTTATACTCAGTCTGCAGAAAACCCATCTCAAGCTTGTCAGCAGCTCTATATCTTGCTCCCACACAATCCCCTCAGATAGCAGCTGACAGATAGCTTTGCCTCTTGTTCTTTGTTTTTGGAGTTTTTTTCCCTCCCAAAGATGGATGGAAAATCTCCCACAAATCTTGCAGAACAGAGAAAATGTAGAAATGGCTATAAAATCTGCTATAAAGCAAGAGGAAGTGTACAAAAGTAGGGCAATTAATGCAGAGATCACTTCCATCTGTCACACTACTGACTAGGAACTTCATTCAGCTAAAGAACTGGCACTCCTAACTGAATGTATTTCACTGATGAAATTGAAGCCTGTTGTCACTTCTCACCATTGTTAGAATCGCTGTCACTACCTACTGGAAAGTGGCCAGAAAGTGAAGTTGCTATCCTACCATGAGGAAGATGAACTGCAGGAGTGGTAGAGTCATATTAATCAGCTATTACAGCAGAGCACCATGGAGATCTGTTCAATGAACCTCACAGAGCTCAATGAGACTTTTTCCCACATAAGTATTCCTGGTGCTTTATCAGGTTTAGCTCTTGCTCCAGAATTTTTTTTTTCATTTTCTTTCTTTAATTTATATCACACTTTTCTTCCTAAGTTTTGAGTAGTCACTAACCAAACATGACTGCTAAAGTAGAAGGCTTCAGTTACTAGAGCACTTAATAATTGTGGAAGGTAGAAAACATCAAACTGCTGGAAACAATAGAGAAATATTAACATGATGCCCCCCTAACCACAGTGAATTGCTGCATTCTTGCATGTATTATGGGAAGCCACAGTATTTCAGCCTATCTAAGAACTCGTGCCTATTGAAATGTCTTGGATCTACATTTGGAAAGCATCAGTCAGTGCTTTTGGGTTGATGACAGAAAATTATAGAAAATTCTAACATAAAGAACAATATAAGTATTTATATGACAAAAAGCCCTTTGTACTTTGGCAGTTGTAATCTATGCTGCTGCTAACTTTGCAAAATGTCAAGGAAAATTAAGGGAGCTTTCAGATGTGGCTTTTCCATATAGTCATTCTCAAGCAAAATGTTCAAGCAGCTAAGAGGGATGGCATATGAAAATCAGAAAGTATAAAGAGAAACCTCTTCCCAAGGTGTTTTTTTTTTTTGGTGCCTTCAAACCAGTGATGATTCCAGGTGACTGCCTGGAGAAGTCCCTGCAGTTTTCTTGGCAAGGTTTTGCCATTCCCACCTTCCTAGGGCTGGGAGAGAGTGACTGACCCAAGGTCACCAGTTGGCTTCATGCCTAAGGACGGACTAGAACTCACGGTCTCCCAGTTTCTAGCCTGCTGCCTCAACCACTACACCAAACTGGCTCTCCCCTTCCTAAATTATTCTCATAGTTTCAGAGACCATTTCCTTCTCTCCCTCCTTCCCTCAGAGGAGCACCTCTTTCATTTCTTTGTCTTTTTCTACATTTAAATACAATCTAAGTATCAGGTATCTTATTTTTTACATTACGTCAGTGTCACCACAGAAAAACAGCAACTAAATGAAAAACATGAAGGAAAAAAAGGAGACATCGTTGTTACTCTCTGATAAACATATAAATCTCTTACCCATAAAAAATTTTCTCCAGAATTTCTCCCAAGCTTTTGACAAAGTAAAGAAAATGGATTCCCCTACATTTGCATGGGGAGATAAACAGGGAAAACATTTTTATCAGCTCTAGATAGAATCCTTCTCTTCCCCCCACCTCCTTTTGAATCTAAGTTGTCATAATGAATCTCAAGATCTTTATTTAAAGTGCAGATGCTAACAAGAATATACTATTTTATTTTGAAGGGTGGTCACAACAATAATCATTTTTATTGAAAACCTGAGCTGATAAAGAGCCTATTTTAGTGCCTCCCTTACAAACTCTCTATTGCCACTGAAGTAACTAAAGAACAGCCAATTTGGGAGTGACTCTTTCTCTCAAGGTAACATAAATTTGAATTCTCCAGGTGTTCCAGGGCTGGGTCCCCTACACAGACTGGCATCTATCTCCAGCAAGTCACCTGATATTGTCTTCTTCTCACTGCCACCAAGCCAAATGGCCAAGCACGACAGCAACCAGAGCGTCCTTTGTGATGCTTCCTCCAAAGCCAAAAATTTTACCATATCAAAGGATAAAGCATCAATTACATCAACTCCTCCCAACTGGAGCTGAATTTGTCTGGGTTTATAGGGATGATGTAATCCCCAACTTCATAAAAGCTATCGCAATATATGCACCAAATATAATCTGGCATTCCCCAAGTTTCTGAAAAGAATATGGGAATTATTAAAATTATTTGCAGCTAAAACATGTGGTTACTGTCACTCAGTGAAAGCAATCTGCCTTCAATTAATATTTCAAATAAATTACATTCAATTAACTCTGCTACCCTCAAAAACTATCTTTCATTAATAGTTCAAATAAATATGTATCTATCTGCATATCACAATAAGAAAGGAAGAAGATGCATATATTTAGATGCTTCAGCAACAGGCTGTAGTGTATCCTGAGCTGGTTGTGGTACATCCATGGGCAATGTTGCCCAGAGGCTGGAGGTGCCATATTTCTAACTGAAAGCAATTCCTGCAGTGTCTCAAGTTGATGTTCTTTACCATTCTTAGAACAGGACCCACCTGCTATCTATGGAGCTGTGATTATAATTCATCTAGGACAACCTTCCTCAATGAGGTGCCTTCAACATGTGTTGGGAGTTCAGCTGCAAGAAGTCCTGCTATGCTTGGACGCTAGAGTCCGAACACATCCAGAAGGACCCTGCTTGGGGAAAGGAGCACTAGAAGCTCCAAACGGAAAGCAGTTCCCCAAAACCACAGTGGCAGGCTGGGTTGAGCTTGCCTGAAGTGTCGAGCAGGCAGAACAAAAGCAGCCGGTGGCATTGTGCTGATGCCCGCAACATACAAGGAGCTGCAGCCATTCTTTTTTTTTTTCCCCCTGCGGCAGCCGCTTCCTATCCAAACAATTTGGCACTAATAAGCTCCATTTATAACAGTAAGCATGGGTTTGGCAGAATAATTGTCACTAAATACCATTCAAGGCGTTCTTGCTGTTTTCCTGCAAGTCGCTAATTATTCCACTGCTGAAATAGCATCCAGAGGAGCCACTGAATGCCAACAAATGGGAAGCTCAGCATTCATTTGACAAGGCAGTGGCAAGGCCTGATTAGGAATTATATCAAGGCTATCGTCCCTTCAACAATGCCTCTTGCCCTGTGCACGTCATCTGCTGGCCAGTCACAGTGAAATGAAAGGGCCTGCTTGAACTCCAATTGCTGCTTGCAGAAGGGATGCTTTCACTGGCTGATCGATCCAGGGGAAGGAAAGGATGGTGATTAGGAGAGGCAGCTGACAGCCTTCAAGGTGGGATAGAAATAAACATTTTTTTTAAAAAAATGGTACAGCCAAAACACACGAAATCCAATTCATTAAAAATTGGCACATGACAACAAACTCAACTGTGGCTCATTCTGTTCCCATTTTTCCCATGATTAGGTTCAACTCCTCAATAGCTCTGCTTGAACTTGGGGAAGAGATTAGGAAAAAGAAGGAGCACCCTTTCCTTCTCACTCATTCTGTGCTAGAGGAAGTGAAAGAGCAGTTATGCCTAATCCAAAGAAATATCTTCAATAACCTGCCTACTCACCCATTCATCTACCTTCTTGAAACTTTCCAACAGTTTCTCATTCAGGGGATTCTTGTCATACCTTATTCAAAAAGATCAAAGCAGCATATTCATTCATTCAACTTGCATCCTGCTATTCTTTTAGGAACACAAGATGTTGCCACCATTATATGTTCCCAACAGTCTTGTGAGATGGAATAGGCTGAGAGGTCATCAGTAGCTTAAGATCAACCACTGAATATTATGCCTGGATGGAGACCTCATCTTGCAGCTTCCCAGTCCCCACATTAACACATTCCCTTCTGTTTTGCCTATTCCTAAAATCACATATTTAATTAAAATAATTTTAGTTATTGGAAACTGGCAATATTTATGTACTGTATACATGTTTGATAGAGAAAGGCATATACACATTGTCTTTCACGTTGGGAAGGTAAATTTTCTGTCTCCTTCCAGACTGCAAACAGTTGGGGGAGGGGGAGGTACATTCTTACTGATCAGACACAGATTTATGCAAGACACCTTAAGAAGCATCTCAGAAGCAGTGTGAATCTGAAACAAATCTTTATCATGACATATCAGCACTAGTTGAAAGTTGCATTTATGCACAGCTAATATTAAGAAACCTATAAACCAAGTAGGTAACAAATTTCTGACAGTCATATATCCTAACTAGTAATGGTTTCTGTTTCTTTACTCCTTATGTACTCTAAATCATCATTGCAGGCCCAAGCCAGGACTCTGCTTTTATTTGACAGACATGTCATAAAATTTTCCTGTTGCTCCATCCTACATTGCAACAGTAATATAAGAAAACACTCTGGAAATGATAAGAGAAACCGGGAAGAGTCATATAAAACCACCAGCATCAATATACTATAGCCACTTTGGAGCAGTGGAAACATAACAGAGAATCACCACTGGGCTATTTTTGCAGTACAGAATTGGGATTAAACTGACAATTGGAAAAGGCTTCTGAGAGCAGGGCAGAAACTTTGACTCTCTAAATAAAATCAGAAATATTTTCAGGTTATAAATCATCACTAATATATGTTTAGTCTATGTGGTGTTTTCTACCTGTGTTATCCATTATGTCCAGTTCATCATTTTAAATCAATGTTGGGATTTGCTTTTTCTCCATCAGCACCATCCTCTTGTACCACAAAGATTGTGTGGTCTCAACTCAACTCAGTTTCCAAACTGGACCATGCTGTGATCTCTCATCCCCCAGCAGGATGCTTCAGGGACTCATTGTTGAGCAAATTAAGATCTTTCTAGAACCTCCACTTCTGAGGGCTCACGCAGTGAGAAAATGTACAGGAAAGGGAGCTGCTTGCAAACCAGTTTTCCTTCAGTTGGGCTTTTCTGAGGAGGAAGAAAATCCGACCAAACAATCCAACATTTATTTGTGTATTTATTTTATGACATTTATAACAATATTATTCTTTGGGCATATGCAAGCATCCAAATTACTGAAGACTTCATTTTTCACAAGCAAGGTTTCAATCACAAGCACATTAATCACCAGCATTACCAGAAAATGTACATTCATGTTGTTCTACAATGTCCACGTGACACAAACAGCATGAGCATTTATCCAAGTTTCTTTTAAGCATCTTATGCAAAATTATCCTCAATTTCTCTGGCTGTTGGGAGGGATGAGCCCACAGCTCCAGAATCTTGATCTAATATATTTCTAATATCTTAGAGAAATGAAGAATCTGTATTGTAGTTATAAGTGGCCCTCTGTGAATTTCAGAGAGAAATTCTACATCCCATCTGCAGTCATATCATGATCATTTATTGAAACAGCAGGCTGAAATTTGCTGTAGGAGTGGGGTAAGAAAAAGAGTTTTCCAAAGGATAATGCAGAGCTATTTCTCTCCATATAAAATTGCAAGCTGTTGGGCAAATCTGACACAAGGGGGGGAGTGTGTGCGCGCAAGTGTGTGTATGTGTGTATGTGTTAAGAATTCTAAGCAAATTAACATTTTGCTAATTGCTAACTTCTCCCTCCCCTTGAAGTATTATTGCATATTGCGCAATAGAATAATGACCTTTTATTTGCAGGCTAGTTTGCTGTTTTCTCATTTTAAGAAATATCTGTCACTTAATTACATCCTCCCCTTTAAAGCTGTGGGATACTGGATGTATTGCACTGATCAAAAGGCTCTTGATTGTTCCAGGATGGTGACACATTTTCTCCACCTGCCAAGTGCATGCCCGACCTAATTTTTTTTTTCCCAAAGATTCTTCTAATGTTTTAAAAAGCGAACAGGAAGTCAGCAAACCAGAGCACCAGCTCAAGCCTGAAATGTATTCTGGGTGCACTTCTGAGCCCAGTGTGTACTCCTGAGGCACCCTGAGAAATTGAGTGTTGGGGGGCTGCATTTCAATGCTGGGTTTGCCTTTGGGTCAACAGGTATTTTGTAATTGGCTACGTCCTCCATGGCAACCATTTTGGAAAAGTGCCCATAACAAATGTACTCCCTGAAAAATCCAAATGTGCCCATTGGCCCAAAACGTCGGGGACTCCTGACCTCATCAACTATCCAGTAAACTGCTTCCCTGAGCATCTGCTCCAAGGTGTGGCAGACAAAATGTTCTGTGGAGAAAAGAAATTTGCCATGCCCTTTCCTTCCATGTCATCACTTCTGGTCAAATGCTAGGCATAGACCTGCTTGGTCACCTATAGAGTTCCAGATTTTCACCATCCCACATTTGGAGCTCGAGGAAGACCATTGCTTCCACTACTTCATCCTCTCCCAATAAGACTCAGAAAGCTCCTAGAAAGGGTATCTTCTGCTCAGACAGCTATTTTGGATTTTTCTTTCCCATCTCCTGTTTAAGGGCTCCTTATTCTCTGTTTAAAACAAGTGTTCCTAATTTTTTTGCCATCACACCTCCCTTTAGCGCAATCTTAATGTACACACCTCCCCTGAAAATCCAAACATCAAAATGAATACAAAAGAGCAATGGAAACAATACAATGAAACTTTGGGAATGAGGGATTTATTGTAAAAATGTAACTAAATGGTTCTTCACAGCTCCCCTGGACTCTGTCTGCACCTCCCCAAGGGAGGTACACCTCACAGTTTGGGAAATCCTGGTTTAAAATAATTACATGTTTTTGGAAATTGTATTTTATCATTGTTTGCTGGCAGAAGGTCATGGCTAGGCTTCTAATGTCAAACTCCCCTCCCACAAGTAACATGCTCTGGAACATAAATTGTCCTAAAGATTTTCAGTTTCCAACTAAGATGAATGTTTGTTGATTCGGAACATTATTTTCCTTTCAAATTTAAACACCCATTGTTGAATCTCTTATAAAAAGCCAGAAATCCTAAATATGAATTGTCCACAAATTCAGATTCAAATGTATTCATCAGTTGGTAGAGATGATACCCAGAAGCAGGAATCCAATCCAAACCAAATCTCAATCTCAAGAGTGATGGAGTATTTGACTTCTTTGCCATTGTCTTTCTACAATATTTTTAAAACGTGTAATGATTGCCTATTCTAAACACCATCAGACTCATAAGCAGGATCACAAAGATATCTGATTTATTAAAGAATAGTATACAGGTTCACAAAGAAAGCTGAGAATGGAAGAAGCGCAGGTGCCAATCAATTTTAAAAATGATTTCCAAAACTGGGAAGTGAACTATGTCCCGCTGTCACTGACCAAATGGGAGGGGCTACCATGGAGACAGTAGATGTGGATGAGAAATAGGCGGGCCAATTGCAGGGCTGATGGGATGGATGCACATGGAATGAAATGGGCTTGTTTGGAGAAAAAATCTTTTACAACCCAAATGACAGTTTTCTTCTGACTGGGGGGTAAGTCCACAATAAAATCCATAGAAATCTCATCCCAGGGACAGGATGGGCTGGCCACTGACTGCAGAAGCCCCTGTGGTTTACCTCCTTTTCGCTTTGACATGGCACAAACAGGACAGGAAGTGACAGTCTTTTACATCGCGCCTTAAGGTTGGCCACCAAAATTGACGGCGAACCAAATGCAAGGTTTTGACAAAACCAAAGTGTCCAGCAAGTTTGTCATCATGGGAACGCTGCAAAACATCAGCCCTTAAAGTTTCAGGCACATAAAGGTGGTGTTCCACCCATGCCAGACTGTTTTCAAAAGAAACATTGTCTCTATTAGCTAGCAACCAAGTGTCAGATTTCAGCACCTGGAGAAAGTCTTTCTGTAACTGCCAAGGAACTTGTATTTTCTGCTTCCCAGACGGGGCTGGGGGTGGGGTTGCCTGCGCATGGGTCTGGTTCCAAGTGACAGCAACCAAGCCCAATTGTGGTTCAGTGAGAACAGTCCCAACTATATCTGCCACGTGGTCAGAGTCCTGAGGTAAACGTGACAAAGCATCGGCCAGAAAGTTTTTCTTTCCCGGAATAAATTTTAACTGGAAGTTAAAGCGACTGAAAAATTGAGCCCAGTGAATTTGTTTAGGACTGAGACGCCAGTGGGTGCAGAGGGCTTCCAAATTCCTGTGATCTGTCCAAACCTCGAAAGGGCAGTTAGCGCCTTCCAGGAGGTGATGCCAGGCTTCCAAAGCGGTTTTTACAGCAAAAGCCTCTTTTTCTCAAACATGCCACTGGCACTGTTTCAGAAAATTTTCTGGACAAATAAGCGCAGGGTTTCAAGTGATTTTCAGAATCTCTCTGTAACAATATAGCCGCAATTGAGGAGTCAGAAGCATCAACTTGGACCACAAAGGGGCGTTCAGGATTGGGGTGCTGTAAAATAGGCTCAGCAGTGAAGCTTTTAACTTCTCGAATGCTGCCTGGCATTCAGGCATCCAATTCAGCACTGCCCCAGGGTTTTTTACCTTGCGTGTCTCTCCCAAACCTTTGGTACATAGCAAGTCAGTAAGGGGCAAAGCAATCTCAGCAAATCCCTGGATAAACTGCCGATAATAATTACTGAACCCTAGGAAACTTTATAATTGCCTCCAGGTATAGGGCCGTTCCCAACTTAACATCGCCTGAATTTTTTCAGGGTCCATCTCAATGCCTTTGTCAGATACCCTATAGCCTAGATAGTCAAGTTGGGTTTTGTGAAATTCACATTTGGAAAGCTTGGCATAAAGCTTGGCATCTCTAAGCTTACTTAACACTTGTTTGAGAAGGTGTTCGTGTTCCTCCTCAGATTCAGTGTAAATGAGCACATTGTCCAAATAAACCAGGACCCCTTTAAACAAATGATCATGTAATACTTCATTAATCAATTGCATGAAGACTCTGGGCGCCCCTGCTAACCCAAAAGGGAGGACTTTGCACTGAAATGAACCCAATGGGCAATTAAAAGCAGTTTTCCACTCGTCTCCAGCTCGTATGCGGATGCGAAAATAGGCTTCACGAAGGTCGAGCTTGGAGAAAATCTTGCCCTTTGACAAATAGGCTAACATGTCTTTCATTAGTGGTAGAGGGTATTTGTTGCAGATCGAGATGGAATTTAACCCCCGATAGTCCATACAGAGTCTAAGCGTGCCATCTTTCTTTTCCCAGGATAGCACAGGGGCCCCAACTGGGGAATTTGCAGGTTCAATAAACCCCCTTGACAGATTTTTGTCAATAAAGTTCTGTAATGCCCCAAGCTCCTTCTGAGTCATTGGATAAATTTTTGGCTTGGGCAATTGAGCGTTAGGAACCAACTCTATGGCACAATCAGTTTTCCGATGGGGGGGTACCTGATCTGCTTCCATTTCTCCAAAAATGTCTGCAAAATCTTGGTATCGATCAGGCAAGCCTTCTAAACGTGCCAAACTAGGGTGCGGTGTGGCAATTGCAGCCCTTCCAACCCCCGCGCTTGAAGCCCTCTCCGCAGTAGGGGCTTGGTAAAACCCATCCTTAAAAGTCAGAGTTCTGTGTTCCCAATTTATATGGGGGCTTTGATAGGTCAACCAGGGAATTCCCAGAATTACCAAAGGGTTGCCAACAGATGCTACTATAAATTTTAAAGTCTCACGGTGGCTGCCCATTTGCACTGTGACAGTTCCAGTGAAATGGGTTGCTCCCCCCCACCCCCACCATTGAACCATCCAACTGTGTGAAGATCAAAGGCTGCTGGAGGGGGAAGCTAGGCAGGTCCAAAGCAGCAACCAGATCAGGGTGAATTAGACACCTGGAACACCCAGAGTCAACCAAAGCCTAGACCTCTGTAGTCTTTGTGCGGGAGCCCAATTTCACTTTCACTGCTAGAGTGGGACAGTCAGCACTCACACCCATCCTCACACCCATCCTCCTCCACCTGCCCACAGGCGCTTTTCATGGCAGGTGGCTGGCATTTCCCGCCAGCTCCTTAGAGTCGTCTTCAGCCTCTCCCAAGAAGTAGGGTACTTCTTCAGCCTCGGCCACCCCCTTGGCTGCTGTCATCGGCCGCGATGGGGGCGGCGATTTGGCCGGCAGTTTGCCCGCTCGGTCTCCAGCCTTGGCTTTTGGGCAATCAACTGCTTGGTGCCCTTCCTTTCCGCATCGGAGACACTAACCCCTCGCATAGCGCCGATCTCTCTCCTCTTCCCAGGCTCTATAGCCTGGCTGGGTAGCAGTTGCGGCACTTCAGGGTCCCCTCATGGTGGCTGGTTGTTTTTCAGGTCATTTGGTTTGCATGTAGGTATGCTGGGCGTGCTCAGCTTTGCTGGCCAGACAGATCCATTCGTACAATGTCTCTGGGTCATCTCTACACAACACCCACTGCAGGACGTCCCTGTTGAGTCCCTCTTTAAATCGTTCTATTAAGGTTGACTGAGACCAGTTGGGGATTTTCCCAGCTAAAGCCTTAAACTCCAGGGCATAATCAGCTACAGACAGTTGGCCCTGGGTAAGATCCTTCAGTGCCTTTTTAGCCCTTGCCTTGGCTAGAGGATACTCAAAATGCAGCTTTAACGCCCACATGAATTCCTCAAAATCCTCAAGCTCAGGGGAGTCAGCCTCACTTAATTGAACATACCAGTCAGCCGCTCGTCCCTTCAGCTTGGTGGCAATGGCAGTTATTTTAGCCTCTTCAGAAGGGAAGTATGGTCCAAACTGCTTCATATAACTTTTAGCATTAGTGAGAAAGAAAGACAACTTAGTTGGATCCCCATCAAACTTGACAGAAAAGTCTTTCACCCCCACTCCTGTTGGAGCTGAATTAGCGGCTGCTTGAGTGGTTGGGCCCCAGGTTACAGTAGTTCTCCCTCCTCCGGGTGGGGACACTGATGGACGAACTCTGCGGGGTGGAGATTCATCCCGGCGCCATCTCCGGCCCCGCTCCGCCGGTGGTCCAGGTGAGGGGATGGAGGATGATTGCGTGGAGCTGGAATCTCCTTCGCACCTCAGCTGCCCCCCCCCCCCCCCCATGACAGAGACAGGGCTTTTAGCATGTACTCCATCGATTCTAATTTGGCCTCTACCACTCTTAGCCTTTCAGGGGTTTGAGATTCCTCCCTCCCTCATGCGTTAGGCTGTCTCCCTGCTGATACCGTGGTAGATTCTACGTTTGGGGTCAGCGGGAACCGATACTTCCAGGACGCCTGGGACGTCCCTGGCTGGAGTTCTCCCATTTCATCCCAGGTGATCAACTCTGCCGGTGATTCGCTGGGTGCCAGTTGGTCTGGTGCTCTCCCATCTTCAGATTCCTCTCCCTCAGGGCTGGAACTCAAATCCTGCCGTAAACCTGAAGGTTCTGGGGTGAGGCTCAGTTCTCCGCTCCTGACCGTTGACTCGGGCATCAAGCCAGTCGGCTCCTCAAGTCTCCTGGTCGTGGGTTTGGATTTGGCCATCGTTAACTGTTTTCTCTCACAAGAAACTAATCTTGGTAGGAGCTAAAGGTAAACTTTGGTGATTCTCAGCTTTATGTAATGATTGCCTATTCTAAACACCATCAGACTCATAAGCAGGATCACAAAGATAGCTGATTTATTAAAGAATTAATTGTGAATCAGGTTCACAAAGAAAGCTGAGAATGGAAAAAGCACACCAAATGCAAACTAAAAACCCCTCGGTACAAATGAGATCCCTTCCCCCGTAGAATCTTCCCAGGCTCATAATCCCAGGTGCTCCTAACGGCTCCTGATAGTCCGCAGGAAAAGTCCTTGAGCAGAGCACATAACCCAAACACATTCCATTGAAATGAACATAGATACAGAGCTTGGCACAAGGTTTCACAGCAGCTCCCTCCCAAACAGAAACGCGTGTCAGCACCATGGCATGCGAAACGTTACGATGTACAGTGCACACTGAAACAGTGAACATGACAAAACGATCCAATAGCTTTCCTTGGAACTTGGGCATCATCACACAACTTCATGGCTTAGTGGCTAGACTGCTATAGTCTGGATTATAGATCTTGGTGCTGTAATTTTTTGTCAGACACAAAAAAATAGCATATTTAAATTAAATAACATCAATTGAAGATGTTATTTAATTTAAATATGTGGATTTAAATTTAAATGTGTAAATTATTGGGGTGAACTACAAAGCTTTGTGTCAGACCTTTGAGGTAGGTTAGGTCAGGAAACAGACTCTACAAGGACCACTGGAATTCTATTTATTGTTGCAGGGTACAATATCAAATCTTGAAAGCCTGACAGTATTTCCAGCCCCAATCCTTTACGTCAAAGAGAACTAAGATGGGGCAATCTTAAGTTTCTTTCTCACTCCCTCTTCTCTTTTGGGGCTAAGCTGATCCTTATGGGACCACTGTTGCCTTTTTATTTCAAGGGCATCTCCATACTCTCCTGCATCCAGAAGGCAATGATGACCATTTCCATTATGTTGCCACAAACACTGCATAAGTATATACAGGTGCTGACTAGGAGTCAGGTTCAACTCAAGATCATTTTTGCCATTTTATTATGAGTGCTCCCCATGCATTTTTTCTTTATGTCCTCTTCTGCTGGAAAGTTTTGAAGGCCATGTGTGACTCCTGTTTGCACTCTTGGGATGATGACCCTGAGGATCCTGAGCCTCCCTGTTTTCCACAGACTCAAGTATAAGAACCATCACTGCATGCTGTAAAATACCTGTGATCATAAACTATTGTTTGGGAAATGGAGAAAATGATCAATTTCCATACAACTTAATGAAGACAAAAGAGGAGAAAAAAGATTATCCCCCATCAATAGTAAATAATAAAAGAAAATTCACTGGTATTGCTACTTTGTAACCTACATCCATACCTAATATTAATATTAATATTTATAAGAATATTTTATATATGCTTTGGAATCAAAGAAAGCCAGGGTTTCTCTAAAAGCATTTGAAGCATTATCATTATCATAATTAAGATATCCCACTCTCTCTAATTATTGTATCAGACCTCAATTCCTTTCACAGCCAATTAGTGATTTTACTAGATAGATAGATAGATAGATAGATAGATAGATAGATTAGAAATTATCTTTCCCTGTAAGAGAAATTTTCATGTTCAAGGTCATTTAAGAGGAATCTCCTAAGATAAGCTTATACTGTAGATGAATTCAGGTTTTTAAAAATAAATCTTTATCTTCTCAGATTTTTAAAAAACTCTCAGTATTCAAAAATAATCACCCCACTTGTAATAATAATACTTTCCTGGCATTTTGTGCAATGGTAAGACTATATAAAAAACATTCAATTTGGTAAGACTATATGAAAAACATTCCTTCCCTTTCCCGTTATGAACTTCCAAACAAACTAATGTTGCTTTTGGGGGAGGGGGAATAAAATTCTTCCAATTAATTGCTAAATTAATTAGACATTGAAAATAATTGTGCATACCATAAATATCTACAGTTCTTTTCAAAGAACACTACAAGTGTCCTTCAGAAATGTGGACCCCTGATTGACTCTCAGCCTTCCCAAGCAGAATGGCTAATCTCTGTCATAGGCTACAATCTGAGTAGCCAAAGATGATACATATTGGCTTCTATGACCCAGCTGTGGACATCTGAAATTTTAATTATGCAGGCAACAAGGAATGCATAAATGATCGAAAGGTCAGATACACCGTTTTCTATATGTCTCCAAGCATAGGCTGACTAGCCATTTGTTGGAGATTCTCTAGATGCGGATCAGTTGTTATCACAGCCTATGAAGTTCTCCTCCAATGCTCAATCTTTGTTAATGAAAGAGGATTTGCTCCCCACCAAGCATGTCAAACCTATTTTTGGTCAGTCCTCATTCCAGTCTGTTGCCTCTCAGAGTTTGTATGCAACTGTTTTGTTAATTCCTCACAGAGTATTATTTCAATAGGCTTTCAAAGGAATATCTTAAAAAACTACTTTAATTCTATTTTGATGCATTTGAAATTATAGAGAATGGTGTCAACGCAGATGAAGTGCTGGTTGTTCGGATGTGTACATGACTCAGACAAGAAATTTGGGTAATTTCAAGTGAGGATGTGCAAAGGCTGAATTCCTCAGGCATCTTCTCTCCCTACGCACACCCACATTAGGTTAGTATGTTGCCCTTGCTCATCCTCTGCTATTATGTTGCTCTTCAGCAAGCAGTTCACTGCACTGGCTCAGGTGATTGCTATCACTGGAAAAGCCGCTGTTCCTTGGGGAAGGCTGGGGTATATATGCGCTGCTATCATATGACAGGTAACAAAACATGGCAAAGAGGCACATTTTATATGGCATCCCTTAAAACTGGGAAGGAAGAATGTTGTGGATATAAAAGACAGAGAGGGGGCTGTGAAGATGAAATATGAGGTCAGATGCAATTTTATATCCAAGTTAACTTTTTTAAAACAACTCATTATTTTAAAAAAATCCTATCCAAGGAAAGATTAGACATATAAATGACATTTTATTACTGATTTTAATTCCAGAAGGCTTCTGTGATCATTTCTGTTTGTTGGGTTGTTGGACTGCACTGGATTTAATAATGTCACTGCAACTGAAAAAAAGAAAAGAATATACAGAAACAAATTAAAAGAAAAACAGTAGTCCCTGGTTTACAATGGCATTTGGGACCAGAATTGCCATCGCTAAGGGATGCGGTAGTAAAAAGGGTGATGTCACGTGACCATGCCACTTCACAACAGCATTTCCAGCAGTCCTGGTTGCTGTTATTAAGTGAGGACTGCGCTGGTTATTAAGCAAGGACCTCAAGTGGCCATGACTTCTGACTTCCTTCTGGCTTCCTCATTGACTTTGCTTGAAGGAAGCCGGCAGGGAACATCGGAAATCGCAATCACGTGACCACAGCTTGCTACAATGTCATAATCATAAGCTGGGTGCCAAGAACCTGGATCATGATCGTGTGACCATGAGGATGCTGTGATGGCCAGAATTCTGAGGAACGGTCGTAACTAACACTTGTTCAGCACTGTTGTAAGTTTGAACTGTCCATTATAATACCAAAACAAAGAAAAGAAAAAGAAAAAGAATCAGGGAAAAACCCTAAAAAATTAACATACTGAAGTGATAGAAATCACTTAGGTACAGTAGATCATATGTTCATTTAATCATTTAATAACAGTTTATCAAATTAGGCATAAAAATGTGTTCATGCTTGTAAAATATTATGAAATCTATGCCAAAGGGAATGTATTGTGTCATTTTTTTTTATTAGTAGTAAAAAACAGCCTCAGGATTCCTCCTTCTCAAAGAATATATTTTTGATCATTGGCTTGAAAGATCTTGCTTACTGGAGTACTTATTCTACTGTCCTGTTAATGATCGCTAAAATTATTAGTATTTTATTTTTGCAGGCTGAATTTCCCACCTGAAAGTCTTAAAGGGGTAGTGATGATGCTCTTGCTTAAGAAGCTATCTTTGGATCTATCAGTGAATATTCAATAGACTACATTTAGTCAATCTGGGAGAAAAGGGTGGCACTGCAACTCCAGGAGCCTTTAGATGTGAAATAGACATTTTCAGACAATTTTGGCCATGAAGTTGCACCCATTCCTCAACTTTCAGGCAATTACACCCTAATCA
The DNA here is from genome assembly GCF_035149785.1 of Candoia aspera. Taxonomy (NCBI): domain Eukaryota; kingdom Metazoa; phylum Chordata; class Lepidosauria; order Squamata; family Candoiidae; genus Candoia; species Candoia aspera. The sequence goes on along the minus strand of NC_086154.1, from coordinate 100,406,278 downwards.
CCTTGCAACTGGACTACTGCAATGCACTCTACATGAGTCTGTTCTTGAAGACCATCCAGAAGCTATAGCTGGTCCAAAATGCAGTGGCATGAGCAGTAACAGGCACTTCTCATTACACCCATGTGTCACTGCTGCTACACAATTATTTGAGGGCCTTACTATCTCCCATGGTTTGTGCCTACCCTGTAAGATCTGGAAGAGTTGGCTGTCTTCTCATCCTGGCAACTAAACAACACCATCTGGCAGGACTGAGGAGGCATGCCTTCTCTGTCACATCTGCCCTCTGCTCAGATGTTAATGCTCAGAGTCATAGGAGATGGGCAGCCTAGAAATTTGAAAAATAAATAAATAAATAAATAAATAGTTGAAGAACTTATCTCTTGGCAATAAGAAGGACACGGAGAATCCATTTCATTATCCAGCTATCAGTTTCCATGTAGCAGATACGCTGTTCAAAAGAATGTATGCATCTAAAAATATTAAACTTTTTCTCAGAGTCAAACCAATGTATGTAATTACTTCTTCCCAGAACATAATAACCTTAGGAAATTGCAAAAACTTGTGTTTTAATGAAGCATTGTTCTAGTTGCAGCTCCAAGAAGACAATGTTTTAGTCATTCCTTTTTTGTACAAACACACTGAGGTCCAATAAGTCTGAAGTATTATTTTTTTGTTATATAAACCATAATCCGAGATCTAGTGAGTAATAAGGTTGATCATTTTCCCACTGTTTAGACAAAACAGGTGGTTTCCAGTTCCTTAATCCATTGTCTTGAACATTTACAAATCAGATTCATTTGATAGCAGATATTTATAAGGACCGTGCACTTTTTGGACTTGTAGGATTTAGTGATCCCTCAGAGGCTGAAAATGCCACAGGTCCAAATTGAGATTTGATTTTAGTCTCATTTTATTACTATCATTGTAAAAGTTTGGAAGGGACTTTGGACATGATCTATTTCAACTGCCTGTCCAATGCAGGAATCCACTAGTACAGCATTCCCAAGAGAGGGCCACCTAGGCTCTACTTAGATGTCCCAGTGAAAGAGGCTTTACCACCTCCTAAAGTGGTCTGTTGAACAACTCCTAACACCAGGTAATTCTTCCTGATGCCCAGCTGAAATCTAGTCCTTGTAATTTAAACCATCTGGAATGCTCTACTTAATTCTGATTTGTCTTCTACATGACAGTTCTTCAGATACTTGAAGACAACTGTCATTGTTAACTGCAGTGTTCTGTGCTTCAGGATCAACACACTAGTGCCTACAATTGTTCCTCATAAGTTTTTCTTTCTGGAACCCTTATAATTTTGATTACTCTCTCCTGGACATATGCTAGTTTCTCAATGTCCTTCCTAAAATGCAGTCCCCAGAACTGGATGCAACATTCTAGGTGTGGTCTGATCAACACAAAATAGAAAGAATTATGACTTCTGTTGATCTTAACATTATATTTCTGTTGATGCCACCTAGGATTGAATTTGCTTCTTTGCAGCTGCATCAGACTCTTGGGTCACATCCATTTTTGTAATCTACAAAAACACCCAGATCTTTTTCATATGTACTGCTTTCCAGCAAGATCTCTCCCCTTATTTGTTTATTTGTTTATTTATATTTCAAATTTCTATCACCGCCCATCTCTCCTGAAAGGGGACTCTGGGCGGTTATGCCTTTTATTTTTTCCTACCAAGTGAAGAACTGGTTTGGCCCTGTTTAAATTCATCTTATTTATTTCTGCCCGTTGTTGCAACTTGTTAAAATCTACTTGAATCCCGATACCATCCTTTAAGTGTTTGCTATCTCCAGTATCTTTGTATCATCCACATATTTACTAACCCTCATTCAAGCCAGTGATAAATATGTTGAACAGTACAGGCCCTAGAACAGATCTTGTGGTAATGATTTAGGCTCTTTCACTGTTTGTATAACAAGAACAAACTTTCATAGCTCAGTGGTAAAACATAGCGGGCAGAACCCTCCAGGGTTTTGCGTTATTTGGATCCGGCTTCTGGCATATCAGAACTAGATTCAGTCCAGATTTGGCACTTGATGAGGCCTTGCAAATCCTTTGAAAGAGGTGCTTCAGAATCCATGGGATAATATACTGAGCACTTTTTTAAATTGTTAAAGCCCCTGGATCATCTTCTAGCAAAGTGAACAGCTGTGCAAGCATATCCGTGCAGAGGCCCTGCACTAGCTTCTGAAACAGATGTGTGAGCTAGGAAAAAGTTGCAGCTGCTTTAATCATTTGAAAAGATGTGAGTAGTTTGAGCCCCTGCACTGAGCAGGGGGCTTGACTCAAGGGAGCCAAACCTAAAGGCTTAAATTGCCTACTCTGTGATTCTGTGGTTTTCTTCAAAGGACGTGCACAGCCCTTCCTGCTTTTTCAACTATGAGCACATTACCAAGGACATACGCATTGTTTTCTGTAGCATCAAAGCCCAAGGAGCAAGGACAGATTGAAAAGGAAAGCATTTGTATCATCTGGAATAATAGGTACATGGCCAGATTTCTTGAATATTACATTAATTCACTTTCTTCCAGCCACAGGGGTTCTGGTTTTCTGCTAGTTTTTTTATCACCCTATTAATGTTTTCTGCCCCTTTATGGTAATCAAACAATGAATTCTTTGTGGGATAATAGAGTCACCTGAAATAAAAGCAAGCCATGTGGTACCTGTAAAGACCTCCCCTGGTTCTCCCCAGACTCCATCTGACTTTATTGTTGTTATTATTTTAGATTCTTTTAATTAAAAATAAATACATGGGAAGTTGGCAGGCCGCAAAACACAAAACTTGAGCTTATCTTTATTTATAGGAAAGCTCTAAGCTCCAGAAGCATTCTTAGAAAATAAAAATTACGGGCAGATGCAGATCAGAAGTGAGCCTACTGGTCCAACAAAACATAAAACAGAATGGTAGAGAACATCCAGGGGTCTAGAATGGTCAGTGGAGAGCAACCTTACCAGTCTGCATTGTAGCAGATAGGAGTTTTGTAACTCCCTCTGCCCAAAGGGGCAGCTGTTTTTGAGTAAAAAGCATTTATGAATCTACCAACAATTCGGGAGGGGAGGGGAAAGGGGGAGGGGAGGAGAGGGGAGGGGAGGAGCTATTCATAGGCAGTTGTGACCATTTTCAGTTCATCAACAATCTGGATGGAACTGTATGAAGCAACTTCAGAGATCACAGGTTTCCTTCTTGAGGACAAGCAGTTCGACATTTCCAGTGAACCTCTGGCCCTCATCCTGAGTCCCTTCCTCACTTTAAGTGCTAAATACCAACTAAACATCTCCATTCATCTTGCCTGGAAGGGAAGCCCTCTTACTTGGTAACCATAACCATCTTTTGCTACAGGAACCTTGTAAGTGACAATGCTGGGGTACATTAGCATGTGAAAGTCATAAACTTAATGAAAGTATATTTTTATTGCCCTTCAGCTTCATCTCTGATAAAAAATCAAATTTGCATAAGGGAAAGTTATTACATTTTCAAATTTCTAATTTCCTTTTTTAAAAACATGGCAATTCAAACGTCGTTTATAAAAAATGCAGGGCCGTGCATAGGGATGCTGTACAACCTACGCCTTAGCTAAAAAACGTTTTTAATAAATCGTGTCACTTTGAGCAGGCAAGTGAACCCCACAGGAATGTGGCATGCCTGCTGCTTCGAGATGCTTATTTCTCTGCCTCCTGCTCAGGGCGTTGTACTGATTCTCAATGAGGATGCAGAGGTGCCCAGTATCTGGCAAGTCATTTATCAGTTGCAGACAAGGCAACTCTCCACTCTCCCTTGGCCTTGCCACACTGGCAAAGCATTTTAAATAATAGGTAGGCTTTTATATCCAGTAAGCAAAAGAGCAGGAAAGGGAAATAATTCTTGCTTTGGACTGACTGTAGAGTCATTTTCAATTAATTGCAGGTTAAGCGAAGTATCAAAAGTTAGGGCTAGTAGGCTATGTACTGAAGGAGTCTCTCCTCTCTCTAAAGAGCAGGGATGCAAATTACATTCTCCGAGACAACAAATTATCAAGCAAACAGCTCCCGTAAACTGAAAGGGACAGTTGTCTGTTAGGCACATAACATTCTTTTCAGATGGCCTCTTTTCTGCCCTTCCAAGCCAGATAAACTTGATGAAACACTTCACTGGCAAAAGGTGCAAAACTGACAATTAATCCCTGCCTTGATATGAAGTTCTCAGACCAAGATGTCCCTATCTTAGTTAAATAGGACAAGCGGTTTACACAGTCCACCCATCTTCAGAAAGGAGCATCTCAGGCAACTTTGATTAGTCACGTTCCCACCTGGGATGGGACCTTCGGAATAGGAGAGGGAGCTAGCGCATGTGGGACCCAAATGTTTTTGATTCCAGCAAGCAAAGCAGCATACTGTAATTTTAGGGCCAAGAGCAAGGCATGGTCAAGTCACATTTACTTAGTCACCTTTATTTATGTATTACATTTGTTTAGTCACATAACAACTGTAGTTGTTAGAGTCACATCTCCTGAGCTAACGCAGTAATCCAAACACAGTTATCCTGCAAATCTTGCACTTTTCTGAGTTGTGTATTTCTCTTTAGATATAGCCTTTGGGTACGTTAATCTGGGCAACTGAATTGAATTTTGAACTTTCTACAGATCTGAAGTCAAGTATAAGGTCAAGTCCTTTTGCATCATTCCCACCAAGGTCTACTTTTGCTGCAATGTTACATAATTTTATTGACATCAACTATTTTTGTGCAGCCTTTTTATTAAACATTCCTGAAGTGGTTGCAATAAAACATTCAAGGTTGAGGAACAGTCTGGCTGAATGTTAGACATTCACAGATTGCTGCTTTTGCCTTCCTTGAGCTTTAGCCCTTCTTAGATGCTTTTCTGTCCTTTGACCCCTGTGCTACTGCAAGGTTAGATTTCTCAGGCTGCCTGAGAGCCTTCTACTGCAGTTACAGATAACAATTTTTTATATGTTTCCCATAGCAAACACTAATTTATGTTCAGTAAAACTGGAGCTGTGGAATTTCCAGCTAAGCTTTTGATGGCACATCTCCTAGCAGGTGGAACGTATGACAGTTGTCTTCATTAGGAAGGGCCCAAGCAGGCCCAGCTCCTGTCAGTCATGCCTGGGCATCTGTGGCTGAAGTGAAATGGAAGAAATTGAGTTTGGATGGGATTATGATTAAAATGCAAAAATGCAATGGGAAATAGACCAGCCTGCTAAAGAACAGGCTATAGAAGTGTTCCAGCTGCTTCAGATTTTCTCTTAAAATGTGAGGGCTTGCAATGAATGGGAGAAACAGACAGCTACTCAGAGGCATCCAGTTTATAACTGAAGCCATTAGTGGACAGCTAGGACCACTGAATGGAGCAGAGCTTAACACAGAGGAGAAACCAGACACAGAAAAAGAATATTATCTAAAATAGCTTTAATGAGCATGCTAGAGAAATACAGGTTATTGATCTTACACACTCAGCCCTCCCAAGCATAAAGAATTACACACTTAGACAAAGTAGGTTCAAAGTAAGTAAAAAGAATATCTTACTGATTTGCATGGTCCAGTTACATCCATTCTCAGGAAAAATGAGATTCTTGTTTTTCCTTCTGTTCCCTAAACTGAATGAACTCTTAGCCCTCATTGCTGCTAAGAGCTGCATGGAGAAAGATGGAACCTCCTGAATTCTAGGCTGACCGCATGGCCCAAGATGAATGCTGCCTTCCTTGATGGTGCAAGAAGAAGGAAGAGGAAGTGAGGACTGTTGGAGGGGCAACAAACAGCTTCCTCCAGAAGCACATGGAGAATTTGCATACTTATCCATGTGCTAATGAGGCATGCTGATTTGCTGATACCTCCAACAATAATTATGCAGAAGAAATGGATGCCTTGGGCAAGAGGTGGCTACCCAGCTGGACTAGAGACCTCAACCTTCTGATATGGCCACCTCACATCAGAGTAGTTTTCTGGACCTTTGATAAGTAAAGAAAGCCACAGGCAAAGGAAAGTTCGGTTTCCATAAACCTAACTCCAGCAATTATTTACACCAGAAGAACAAATACCTGAAGTTTTGCATAACAGGATATAATAGAGAAAGGAGAAAGGAAAAGGACACCACTGTTGTTTTGTTATCATTATTTTTTCATATAAAATTATTTTTAGGTTAAAAATTGTTTTTGCCTTATAAAATCAGTAATAAACTTCCAACCAAAAGAGCATGTTATCTGGAAAAGAAAATGCTTTACTTAAAAATATTACCCAGGCTTAAAACAACCCCTGAGCCCTTCTCAACCTTTGGCACAATCCTGAACTGGATTTCTGGGTAGCACTGCTATTTGATATTTAATAAACTTGAGGTTTTAGGGAAGATGGGCCAAGAGAAGTGGCGGAGTTAGCTAACATGGGAAAGATGAAATGCAGGTATCACCTCAGTTTCCGTCCATGTTGTCAAAGCTGACTCTGGAGACTTGTAGCCATTGGCTTGTCAGGAGAACAGTGAACATCTAGAAGATGCCATGGAAAGCCCCCTCTCAAAGCTTTTGTCACCCTCTAGCACAGCGTGTTTTCTTATAGAAATAGAAGAGGGGGAAAGGACTGGAATTAGACACTGGAAAGGTGGAAGAGGAGAGAATTCACAGGAATTTGGCATCACTCCTTGTACTCCAGAACTAAATGAAACAAGGAGCAGAATATACCAGTTCTGTTTTTATTTGCACTAAAGCAAATTCAAAGTGGTATGAATGAAGTTCCCATTGAGTAGGCAGGATCAGAAAAAGAAGGAAATAGTTCAAGGGGGGGGGGAAGCAAGAAATGGAAAGGAAAGGAAAGAACATATGACTGATTTGAAGAAATGAATCATGAAGAAAGACATTTAGTTAAAAAAAAAAACCTTGCAATTTTAGAAGGAAAACAAGTCCTTCTCATACTCATTAGCATGTTCAAAGTATCAGGAGGTTTCCCCGTAGGCAGATATTTGCTGGGATCCACCCATCTTATTTTTTCCTGCATTTTTTTAAAAGCTGAAGCTTTTTTAAAATCCTGTTTATGAAGAAATGTACAAACATTGGCAAATCTTTGTAAAAAAGTAACAAATTTCTCATTTGTCTACTCTGGCCAACTTCAATAGGTCCGCAACACTCAGCATAGAGAATTATGCTTGTATAATGAAGGTGGCTGTAGATTAAGTCAGCAGTACTGTTGGCTTTGGGGGCTCTGCCACATGCACATCTGTATTCTCAGTTCCCATTCCTCTCCTCTTGGTCTTTCTCTCTGCTTTTCCCCATCATGCCCACACTCAGCCTCTGCTGCTACCACCATCCTTCTTCTCTCCCTTTCTATTCTGCCCTCTCTCTCTCCAGTGCTCACTCTCTTTCCCCACCTGTTACCAACCAGGAGGAGAGAGAAGTCAAAAACCTCCCTGGTAAAAGATGATTCTGCTCATTGGCTACCAGTCTGGCTGAACCTAGCCTAAAGACCTTGTAGTGTATCATGCTGGGGAATTCTTAACTGTTTTATCAAGGAATTCACCTTCAGCACAGCCACTGGAAAAATAAAAAGAAAGGTGCTTTGGATCTTCTGGCCCAAGGTCCAAAATACAGATCTTGGCAGCCATATGTTAACCCTGATACCCAAGAAATAACTGTGCAGACTTTCATATGAGGAGAGCTTTATTGAGAAATATATTATGTACTTACTTATTTACTTACTTATGTGATTTCTCCCTACCACAGTCCAGAGGGACTTTAGTATTTAAAAAACAAGAAATAATAATAATAATAATAATAATAATAATAATAATAATAATAATGTACAGTAGAGTGATAATAAATTGCAAGTTCCTTACTACATGTTGTTGTTAGTTGCTGTTGAGTCATTTATGACTCATGGCGACCATACAGTATGTATAACAGAACGAAATGCTGTTCGGTCTTGCACCATGTGCCTGACTATTCCAATGTTTGCATCCATTGTTGCGGTAATTGTATCAATCCATCGCATTGAAGGTCTTCCTCTTTTCCGCTGGCCCTCGACTTTACCAAACATGATGGCCTTTTCAAGCGATCGGTCTTTCCTGACGATGTGCCCAAAGTATGAGAGTCTAAGCGTAGTTATCTTCGCCTCTAGGGAACATTCTGGTTGTATTTCTTCTAAAACGGATTTGTTTGTTCTTCTGGCAGTCCATGGTATTTTCAACAATCTTCACCAACACCACAATTTGAATGCATCAGTTCTTCTTCTATCTTCCTTTTTTAATGTCCAACTTTCACAGGCATATGTGGCAATTGAGAAGACCATGGCGTGAGTCAGATGCACCTTTGTTTTTGAACTGAGGTCTTTACTCCTGAAAACTTTAGATAACTCACTTTTAAATGCCTTACTACATACATTGACTAATATAGACACTGATGGCTCTACACTTAACCCCAAATGCCTCTGAAAAAGCCAGATTTTTACCAGCTTCAAGAAAGCTATAAAGTGGGGAGAAAGCCTGTTGTTGCCTCAGGGTTCCATAGGAGGTGAGCTCACGTAGAGAAGGCCTACTGTTGGGGCCTCTCCCACCACACTTGCTGATTGGTAGGTGGGAATCCTTAATCAGTGCTCCTTGACTGCCCAAACAAGGCACGCAGAAATGATCTGGGAAAGGCAGATACCCAAGCCCAAAGCCATATGGGGTTTTAAAATAGTGATCAGTTCCTTGAATTGCACTAAAATATACTAGTAACCAGTGCCACTCCTGCAGGTGTAGTGCAATGTAGCAGTGTTATGACTGCCCAGTAAGCATGTGGGCCACTGCAGTCTGGGCCAGCTGTAGGTTTCAAGTGGTCTTCCAGGGCAGTCCTATGTAGAATGAATTACAGTAATCTAAGTGAGACATGATCAGGGCATGAGTGGAGGGACTGTCTTCCCAGCATCCTCTCTCAGGTTAGGCCACAACAGGCCCACCAACCAAAGCTGGGCAAAAAACCTCCTGGCTGTGGCTTCCATCTGCTCCTCAAGCATAGTTAAGAGTCCAGGAGGACTCCCAAATTGATAACCTGTTTTTTTCCCAGGGGAGGACAACCCCATTGAGGGATAAATTTGGTACACTCCTGGATTCAATAAACTTCTGAAATAATGATCTCTCCATCTTGCTTTGGTTGAACCTGAGCCTGTTTTTGTCCCATCAGACTGTGGCAGCCTCCAGCACCATTAGAACTTTTCCACTTCTCCATTTGGGCCTTGGGTGGGAATTTAAAGTGAATATCATCAGCATATGAATGATATTTCCCCTTGAATTGACACATACCTCTCCCAATGGCTTCATGCAGGGATTAAATAGGATAAGAAAACAACTTGGGGCACCTCATAATGAAATGACTGTTGGCCCAACTTCTCCCCATCTTGACCCACTACCTAGACCCAACCTCACAGATAGGAGTGGAACCATGATGTCTACGATTCCCATCCCTCACAGACAGACTAGGAGAATATTGTGGCTGACAGTACTGAAAGCCACCCAGAGATCTAGGAAGCAAGGTTATTGCACTTCTTTCCACCCAGGTCCCACCACAAGTCAAGTGATAAATACATTTTCATGTCTAAGTCTGAAACTGAATTTCAGTGGATCCAGAAAATCTGTATTCTCTAGAGACCTTTATCATTGCAGCCCCCCACCCCATTGCGCTCTTAATACCCGTAGATGGTATTAAAGCAAGTCAACTGTCTAATATGAAAATGGTTTTCTGGGATAGAGGATTAGGCAAGAGAAGAAAACAATCATACACAGAAAATTCCTAATAAAATAAATATAGTCTTCTTACTAAACTCTTAGAATGAACCCATGCTCAGAGTTCACTGAAGAAAAGATAGCTAGAAAGAGATCTTGTTAAACAGGACATCCTTTTCCTCCTTTCCTCCTCTTTTTCTTCTTTACCACCTTTCTTAGACACTATCCTCAATTTTATGTATGCTACTCAGAGATATTTTGGGTAGAGCAGCACATAAGTGGAGGTAGGAAGATTTTTTTTTAATTTTTAAATATAATTTTTACTGAGAATTTTAATTACAATAATAATAATACAAACTAATACAAACTAAACTTAGAAAAAGAAGAGAATGGAAAGAAAAAAATAAAAAGTACAAAAAAAGAGAAAAAGAAAGAAGAAAAAGAGAGAATACAATAAAGAAAAAGAAGAAATATATAAAGAAGTAGCTTCATCACAACAAGTGTAAACAAATTTAAAAGCTCTTCACCCTCTATAAGGTTAAACAGATATCTCTTCATCCCGTATCCCATCCCTTATCTATAAGCAAACCCATAAAACATCAACTTTTCATCCTGACATCAGCAAAAAGTCCATAAAGAGTTTCCAGAACATTGCAAAAAAAAAAAAGTGTTATTTTAATCTTGATCAAATAAACCAACTTTGTATGCCTTCCTTTTACTTCTAACAGTCTTAATCTTTAATTCAATCAAATATTGTCATAAGATTTGGTTTCTCAATTCTCCTTTATCCCATCACAAAGATTTCTTCAAGGCTTTAGCAAGCCTCTTTTGTAGATCCAATAAGAAAACATTTTCCAGGTAATTCTCTTGGTTTATCATTTGTATTTCCCTTTTAACTTTTAAAACTTGAGCCAGTTTCTTTTGTATATCCAGTAAAGTGTCCTTTTCCAAATCATTCTCTTAGCCTGTCATTTGTAGTTCCACATTCTGTACTTTATCTATCTCATCAGAAAAAATCTGTTCCACATCTGTCATTCCTTCATTAACTTATCTTAGACATAATCTATCCATAGAAGCAGACATCATTACTGACAGTGTTGATACTGTAGTTACTAACTTTTGGCTCCATTCTTCAAAGATCTCCTTTAATATTTCTGATGTTATAACATTTTATATCATTCTGTAAGTCCCAGTATTAACTGACATCAGGCTTTGTATTTTTTTTTCTTCTGTTTAAAATCTTTAGTCCCTTCTAGCATCCACTTTCTAAAATCATCATTTATCTTTTGTTCTGAGTTGCAGCTGCCAGCATAACCAAATAAATCTGTTTCCCACAAGAAGCTGATTATTTTTTATAGTTAATTCCAAAATCTTATAGTAAAAGTCAATATTCCAAATTTATCTGAACCCTTAATCTGTTTATAACTTTCTTAGATCAAAATCTTATTTAGCTTTAGGCTGTTTATTTCAAATTCTTCAAATTCTTAAGCTTGTAATTAATTTTTCTTTTGTTCAGAGTTGAAGATAAACTCACCCAATGAAGACTTTTCAAACTTGTCATTAGCTTTAGAATAGTTAATAGGCAATTTCTGAAAGTGATTAGAAAGTGAGGTTTGTGTCCTTTAAAAGTCTCCCCCGCAGATGGCTAAACCTGTTGTCTCCTGGTGCTCAAACCCACAGAAAACCGCTGTCCTGTGGTCTCCTCGCAAGGAGCAGCCACCCAGAGCACATGTGGGCAGTCTCCTGTCCTCTCCTTATCCAGTCTACTCACCAGTTCCTTGGTCTTTGCCACGGTCATCAGCTCCACTTTCGCAGAGCCATACCTCCCCTGGAAGTCCAGGAAGGAAGCTTTTTTGGGGAGACTGACTGTTACTTTTTCCAATCAAAGCAAATACAGTATTTAATCTGTGATGTTTTGGGTTTAGGTAGAAAGTGAAAAATTATCCAGGGATTAAGACCCCTTCTCAATGACCTTTGGTAAATTACAAAGGCTTGGTCTAATTTCTACCAGTCTTGTTGTTGTTTATTCATTTAGTCACTTCCGACTCTTCGTGACTTCATGGACCAGCCCACACCAGAGCTTCCTGTCGGTCGTCAACACCCCCAGCTCCCCCAGGGACGAGTCCGTCACCTCTAGAATATCATCCATCCACCTTGCCCTTGGTCGGCCCCTCTTCCTTTTGCCTTCCACTCTCCCTAACATCAGCATCTTCTCCAGGGTGTCCTGTCTTCTCATGATGTGGCCAAAGTATTTCAGTTTGGCCTTTAATATCATTCCCTCAAGTGAGCAGTCTGGCTTTATTTCCTGGAGGATGGACTGGTTTGATCTTCCTGCAGTCCAAGGCACTCTCAGAATTTTCCTCCAACACCACAGTTCAAAAGCATCGATCTTCCTTCTCTCAGCCTTCCTTATGGTCCAGCTCTCGCAGCCATATGTTACTACAGGGAACACCATTGCTTTAACTATGCGGGCCTTTGTTGTCAGTGTGATGTCTACCAGTCTTACTACTGTATAAATCATGGGGTCAATTTATCAAATGCTTAAGATAGCACTGCTGAGTCACGGACACCCATAAGTCACTTCTTTTGCTTCTCTTTTATTTGTGGAAGGCACTTTTATGTGGAATCAGTGCAGTTCCATCCCTTGTCTTGATTTCCCACAAGCCCCCTTAAAGAAGTGAAGAGGTCAGAAGCAGCTGCACTGTTCTTCATACTTTGACCTCTTCTGAAATGTAGAGAAAAATCTGCTACCTGGTTATGGGGGGAGATACTGGCAGTGCAAGAGTGATGCTCATGGGAAGAGAGAAAGAAGGCCATGTTTTCCCTTTTGTTTAAAAATGTGTCACCTGCAAGGTCTCCGAATTATTGGGTTGCTCCCCTCCACAGAGCACTGTGTGTCAGACTATATAAGGATCTGATCCCAGAATCATTAGATTGGGATAGTGTGGAAATTTCAGTGATAAATAATAAATAAAAACCTTTTGCCTAAATGGATGACTCTGAAAGTTCTTTCTCCCTATTTGATATTCATAAACCTCAAGTTCCTTCCAGGTCATTTACAAAGATACGTCTCTGTTTGCGGTGGGCTTTTTTAAAAGATGAAGTCAGTTTTTCCCCCTGAAACAATCTATGTGTGAATTTATGAAGGTCACTACCATGATTAAAAAAGTTCCGGAGGAGAATATTGATAGCACCTGAGAATTCTTGCCAAACATCTGCTTTTATAAGGCTCTGTGCATCCTTGTTTTTCTCCAGCCAAATACAGTTAATTCCTTTCATTCAATATTTGTGTGCTTGCCCAGAACCTTGGGTGGTTTACAGGCAAGACTGAGCATAAAAATCTTCTTTCTCAACTGTGGAAAGCTAATACAATAATAACCTTTGATTGTATTTCCTGTAGCTCACCTTGTGACCGGTTCCTCCTTGGTTGCTCCATTCCTAATAGTTATCCAACTCACTGGTTGGTCAGATTGGCATTCCCAGCAGGCAGACTGTTAAGAATAAAAATTTTAGGCTCACCATGTAAATAGCCAGGGACAAGGCACCTGCTGCTTCCCAAATGACTTGGCACAGGCAGAGGAGACAGAACCGTAGACAAGGAGATTCACTCAAATTCCTGCATATAAACTCAGATCAATGGCAAGTCATGAATGAACAGCTGCAAGTGAAGGAAATGGAGCAGTGCTACTCTGCATACAGAGAACATCTATGAGAAAATAGCACTATGTTCAACAGATGAAAAGGATGGAAATTCAGGATGAATTGAAGACTGAGAAAGAGCTAATTAACACAATCCAACAAGAACATTCTGCATAGAGGAAAAGAACAGCTCCCACTCTAGATACCAGGGTAGCGGCACGGACCTGGGTGATGGGTCACCAGGCATACCAGGCAGGGTCCATCTACAGAGGAGTCATCTGGGAGCCTCACACAGCTCCTCCTGGTGAACAGAAAGGCGGGCACACTTAAATGACATTTTACTGCTGCCATTGGAGATTTCCTTCCCCAAAGCAGTATTTGCTTTGTCTCCTAAGCACAGCAAGGAAGGAAATGGTTAAATTGCCTCCTCTACACTTGCTCTCCTATCACTAATGATCAACCCCTTGTCCCAGGTAACACTATTTGCATTTTTAAAACACTTCATGTCAGATGAAGCATGTGTGTGTTTAACTTCCCGTATAAAAAAATAGGCAGTTCTCTATTCTTTGCTATTTTGGAACTGTTCTCACTAAAATGCTGAATGCTCTTAGTGATGAATCGACACCATCGGTCAACTTGTTTTTAACTTTTGTTGTGGATTATTCTGCTGCTTTCAGTACTGTGGACCACACTTTCTTTCTTAATTCATTGTTTAGGTTTGATTTCTGGGGGCTCTGTTCTTTCTAGAGCTTGTTTCATTCTCTTTATTCTATACTTTTTTATTTATCTTCTTTGGGTAACTTCCTAATTCTTCCACTATCTTGCCATCCAATGATGTCACTTGTTTAAAAATCTCCCTTTCTATCACATGAGTATCCATAGAGGCTCAATTTCTGTCTCTAGTTTAAAGGATTCTTTTTGGGGGGTGGGGGGCTTTGAGTCAATGTTGAATCCTGGCGACTGCTTGGTCTAGTCCCTGCAGTTTTCCTGGCAATTTTTTGGAAGTGGTTTGCCATTGCCTCCTTCCTAGGGCTGAGAGAGAGTGACTGGCCCAAGGTCACCCAGCTGGCTTTGTGCCTAAGGCGGGACTAGAATTCACGGTCTCCCGGTTTCTAATGGTGCCTCCCGGTTTCTACTGGTTACACTACACCAATATGGCTGTCTTAAAGGACTCTACTTACCTCTTTTTATATGAATTTTGTGCAATCTTTTGGATGCAGAAGGTGCTATCCTAATCGAGACTAAAACAGTCTTCTGTTCTTTCCTCCAATGGCTCCTTTGGATTGGGCAGACAGTGTTGATATTGCAGTGCCACAAATCTTTATACCAGCCTTCCCCAACCGGGCTGCCTCCCTTCATATGTGTATGACTACAGTTCCATCCTTTCCCAGCCCATAATGGGCGAAGACGATTCTATAGTCTCCTCCTCAACAGTATTTGAGCCTGAATGCTATTGCCAGCCAACTCAGCTTTGGCACCTATACTAATGGGATCCTGATTTCCTTTGCCAAGAAAGACAGAGCCAAGGCTTTGGCAGCTTGTGTTGTGCAAACAATTACCTCCACCCCACCCTTGCCCCACCTTGCATTTAGCCAGAACTGGCATGCTGGACAACTTAGGTGCAGCAGCCACTAGCTTGTAGCTGCTACTTTCTTGGGAGTTTTCTCCTTTAATCACCGGTGCTGAACACCACCTTAATGTGCTTTCCAGGATCAAACACATTACAGTTATTTATTGCCAGTAAAGCAATATACAGTTATATAAATTAAGCACTGCCTGCCCTGTGCTTCTTTCCAATCATTTCTGGGAGAGGCTCTCTGCAGACTGTACTGATTTATGCACTCAGATAATAAGCTGTCGAATAACTAAAGAGGTAAGTGGTGTTTTGGCCATAATAACTAAATTGAAACTCTATATCCAGTTGCAATAACCTCTGATTTACCATTTCAAGGGGATGAACAATAGATATTTCAGTGGCTTCTGGTCTAATCCAACAGGCAATTTTCACATTCCCTCATTCTCACTGCGCACTGCAACGTAGTCTCCGTAGAGTCACAGTGACTGTTTCCTTCCCACCCCTCCCCAAGTTCTAGATACTTAGGCCCATCTGATGGGTAAATGGTTTATAATGTGTTGCCACATGTAAAAATAATGTTATGGTTGTGTGGGTCTTGCCTCCTTACCAGTTGACCGAGGAGTTGATCAGGCAGGCCTAGCAATGCCTGCATCAAGCTGGACAGACTTAGCAATGCAGATCCAGTCTACAGAAGCAGCCTGATGACAGATAACCTAATGTCGCTGTAAGTGGTTCATGCTGTAGCAATCTATTGCTACTGGCTGAATTATCGGCCATTTGTTTATATGAGCAGACTCAAACTTTAATTTTTAAGGCATGTTTGCCCAGAAGAATCAACAAGTTATTGAAATTATTTATTTTAACATACTTTTTAGTGAAACTCCAGAAAACATTTAATGACTTTCCAAGGAAACACCATTGGACGGGAGCTGAGTGGCCTTGGCTATACATTTATCTATGCAGAACCTGGGAATCCAGTCTGCATTTCACAGGTCCTGGCAATCTCTCTTCAAAGGCTCCCATGGTCCCCCGGGCTATGGGAAAAGATTAAAAAGGTAGGAACTGGCGTGAGGCAGGTCAGACTGACCATGTGGTTCATTCTTTTCTAATTCTGGGGGGCAGCAGCTTTCTAGAATCCCAAGTGGGAACCTCTGTCATTCATTCATTCATTCATTCATATATACATACATACATACATGCAAATGTGAATCGATTAATAGGTACCGCTTTGGCGGGCAGGTAACAGTGTTCCGTTTAGTCATGCCGGCCACATGACCACGGAAGTGTCTACGGACAAATGCCGGCTCTTCGGCTTTGAAACAGAGATGTGCACCGCCCCCTAGAGTCGGACATGACTGGACTTAATGTCAATGGAAACCTTTACCTTTACCTACATACATACATACATACCTGCCGCCTGCCTAGCATGTGCTTGAACATAGTTCCCCCAAGGTGATAAAAGGGAAGAAGAAACTGCCCTGAGATAGTTTCAGAGGAAGCTCTACTCTGGTCATATGGTCTATAATAAGCTCTTCCGGCCATACTCACAAGGGACATACAGTAGTAGCAGGACACCAAAAACATTCCTCAACGTCTGAAACACCAGCAATGAGACTGGAAAGGGGAGAGGGCTGCTCGGGGTAGAAAGAAAAAGAATCAGTTGGACCCTGTTATCTGTTCTGCAGGATAGCCCTGCCTTTCCCATTCCAAGTGTGAAGCAGGGCAAGTCATCTCTCTGAGCAGAAGGCAGCCTCCGAAGATCAGCTGCTGAAAAAGTCAGAATTTGACAAGACAGCCTTTCTCGGGAGAGAGGACTGTTGTTAACAGGGCTTTGCTATTCCTCAGAAGTCTGCATGTGCCCTCTAGTGGCCTGCTTTGAAATGGTCTCCAGCCCACAAGACAAAGCCCTGGCGTCGTTTTGTTAAAACCCTAGGGGGTCTTCCCCTGCCCTGGCACTGAGTTGAAGTGCTCCCCGCCCATCCTTGAGCCAGCAGAAAACTAGCCTAGCATGATAGCTGCTGTCTTGGTTGCTGATCTCTATCCTGCCTCTCGTGCCTCTGTTCCAACACAGCCAGTCACAGACTTCCCTCCCAAGTACTGTAGGGAAGACAAAACCTAACACATTTTGGGCACCTTGAGGTTTGCCTTAAGGCTGCCAGAATAAGTTGGGGGCAGGGGGGTGCGGGAGAGAGGTATAACACTGGTGCACTAAGGATGACTTAAGTCTGTCTCACTCATTGCCTTAGGATGAGATAAAGGCAACATCATGTGGACATGTGAGAAAAAAAGATATTGCCAAGCATGCTTGCACCATGGTTAAAAACAGATGGCGAAGGCCCTTTGTTGCGAAGATCAAGGGCTGTTCAACTGCTTTTTCTGAGACTCTTTGGAGCTACTGATTTCCTCCTACATTCCTACTGACATGGCAGCTGAAGAACCATGGCTAACAATAATGGCTAACCAAAATGCTTTTCCCCCCAGTTTTCTTAGTCATGAGCAGCTGCTAGTTATAATGGCTACCCTTAGGATTGAAAGCAACATGGTCACTTTCACCTTAGTGATTTAGAGTCTCTTATAGCATCCCTCAGCCATTACTGAGCACAGCACTGGCTGGCTGATGTTATAAATCACTAGTGTAGTATGAAAATGGCCCCTGAATGAAAGAAATGATTGCTGGGGAGCAAGTAAGGGTGGGAGATGGTGCACTCACCTCTTGCTTTTCAGGGACATTGGTTGCATCCTGCAAGAAATAGGAGACTGGATTGGACAGGCCTTTGGCTTGGTCTAGCATGGTGCTTTTGATATCCAGCAAGCATATCCAATGCTGCAGGAGAGAGCAGGCAAGTCACAGCACTTATACAACATTCTGGGGAAATCCCCCACTGGGTTAATAGCTGTTGTCCTATCAGATTATCAATGCAGTCAACTATAATGCCATGCTATACAGGGATTTATAGGTAATAACCAGAACTTTAATTTGGCTCTGGAACCCTATTGGTATCCCATTCAAGGAGCTCAAGATCAGTGTAATTCTATAATAGTGAGTTTTTAAATCTATCATTCTGGCTATTGATTTTGCATCAGTTTCATCTTCTGAGTTCTCTTCAAAGGCAACCCTTTGTAGAGCAACTTGCAGTAGTCCAGGTGTGTAGTGATCAGGGTGAAAATCCAGTAGGGCCATAATTGGCACACCAGCAAAAGACATCCCAAGCATGAGCTGTGATCCAAGTCAGAGTGGGATTGTGACCCCAATGATAGCAACTATTGGGGACAATATTATTGGCTAGTTCTGACATTTACAGATGTGCAATGTTCCATCTTGCCAGGGTTTGGTCTGAGCTTGTTTCTCCACATCCAGTCCTTAGCAGCCTGCACATACTAGTTCAAGGCATGCACAGTGTTTTCAGCTTAGTCTGGGATGGCAATATACATCTGGATGGTCACTGGTATATTGATGACACCTCACCACGACCTGATAAATGATCTTTCCCAGCAGTTTTATATGGCTGCTAAATAACATAAGGAAGAGAAATGAGCCCTGTGGCTGTACTGCATTTCTCAATAATTACTGTCTGGAACCATCATTCAGGTAAAAGCAGAACCACCCCAACATGTTGCCTCTTGTTCCCAACCCTTCCAGGCAGTCAATCCAGGTGAGGCATACACCCACTATCCAGATCCCCCAAATAGTCAGCTCCTACGACTAATGCTGTTTCTGTCTCCTGACAGGGTCTGAACTCTGTCTGAAATTAGAATTTGTCTAGGATCCTTAACTACAATCCCAACAATCTATAAAGGGAAGGTTGGCAACAGAGTAAAAGTTGTCAAATATGGATGAATCAAGAGATGGTCTTTTCAGGGGTGGGCACACCACTGCTTTTTTGAAGGTTCTGTGAACCTAATGGTATCCAACTTCTTTCATATGATGCCATTAATATATTTTAGCCCTGTTTCTAATTCAGATCAAGCTGGTAACCCTTAACTCAATTTTGTCTCCTGTGTGAGTCAGTGGGAGTATGTGGAGTACTTTCTAAATGATCCATTGTCCAGTGAAATCAGTATGCATGTTGATAGTTTCATTCCGTATTTTGTATTTTCAATAATATCCTTTCATATCAAGCATGCTTGGTTCAAAGTACGTCCCTCCAAATTAAGAAGTATGCAAATATTAGCTTCAGAAAATTCATTTCAAAAGTTTCTGCAGATTGTCAGAAACATGTAACCACAAATGCTTTAACTGAAATATGTCTTAACAACTTATACTAAATACACTTATGCCAGAACAAATGCCTTTGCCTTTGTAATGCAGATCAAAGTATTTCTGCTGAGACTTCTGTCCCATGGAATTCAATAGGGCTTATTCCTATGTAAATGGATTTTTAGTTGCAGCCTTAGGAATGGATCCAAATTTCCTTCCATATATGAAAGGGTTCCTTGTCTTCATGAAGGGATCTGAGAACCATTAGAAGTTTATTTATGGAGGAAGCTATGAGATATTTTCCTCCTTTCATCTATTGATTCCCTCCATACACAAATATACACACCCATATTGTACCTCCCAATTTTTAAGAGGGTGCCACAATCCTCAGATGAAGTTTTTTCAGAAGACATAGTCAGTTGCAGGGTAAAGGAGAAATTAATGAAAATTGCTTTCTTCCTTTCCTCCACTTGAAGGATCCTATGAATGGAGACGTCTACTGAGAGGGGCTCCCAACTAAATCCAAACCATGGGAATTTGGATTGGATCCTAGTCATGGGCATGTTCAAGTCTTATGGGTAATTGCTGAAGAGACTATTTTAAAGTATAGTGATACTACAATAAAAACTTATTTTCTCCAGCAATTCAAATTCATTACTATTTGTTGAAGCTTATTTTAATAATCGCGTTCAAAACATTTAAGAATCTCTGTACTGAAATTTAAGAAGCGTTTATAAGAAACTGGTCAAATTCTATAAATGGGTCTTTAAAGTAGAGGGAGCAACATGGAATCCTAGAACTACATGCAGTCCTCAGCTTAATTTCAAAAGCTCCCTGCAAGCCATCCACATCAACAAGAGTGATCTTTCTTTCCTTTCCTTAGCAGCCTGCTGCATGGAAAAGGGAAGGAGAGAGAAGCATAAGAAAACTAGATAACAGATTGTATCAAAACGAAAAGAGGGTATTGAGAAGAAAGAATGCTCCCCTCGCAAATTATTTGCTGCCCCCTGCCCATTCCCCCCTAGAATGGGAATTAGAAACCGCTCTAATTTCAGATAACTTATTTTCCAATGAAGAGATCTCTCTAATTACTCCAGGATACCATTTCCCATGCTACGTCTTATATCAAACTCCCCTGCAATTCAAGTCATCTTTTTGTCACTTTTCTTTCATTTGCTTCTTGCCGGATTCCTTAATGAGATCCAGACCCCAGTCAATTCTTCCATGAAGCACCGCTGGCTATGGCCTAGGAAGGCCAGATCCTGAATATGGCACTATATCAACAGATTAAAGCCAGGGGGGGCACGCAGTCTGGTTGGAACTGCAGGAAGTGTTGGGGTGGTAGCAATGGCCCAGCTGGTGGAACTATTCTTAGCAAACAATTCCTTTCCCAAACTAAACTATGCTTCGGTGCAGGAATAGTCATGCACTGCCTGTGATTTGCATGAATTTGCTACTGAAAAGTGTCCGATGAAAGACTGATTCGGCTAAAAGATGGTTTGCTCTGGTAGCCCCATTTTTCCCCATTGCATTTAGATAGCTTTACTGCAATGGAGGTGGAACTGAAACTGCCTTGAGTATCTAGTCAGATGTGGCAAAAATGTGAAAAGGATTGTAGAAAAGGATCGTTATTGTAAACACACACACACACACACACACATACAACTTACCTTCATCAGCAAGTGTGTGATTCCATGTTGAAAAGGTGCTAACTTATCCCCATGTCTGTGTTTTCCTTGGAAATTTTCTCCTATATGTTGGGATCTGAGATGATAGTAAATTCCACTGAGGGGAAGTGAGTGGAGATGCAATTTCAGATGGAATCAGGAATGGAAATAGGGTTCACACCCAATCACATTTAAATCACTTTAAATCTCCCCTTTCCTCTTTCACACTGTAAACCTTAATCTGCCTTCCACACCCAGATTGTATCAATGCTGCATGGCAGTGGATAAAATATCTGCAGGAATCTCCATTTTTTAGATATTTGCAGGAAAATATTTAACCGTCTATAAGGCCACCACAAAGTGATCAGTGGCTGGGAAGAAATATTATGACAGCACCACATGGACTAGGGGTCTGCAGCACTTCAAAATGTAAGTCAAAAGTGGGGAAACTCTCACTCAGCACCTATCTGAAAGTTGCAATTTTGGAGCATGAGCAGGCACTCATTTAGCATCTGAGGAGACAGGTGCTAAGTGAAGACACCTTCATGTTCAAAGCACATTTTTGTCTTTGAATCGAAAGCACTGCACTGACCAGTTGTTAGATGCGCCCCTCCCCTCTCCCACTTCTTCACCTGCTTAATCCACACAGTGTCAAGGCTTGTGTATTGCTGGTTTTGTACACATTGAGAACAGTCCTATAGGAAGAGCACAGATGGTATCTGTAGCACAAAGACCAGCTACAGTCTCATCTGGACCGAGATTTGTGGGGCCATAGCTTTTCATGTTCCGATATTATATCCATTTTACTATAATATCTTGTGTGTGGGACTGCCTCCAAATATGACTTGGAAATTGATATTTAAACAATATACAGCCATATACCAATCTTAAACCAGCTGCCATTGTACTGGCTCCTTGTCTGATTTCTGGATAAATTCATAATATTTAAAACCCAAGTGGCTTAGGACCAGGGTAGCTTAAGACCAATTTCTTCCACACAACCTGCTGATATCTCAATTCTTCTTTAGGAGACTTTCCCTTCACCCCAGTGCCTTTGTAATTAAATGGCGTATGACCTCAAGTGTTCTTTCCTAGAATGCTCAAATAATACCAAGTTCAGTTGCTTTTTGATATCAAGTGACAATCTTTTTATCCACCAAGCCATTCCATTTTGGGTTTAACCAAACATTGGTTACACTGCTACAACTGAGGGCAACTTAAGTTTGTCTCACTCATGATGCCAAGATAAAAGCCAAGTCATGGGGACATGGCAGAAAAGAGATGTTGTCGGGGTACATCTGTGCCATGGTTAGATGTCAGTGGGAAAAGGCCAATCCCATCTCACTCCCATCTTTCTGTCCTTTGGGATTCCACACAGCTTCCTGAACACAGAGACAGTTCAAATAGTACAAAGAAGTAGGAAAATAGATTTTTTTTTCTGCTTTTCCTATCACAATCAACAACAGTACTGACAAAACCCAAAAAAATAACAGAAAATGTTATTCACTTCCATGGGTATAGGAAGTACTTCTTTCTTGCCCATTTTATACCAGTTAAAAGCATCTTTCCTGCACAAATATATAATATAAGAAGCACAAAGTGAAACTAATTAATTCCACTTTCTGCACAAGCCTAACCTATCAAAAGAAATCCCTGTAAACGGTTTGAAAATAAACACCTTCATTAAATACTTAAAATAAAGCTATTGGGATTAAAACAAACAAGTCAACAAGTAAAGACATCCAGGTATAATCTCACAGCAGAATAAAATAATTACTGAGGGAAGCAACATAAACAACTACTACAAATTCTATTTACTGTTACAACAAATAATAATAATAATGTGAAATTAATCCATATGAGCTGCTGGCTTCAGAGACAAATTTGGGGCAGCAACGGGCAGAGTTTAATTGACTCCAAGCTTAGCAAGGAAAAAAGGCAACCAGATCCAGCAGTCTCCTGTTGCTGCTTCTAATATTTGATTTACGTGATAGCAATTTAAAAATGATAGCAAATCTATCACCAGTAGTATCAGAAGTCTGATTTTCATGAGCTTGAATTTGTGCTCCCTGGGGAAAAGTTGAAGGGCAGGATGTGTAAATATGAAATTCTCCCCAAAATAACCAGAGTTGGCAGACCAGACGCTCTGAATTCTAAGAGACTAACTTTTGTTAACTAGCATTTCTTATAGGCACAGCCCTGTCATTAGACAGAATGAGACTGGAAGAGGTTGGAGGACAGAGCACTGTGTACCACACCGCTTATCCTGCACTCATTAAAATGGCCTGCTGTCCTTACATGTTAATGGAAGATGTTAACCTATCAGCAATATTATAATATTATATAATATAATATATATAATCAGGCCGAATTCACCTACGTCTTTACCAGTGTTTCTCAACCTTGGCAACTTTAAGATGTGTGGACTTCAACTCCCAAAATCCCCCAGCCAGCCATGGGTTTATAAACCCAGGTTTATTGCCTTGCTTCCTCAGTTCCCTAAAGATGCTGATGGACAAATAGACTGCCAGGTTCCTCATTCTGGCTCCTATCACATTTTTGGCCTACCAGCCACAAGATTTCTGTGACACCAAAGACACCTTGTGTTAGCAAATAACTCTTGACTGAATTTCTGCATTTATTAGAACTATAACTATGGTATGGTGGATAAGGTTGACCAGGGATAGGGAAGTCAACTGCTTTGGACAGGGTAGAGATGGGCAGCCTGTAGCCCTGAAAATGTTGCTGAACTCCCAATATTTCACAGATATACTGAGATGCATTTTCTTTTTCTTTTTTTAGCAATTATCACCCTTGTGTCTAACAGGAATCTTACTGCAAGTGCCCTTTGTTCCTCCAAAGTATGTGTTGAGTAGCATTTCCCATTCTGCCAGTCTATGGAGCCAAATCTTCAGCAAAGGATCGTTACCTTGCCATGGTTCTGGAGCTTGAGCACCTCAATGATGCCATGAGCTAAACCGTGAAGGGCCACCCAAGACGGGAAGATCATGACAGAGAGGTCAGACTAAATGCAATCCCTGGGGAAGGTAATGGCAACCCACCCCAGTATTCTTGCCGTGAAAACTAAATGGATCAGTACAACCAGAGATATGTCGGTATACCATCGGAAGATGAGACTCCCAGGTCGGAAGATGGTCAAAATGCTACTGGGGAGGAACAGACGATGAGTTCAATTAGCCCTAGACGTGATGACACAGCTAGCTCAAAGCCTAAAGGACGGCTAGTGGCCAACGGTGCTGGTGGTGAACGGTGAATCTGATGTTCTAAGGATCAACACACCAATGGAACCTGGAATGTAAGATCTATGAGCCAGGGAAAATTGGATGTGGTTATTGATGAGATGTCAAGATTAAAGAGAGACATTTTGGGTGTCAGTGAACTGAAATGGACTGGAATGGGCCACTTCACATCAAATGACCACCAGATCTACTACTGTGGACAAGAGGACCACAGAAGAAATGGAGTAGCCTTCATAATTAATAGTAAAGTGGCTAAAGCAGTGCTTGGATACAATCCAAAAAACGATAGAATGATTTCAATTTGAATTCAGGACAAGCCATCTAACATCACAGTGATCCAAATATACGCCCCAACCACAAATGCCGAAGAAGCTGAAGTAGAGCAGTTCTATGAGGATCTGCAGCACCTACTGGACAACACGCCTAAAAGAGATGTTATTTTCATCACAGGAGACTGGAATGCTAAGGTGGGCAGTCAAATGACACCTGGAATTACAGGTAAGCATGGCCTGGGAGAACAAAACGAAGCAGGACATAGGCTGATAGAATTTTGCCAAGACAACTCACTCTGCATAACAAACACTCTCTTCCAACAACCTAAGAGACGGCTTTATACATGGACTTCACCAGATGGACAACACGGAAATCAGATTGACTACATCCTTTGCAGCCAAAGGTGGCGGACATCTATACAGTCAGTAAAAACAAGACCTGGAGCTGACTGTAGTTCAGATCATGAGCTTCTTATTGCACAATTTAGGTTCAGACTAAAGAGATTAGGGAAGACCCACAGATCAGCTAGATATGAGCTCACTAATATCCCTAAGGAATATGCAGTGGAGGTGAAGAATAGATTTAAGGGACTGGACTTAGTAGATAGGGTCCCGGAAGAACTATGGACAGAAGTTCGCAACATTGTTCAGGAGGCAGCAACAAAATACATCCCAAAGGAAGAGAAAACCAAGAAGGCAAAATGGCTGTCTGCTGAGACACTAGAAGTAGCCCAAGAAAGAAGGAAAGCAAAAGGCAACAGTGATAGGGGGAGATATGCCCAATTAAATGCAAAATTCCAGAGGTTAGCCAGAAGAGATAAGGAATTATTTTTAAACAAGCAATGCGCGGAAGTGGAAGAAGACAATAGAATAGGAGGGACAAGAGACCTCTTCCAGAAAATTAGAAACATTGGAGGTAAATTCCAGGCAAAAATGGGTATGATCAAAAACAAAGATGGCAAGGACCTAACAGAAGAAGAAGAGATCAAGAAAAGGTGGCAAGAATATACGGAAGACCTGTATAGGAAGGATAACAATATCGGGGATAGCTTTGACGGGTGGTCAGTGAGCTAGAGCCAGACATCCTGAAGAGTGAGGTTGAATGGGCCTTAAGAAGCATTGCTAATAACAAGGCAGCAGGAGATGAGGGTATCCCAGCTGAACTGTTCAAAATCTTGCAAGATGATGCTGTCAAGGTAATGCATGCTATATTCCAGCAAATTTGGAAAACACAAGAATGGCCATCAGATTGGAAAAAATCAACTTATACCCCCATACCAAAAAAGGGAATACTAAAGAATGTTCAAACTATCGAACAGTGGCACTCATTTCACATGCCAGTAAGGTAATGCTCAAGATCCTGCAAGGTAAACTTCAGCAATTCATGGAGCGAGAATTGCCAGATGCACAAGCTGGGTTTAGAAAAGGCAGAGGAACTAGGGACCAAATTGCCAATATCCACTGGATAATGGAAAAAGCCAGGGAGTTTCAGAAAAACATCTATTTCTGTTTTATTGACTATTCTAAAGCCTTTGACTGTGTGGACCATAACAAATTGTGGCAAGTTCTTAGCGGTATGGGGATACCAAGTCATCTTGTCTGCCTCCTGAAGAATCTGTATAACGACCAAGTAGCAACAGTAAGAACAGACCATGGAACAACGGACTAGTTTAAGATTGGGAAAGGAGTACGGCAGGGCTGTATACTCTCACCCTACCTATTCAACTTGTACACAGAACACATCATGCGACATGCTGGGCTTGAGGAATCCAAGGCTGGAGTTAAAATCGCTGGAAGAAACATTAACAATCTCAGATATGCAGATGATACCACTTTGATGGCTGAAAGCAAAGAGGAACTGAGGAGCCTTATGATGAAGGTGAAAGAAGAAAGTGCAAAAGCTGGCTTGCAGCTAAACCTCAAAAAAACCAAGATTATGGCATCCAGCTTGATTGATAACTGGCAAATAGAGAGAGAAAATGTAGAAGCAGTGAAAGACTTTGTATTTCTAGGTGCGAAGATTACTGTAGATGCTGACTGCAGTCAGGAAATCAGAAGACGTTTAATCCTTGGAAGAAGAACAATGATAAATCTCAATAAAATAGTTAAGAGCAGAGACATCACACTGACAACAAAGGTCCGCATAGTTAAAGCAATGGTGTTCCCCGTAGTAACATATGGCTGCGAGAGCTGGACCATAAGGAAGGCTGAGAGAAGGAAGATCGATGCTTTGGAACTGTGGTGTTGGAGGAAAATTCTGAGAGTGCCTTGGACTGCAAGAAGATTAAACTAGTCCATACTCCAGGAAATACAGCCAGACTGCTCACTTGAGGGAATGATATTAAAGGCAAAACTGAAATACTTTGGCCACATAATGAGAAGACAGGACACCCTGGAGAAGATGCTGATGCTAGGGAGAGTGGAAGGCAAAAGGAAGAGGGGCCGACCAAGGGCAAGATGAATGGATGATATTCTAGAGGTAACGGACTCATCCCTGGGGGAGCTGGGGGTGTTGACGACCGACAGGAAGCTCTGGCGTGGGCTGGTCCATGAAGTCACGAAGAGTCGGAAGTGACTGAACAAATAAACAACACATGGAGCCAAATATCAACCAAGGTTGAAAGGCAGCACTTTCTGTTTAGCACCTTGAGTCTCTGAGCTCTAATGCTTTACAACTTGTATTTGTTTGATTTCACTGGAGGAAAACAAGAATGTTTCTGATAATGAAGGGAAGATAATTATCCCCAAATCAAGGAGGGGGAAAAAGTCTTCAGAAGGCTCTGATTGATCTTACATTAGAAGAAGCTGTGTTGGGTGACTCCCTTGTGGGAGTCATATATTTTCAGTTCTCCTTAAAGGATAATGACAAAAGCGTATTTGCACTGCTGGGTATGTTTGATTTAACATGAAAAAGAATGAAGGCTGCTAATATATGAAGGAGCAAGAAAGGTTTCGTGGTGTCCAGAGTGAATGCCAAGCTCCATTTATTTTTTTATTTATTCATAAAAAAAAATGCTTCCTTTTCAGATCTTACCATATCTCTTTCCCCCACCCCAGCTAACCAATCTTAGACCCACATGCTGTTCTCTCTAATTTCTGTTGTGGATGAAACTGAACCAATTTATGAAAAATGTAGCAACATATTCAGTGTCAGTTCCTGGATAAGACATATCATGTGATCTGCACTCCCATAATTCCTCATTGCAGTCTACCAAACCTAGATATGTAATTATCGCTCATTGACATACCACTACCGTAATAGTTCCAGACTACAAAAAATCAACTCAAGTAGCTTTAAGTCATGTATACAAAATAAAGCTTTGATCCCATACTTTAGGCTGCACAGCAGAAGCGTTCAGCAAGTATGGGAATTGGCTAATTGGCAGTGCATCAATATTTTCCTTGCTCTCTAATGTCTTGCTACTTTTTTATTTAATGGGGGGGGGGATTGTTATAGTCGTCAATATGGCTTCAATTTATTCTCACTCAGCATTGCCATTTTAAAGAGTTCTTCCTTTTTATTCTGAGTATTTATTTATTTATACACATTTCCATGTCACTGCAATCCAAATGACTCTCAGTGGTTTATACAGAAATATACAATTTAAAGCATTCATAGCAAAAAGATAAAAACACAACAATACAACAGTATAAACGATGAAAAATAAAGATGGCAACATCAGATCAGGATGTTGAGCGGGCTCTTTTAAATAGTTTGGTCTTCACTCGTTTACAAAAAGCTAACAAAGAAGAAGCTGGCCTGATCTCCACAGGCAGGCTGTTCCACCATGTCAACGCTGCTACAGAAAAGCAGGACCTCCTCACTGCATCCCCACCAAACCTCCCAAAAGTGTGGGATTTGTATCAGTTTCTTCCTGGTAGATCTATTGGTGTGGCCAGTACAGACTGAAATAGGCAGTCCTGCAGGTAACTGGGTAGCAAACCATGAAGGGATTTATAGGTCAAAACCAGTACCTTAAACTGGACTGCGAAGCCATTCAGTAACCAATGCAGCATTGCAAAATCCGAATTATATACTCTCAGTATTGGGAGCTTTAAAGCATGTAAACCACTGTATTTTGGACCAACTTCAGTTTCCAAAACACTCTTTAAAGACAGACCCAAGTAGAGTGTATTATAATAGTCTAACTGGGTGATAATGAGGGCATGAATTACCCTTCTCTGGCTATGGCTCTCATGTGCTGATTCTGCACAAAGCATGAGTTCGGAAGGACACCCCACCCCCATGAACCTGCTTCCTGATGGGGCCATCAAGAAATTATTCCGGGAGCAACAAAGGACTGTTGCAACTGATGTATCAACAGCAACTCCAACTTGCCAGGGTTCATCTTCAGTCTGTGTTCTCCCAACTAGACCCTGAAAGCCTCCAGATACTGGGAAAGTATCCATCAGTACACTGTGCATACCTCCTAGTTGATGGCATGTGGGCAACACTATGTTGTCTTATTGGAGTTTAGTTATATCTGGGGTACACTGGTCAAAATGTGACACAATTGATTAGTTCTGTCTTCACTGTTATTAAGGAATGAAGAACAATAGCTAAAGCTTGTAAACTACTCTACACTTTGACTCAGTTGACCTAAGCCATATGCTTGGTCAATATCTATGTGCCCATCTGGTTATGACCATGGTATATGGAAGGATACCTGGAATGTAAGAGGAGTAAGTGGTAAAGACCATGACAACAAATGAAAGGAAAAAAATGGCTATGGTGTGTGTCAGTGAAACTAAGAGAAAGGGGAATGATGTAATAGATCTGAACGAAGGTATCTGGAGAAAACTAAACGAGGAGCCTCCAACAGAGTGAAAAGAATTACAAACAGAAATGATGAAATTATTTTGGATGAAAGTGATGTAAGGGAATGCTAGAATGTCTGTTTTAGAGATGTCTATGGGAATGACAATGATATATGGAAGAGCAGAACTGAATACTGTGTGTGTGTGTACAAGTGTACAATCATTTCCCTTGGACACTGGTGTGTGTACACACACACACACACACCAGTGTCCAAGGAAAATGATGAAAAGGAAAGTAAAAAAATGCTGTGAGAATGTAAGGCAGGCATAACTGGAGAAATGTTAAAATATGAATAAGGCTTGCTTATGGAATGGCTGTGCCCACTTGTTTAATGTATGTATGTAGACCGCACTTGTGCCTGATGAATAGAAGAATGCCACTGTTGTTCCCCTAACCAAAGGAAAAGGAGCAAGGGTGAAGGCAAACATTAAATGGGGTTCTATAGGTATCCATGGGACAGGGCAAGGGGAAGCAAGTAAAAAGAATGTGTGTTACCACATTGCAACACAAACTATGTCACCTCCTTCTGTGAGATCTGACACAAGTACAAAGTGCAGAGCTTATGTCAGACATCACAGCTCACGCTTCATCATTTTGACATCACTGTGATTAGGAATTAATGCCTATGGGGGGATTAGTTGTTAAGTATTCCTAGGAAGGCATTTGGTAGAATTCTGATCAAAAGGATACAAGAGGTGACAAAGAGCATTAGGGAAGTATATTATAGATTTACATGTCAGGCTGGGGATGGTGACGGTGGTGGTTGCTGATCAGATTTTTCAGCAGGTCATTGAGAAATATGTGAATGTGAGAAAACAAGTTTATTGTACTTCTGTTGACTCAGAGAATGATGCTTGAATCATAGAATATTTTGAGCAAATATGGAGTTGACAGTTGGTGAATATGGTAAGACAGCAAATGATGGAAATAAAGTTTCAGCCCTTGAAGGTAAGCCAGGTCAGAAAACAGACACCACAAGAAATACTAAAAGTCTAATTATCTAACCTATAGTAACAGAATCTTGAAAGCCTGATAGTGTTTCCCCTTCCCTCCTTCTTACACTGAAGAGAATCAAGGCAGGGCAACCTTGAAATTCTTACTCACGCTTTCTTGTTTTCCTGGGCTAAACTCATGTTTTACTAACAGTCACCTGTGCTCCTCTCCATAAAGCATGCATGAGAATAAATGAAATACTTAGCAAATGGTTCAGCACTAAGCTGAAAGGGAGTAAGGCAAAGAAGTGTGATGTCCCATTAGTTATTTAATGTATTTATGTACAAATACTGTGTATGAAGAATGCTTGTGGTGATATTAGAGGCATGTTGGTTGCAATCATACTGTACAAGTAGTGTTGTATGCTGATGTTGGCTGAGAATCTGTATGATCTGCAGTGAGGGATGGATTGTATGGTGAAACAAGGAATATATCTGTGAAAATTACTCCAAGGTGTTTTTGTCTGAGTGAAAAATGGAATCAGTGATC
The DNA here is from genome assembly GCF_035149785.1 of Candoia aspera. Classification (NCBI taxonomy): domain Eukaryota; kingdom Metazoa; phylum Chordata; class Lepidosauria; order Squamata; family Candoiidae; genus Candoia; species Candoia aspera. Next base: position 100,375,676 of record NC_086154.1, on the reverse strand, counting down.
ACTAGTTATACTGATAGTAAACAGTAAGAAAATAGAGCAAATAGATGAATTTGTGTATCATGCTATAATATTTACTAAATTTAGGGAAAAGAGTGGATATATTTTAAGACTTGCAAATGCTGGTAGGAAAGTAGGGAGTAGTTTGTTGCAAAGAATGAATGCTTGTTGAAATAAGTGAAAATTGTATTTAAGAGTATGTTTATTCCTACTCTGTTGTGTGGAAGTGAAAGTTGTGTATATGAGGAGAAATATAAAAGTTGAACGCAATGGGAATGGGTTTCTGAAGAAGTGTGCATGGCAAAGCAAGAAGTGACAGGATCAGGAATGTGGACTGAATACAAAAGTCAGCAATCAGTATGGAAGACATATGTTGAGTGATTTCATACAGTCATAGAATCCTGGGTTTGGAAGAGACCTTGGAGGTCTTCCAGTCCAACCCCTTGCCCAGAGAGGAATCCTCAGACCATTACTATTACTTAGTACTATGATTAGATTTATTATAGCCGTCCCACTGCAAAAGATTCTGGGCATTGCCATCCTGGACAAACAGTTGTCCAACAGCTGTCCAACCCAGACAAACAGCTGCCCATTGATGGAACACCCACAACACCAAGAGGCAGGCTGCTCTACTGCTCAATAGCTCTCATGGTTGGGAAATAATTACTCCTTATTTTGAGTTTGGATCTCTCTCTCTAAAGCTTCCACCCATCGTATAGCTGAGTGGTCATATAGATGGTAGGAAGGAGAATGGAATCACAAACAAAATGTATAATGAATAGTAATGGCTGGATGGGAAGGGGAAGATCGCAAAAATCATGACTGAATGGAACTGATGAGATTCTCAGAAACAAAGACAAGAGAAGTTTAAAGGAGCAAAGGCCGTGTGTGAAGCAGTGTGTGCAAGTTGTGGAACAAGAATGGTTTGCAAGGATAGAAAGGTATGGAGAGGTATAGTGAATGGCCTTGATATACTGTAAACTAGATTTAGCTACACTTCCTTTTCTTGTCTCTTATCTCATGACTTTAATTTCTTTGCCTTACAGTTTCTTACTCCTTTTCTGCATTCTGCATAATGTTGCGTATGCTTACAGCAAAATGAAATAGCATGGTGGGTGCGTATGCAGTATATGTTCTCCTCCCGTGAAAGATCACAGTCTATCAATAGAACAATTTAGTGAGTGAGTCTGCTATGTAATCTTTGAGACAAACTAAGGCAATTGCTCTCATCTTACTATCGCCAACGATATGGTTAGAGCAGCCTGGCTAATGCTCCTCCATTAGCTGCACTGTAGAAACTCTAACTGCAAATATATGCTCAAAGGAATGCCAAAGATTTGGCCAGAGCTGCAACTGCAGCTTCCACTGTTGCCAAAACTGTTCCCAGAAGCAAACCTCAGTTTATGTCTGGTGTTACATGTCTTTATTAGCAGCAGACATAGATGATAAGGGAAGAGGAAAGGCTATCTGCTAAGAAAAGGTTCACTGTTCTTTGATTGCTGAAAGAATTGCGTGGACTTATTCTTGCCAACAACCTAATCCATCACTATAGTCCTTGGGATTACCCTGAAGTGCTCTCATGCCCAGTGAAATTTGATTCGCACTTTCTTTAGTTTTGTTTCAGTGCCACACAAGGACCATTTTTCTTCTCTCCATGTTTTTATATTGGTGATCTTCCATTTTGAATGTTTGCTGTGCTATTCGCATTGTTTTAGTTTTGCAGTGTTTAGTTTTAGGAGTGTGTGTGTGTGTGTGCACATGTGTGCAGCTTTATTTTTGTAACACTGCATTTGATATAGCTTTACCTTTGTGAGCTACCCAGAAAATTTCTACTGTAAATAGATAAATATTGCTGCAGAATGCAGCAGCTCTTTGGCTGCTGGAATCCCAAAAAGGAATGTGTGATCCTGCCAATAGCTTTGCAGCCTGGCAATTCTTCTCCATCAAGAGTAGGGCATGCACTCGAGCTAACACAATGCAAGTTGCTGTTTGCCTTGCTTTGCTGCAGCAGAACAGAGTCATGCCACTGAATGTTGAGCATGTAGCAGAGGATTGTTCTTTTCAGTGTTGAATCTCTATCAGTAACCATTAGAGACAGGATTTTTTTAGTGTAGGCAGGAATCAACTTAGCTTCTCCAAAGCCTACAGCATTTACCAACTTCTGTATGATGTGCGGTATAAATATTGATCTAGCCATAATTATTCATTCCTCTGAACCTCTGCACTAGGAGTGGGTAGCTTTTTATGACTAGAGGACACATGTTATTAAAAGAAAACAGAAAAAGGAAAAAATAACCATCAAGGGCCACAGAAATTGTGGTTGGTGATGCCATCAGACTGGATGACATTTCAGACTGAAAGTTTTGTCCTTTATTATTATTCAGGAAGGTTGAAAGGGGTTAAAACAGAATAGGCATGTTGACTCTCCCAGACATTTTAAGGCTTAAAATGTCCAGAGAGAAAGAAGGAGAAATTTGCCAACCAATTTTGGAAGCTAAATTCAGGGGGCCACAAAAATGGGCTAAGGCAGGTCACATTCAGGCTGTAGCTTGACCGCACCTGCCTGTTTGCACATGCACATACATACATTCACACTTATCAGGCAGTTCCCATTTGAGGAAAGCAACATTATGCAAAGCATAGAAGAAGAGTACAAAGTATTTAAGCAAAATAAAGGCAGAAGATAAGAGAAAAAGAAACCCAATTAAATCTGATTTACATCAACTTCACTACACATCTCCGTCCACTGGACCTTCATCTCTATACACGTCCATCAACTTCATCCAACAACTGCAATTTTCTCAATATTCCCATTCCTCTCAGCCTTTCCCTTTTCTTCGGTAACACATTTGCACTGTGTTTAACTTATGTTAGGGAATATCCACCTCTCATTTTCATATAATAAGCAGACTGTTTCTACACACAGCCATTTATTCCTTTTGAAAACATGCATTGCTTGCAGAGGATCATATGCTACCCACTACCTTTCTACCGATATTCACATGACTTCAGATTCTCCATCCATGTAAAGCTTTCATTTCAATTCCACTCTCCAATGTATCACTATCATTCCCATACAAATCTCTAATATACTTCTTCTAGCAATCCCTCACTTCAGAGTCAATTCATTCCAAGTCATGTCATCATTTCTATCCTTAATTCCATGTACTCTGTTGGAGGCTTCTTCTTCAGTGCTTTTCAAATCCCAAAATGAAATTGTATTTCCACCAAAATTGCTCTTCTCTTGTCCTCATGTTTGCAGCTCTAATTCTCTTACAGTAAATGCTTTTTTCCCTCATCCATAGCCGCCTTCACTTCAACATACCACTTTTTCATATTTCCCAGCAGTGCAACTCCATATACTTTTGTGGTACTTCGTAACCTAACCCTTTTCACTCTGTTCCAGGCACCTTCCACATCGTATTGCCTTATGTCCCCTTTTTATTCATTCTATTGGGTGATTCACCTACGTTCTAATAATTTTTTGTCCAGGACTTACATGTTCTTTTCCTGTAGCCATTCTATTTTCACCCTTGTTTCTTCCACTTTTTTTCTCCCATGTTCATTTTTTCACAATATCCATTCTTGTTAGCCCTTCGAGATAGTCCAGACCAGGAAACCAAAATCATGAATACTAATACTACTTTTATTGTAAGGTTACAGTAACAGAACCTTGCAAGTTTGAAAGGGCTCCCCTCTCCCTGCCTTTACATCCCAGAGATCTAGGGAAGGTCCCTTCTAAGATGCTTTCTCAAATTGCATTCCTACTCTGGACTCAGATTTCTCTTATCAGACCATTGCCTAGGCTAAGGCTCCTCTTCCTCTCTCTCATGGTTATTCTCATAGCCCATTACAATTCCTCACAGCCCATTTGATACTCCCAAATAATGTTCTGTCCCATAATCAGAACCTCTCCTCACCCTTGTGTCCTTCATCAACTCTCTCAGCCATGACTGTAGATTAATTCCTTTGCCAAGTATATTCATAAACAGACTTATGGTTAAACCATGTATTTGAAACCAACAGACCCTCTTCTAATAGAGTCACCCAAGAGACATCATTCTTATTCATTTTTGGTTCTCCAAATGGCCCCACAAAATTTTTGTTCTGCATTCTCTCATCTTGTTCCCACCCATCTATTCGTGAAACCTGACAATAACATTTTTCTCCTGAACTATATTTATTCAGAATGTTGCGCAATTTCCTTCCCCTTTCTTATGTTTTACAAGCACAAAAGCTTTCATTCTTTCACATAACTGCTTTTAGCAAGATGAAGAGAAAGAAGGCTTAGTCATAGCCATGCAGCATTCCTTGCTAACAGTATGGGTAGTATGTTTTGACACATTTTGGCTAATATACCATAAGTACAACCAAAGCTTAGTTTTATTGCAGGCATGATCATACTATTCTCTGCAAATCTTTGTATGCCACCCAGAGTCACTGCTGTGAGGTGGGCAGCCATATTAAATAAATAAATTAAATAAATAAATAAATAAATAAATAAATAAATAAAATTGACAAACTGGGATCTGTACTCTAAAGATTACCTTGCAAGCCAGACACTGTTGCCCTCATCTTACCAAATAAAAATCAATGCAGTATACTGATACACTCAGTATATGGTGACCTGTGTCCTCTGCCATGTATTGTTTGCATTTTTGAGCACCAACATTTAGTTTTCCTTTTACTCAAGAGATGGTTGCTACTTGCGTGCTCACTCTCAAACCTGCCTACAGTACTGTCCACCATAAATCTGTGTCTCTAACACAACCTTTCCCAACCTGGAAACTTCCAGACGTGTTTGGATGTCAACTGTCATCCCAGCTTTGTTTTGTTATAGGAACACAAACAGAAACACTGTTTTTTAAATTAAGACTAGATGAACGGAGAAATTTCTTATCAGAATGCAAAATGCTTTCAAAAAGGTGTTTGTCCAGAATTAGTTGACTGTATGTATGTGAGTCCACTCCTTTGCTTAATAGCCTTTATGCAGACACCAGGAAACTCTGGCTGTGGTCTCCATCTGCCTTGGATAGCCTAGTTTATTCTTTCATGCATGTGCTGAAGTGGAAGGAGAGCATCCATTACTTCTCATGTACCATAATTAAATCATGGATATGGAAAACTAAAAAACTAAAAAAAGTGGGGAATTAGAGAGGACTTTTAATTAATTAAAAGAATTTAATATGCAGTACAGAAAGAAATCAGGGTTACTGCCTATTTTAGCCTAAATTTACACTTTTTTATTTTAAATCATCATCATCATCATCTCAGGTCCTTGGGAAGAACTCAATAGGTGGATAAAAATGCCAAATCCAGTCTAAATATCTGGCTGACTGTGCAACCAACCATAATAATGTTAAATTTGCTGTTGAAATATAAGAGGAAATCCCACTCACGCAAGCATTGTTAAGATTTGAAAAACAAACTACATCCATCAATCAATCAGTCCTAGACATGATGTTTTGTTCTATATATTTATATAGAATATAATATATTCTAAAAAGTTCTGATAACTAATTCACCATTTATATCGAATGGCACTGGCTAGTCATGCTGCCACAAGCATTGAGGGCTTTCCTTCATTTATAGTTTATAACCATTTACACCAGTGCTATATAAGATAACACCCTTACTAGTAGGAAACATTGCCTAGAAAAGGTCACAACTAGTCAATCTTTCATGAATATGAAAGCAATCTTTTTTCCATGTCACTAATCATTTTTATTACTACTATCCTGGGAAATACCCTTTTCTCTGAGAAGGAGATATCACCCACTAAGTGATGGAACCCCTTTCTTGGCTGGAATGGACAGATTGTATGCTATAGCATGCTTTGCAGATTTTCAACCTATTTAGATGTAATTTATCAGTAGTGTCTTTATAGTTTCTACCAGGTGACATAAGCCATCAGATACTGACAGTTCTAGCAACAGTTGCCACATACCAAATAACAGACACGCTAGAGATACTGCCTAATAAACACAACTGTATTGCAAATCTGTTACCAAATATGAAATGCTCTTGAAACTCAACTGCTAAATATCAAACATGATAGGAGGCTGCAGGTTCACTCTTAAATACCATTGCCTGTCAGGAAAGAAAATCCAAAATGCCTTAACTGACTCTTCTTTCTCACTGTAACAGGAACCTGGCAGTTATAAATTCTTGACCATTAAACAAACCACTATGTTAAAAGCTAGGTAAACTTAGTGTATGAAACATATTTCTCTTGTAACTATCTCATGTCAAGTTCCACCAAAAAAAAAATCTGTTTTAGAATTTCACCAAAATATTCTGACACTAGACAACAAGTGCTGTATGCTGTATTACCCAAGTGACTTTTTATGGTACTGTATGATACTTGGAATTGGCAGATAATAGATGAACTTTAAATGTGTATTATCATGCTAGTTGCTTAGTATGGATCTCAGTATAGGTTGTATCTCCTTCCCACCCAGCTATTTCTACAAAAGGGGAAGGACTTCTAGATAATCTGTACAAATATATTTGGGTTGATACAAACACAAATAAACAAAAGATCATGTAATGCTAAGTAATTTATTGAATCTTTGGACAGGTACAGGAAAATAATAAGTTCAGATTTCCCCCTCCTTTGTTCTTAAAAGTTTACTTTTATGAAGAGGAAAATACGAAGAAGCTTGTTCAGTATAAAGTTAATAACTCATTCAGGTTGCAAGGTTTAATTATCAATAAGATGAAGATTAAATATTTTAAAACTTTTATTTCACAATAGTCTAATTTACTTGATTGGTTTCTGTATCTTCAAATAAGTCGCACAGCACTAAATGAATTACAGGAACAAAGGGGAACATTCAAAGATTTGACTAAATTCAAAAATGTTATAATACATAATTCAGAATGTTTGTTAGGCTTGATTTGTACATTATTGGTGAAGCATGACTCAGAATCCAAGCAAGTCAAAGATTGCATGATTAAATGGATCCAGAATTTGAATGCAGTAATAAAGATGCAACAACAGAAATTTCAGTGGAAGAACATTAAATTTACACCAAATATTAAACTTGAGAAAATTGGTATAAGATGTTTCATTGTTGGTATACCACTCCAGATTTGACTGCTAAAACAAATAATTCATTTTTTAAACTGCTGGAAATGTAAGGAGGAGGTCAGGGTTTTTTTCTCCCAAATTTGGTTAATGTTGTAAAGCTCAACAATTCTGGAAAATTTTTACAGTTTCAACCTACAATATTCTTATTAATTTCAGTGCACAGAGTCTATCTTTTAATTTCATGAGAGATTTAAATCAGAACAGATTTTCCCTCTTGACTCAATGTATTGTATCTTATAGCTTTATCTGATTCATACTGTGTTGACCATGGTTTTTGAAATTTACCATTGCTTAGAGCTTTGATTTTTAGTTTCTTAAAGCAATGTATTATATTCATTTTGGGGGGTGCCTGGGAGTGCCAGTTTTGACTCCTGGCAACTGCCTGGACAAGTCCCTACAGTTTTCTTGGCAAGATTTTGGAAGTTGTTTGCCATTGCCTCCTTCCTAGGGCTGAGAGAGAGTGACTGGCCCAAGGTCACCCAGCTGGCTTTGTGCCTAAGGCAGGACTAGAACTCCCAGTCTCCTGGTTTCTAGTATGGTACCTTAACCACTACACCAAACTGGCTGTCATATTCAATTATTCATAATTAATTAATTATATGCTGGAAAATTATAACCCCTTAGCCATTTTTAGATCCCTTGTTTACTTGCTCTTTACTTTTTTAGTCTTTTTATCTGTTTCTGTATTTTCTCTAAAACCTTTAATTAAAAAAGAAAGAAATAGCAAAGACAATATTTCTAACAGATGAAGTCATGTGGTGGTTTTTGCTTTACATGATATTGAAAGAGGGCTAATTACAGAAAGGAAGCTTACAAAAAATTGTCCGCATTTGCTGCAACAGTTTCTCATTACATTGAAAGAATGGATCACAGGCACCACAAAAAGCGTATATTGGTCTACACTGAGTACTTTGTTTGAAAACCATTACATTGCTTTAGATTTCAAGTTCCGTTCTCTTGCTTTGCCAAGTTCTTAACTCATTCGATTCAGTCTGTTCATTCAGTGGCCATAACAATTATTTGCTAGTGCAATGGCCTTCAATTGCTTTAACTCCAACAACCAGATGACTAAATATTGCTATTTAGGGGTCTCTCCTCGGTGCTGAGTTAAAATGCTATCCACCCAGTTTTAAGCTATCAGAAAATGATCCTAGCATGAGATGTACCACCCCCATAGCCAATTCCTATGCTGCTCTATTGCATCTGTTCCAGATCACTGCTGCATGGTACTGTCTTGATTCTGAGTAATAAGCAAAGTAACTCGTTGATTCCCCTGGCTTTACTGTCCTCGCTCTTCAGCATGTCATCAGCTGGTGGGAAGAGCATCTGTCTTAGTGCATGACACTGTCCATCATTTCCTTGCTCCTTCCTGTGTCCCTCTCCTACTCTCCATTCTGCTGTAACCAGAACTGACTAAAGTTTAAAAAACAGACATGAGAGACTGGAATCACAAGTAGGACTTTTATTTAGGATCCCTTTCCTCTCCAAAAGCAGCAAATATTGATTGTCAGATTCCTTTATGTTTTGTTTAGAAGGCAACCAGGTGTGTATTGGATGGAGGTGGAGGGGAATGGCTGGGCCTATCTTTCTACCATTTTGCTATTTCAGCCTTTTGCTAAAAACAAGTTAAATCTGCTTTAAAAATGCACCTTGACTGATCTTGTACAATGAAAAGGCCCACTGGTACTGGGCTGCTGTGTCCAGCTCTTTAAGAAGACAACACCAGAATGTAAGCAGATGAGGTTGACCAAGGACTAGAGAGGCGGGCGCATGCCCGCTTCACCCTGCCATGGCCAGTAGCTACCACACCGATCCAATCTGCTTCTGGTCACCTGATTTTGCCTTAGATATAATGAACTATGAGGCATGACAGATTTTATACATCTTACTGGTTTTGGGATGCTGTCAACTTAAGAGTGGAAAACACTGCTTAACATCAGTACAGTCAAAATGATTTAAACCAATCTCATTCATGAGCTGGGATTAGATAAATTGAACAGTATGAGGACATAGCAGAAAAAAAGATGTTGCCAGGCTGTGTCTGTGTCATAGTGAGGTGCAAGTAAGGAAATGCCCTAGATCCTAAAGTCACCGTGTTATTGCATGGAGCATCAGTTTATGCAGGGCAGAGGTATCAATCCATCAACGCATGTGCTCGGATTAGGAACAAGCAGATCAGAAAAGAAAGAAAAGAACGAAATTCCCAGATGACCACGCTTGCTTTCAGGTTGCCGTCAGTGACTTAATGGGCTGAATTCTTGCTTCTAAAAGCTAAAGTGTTACTATTACATGAGTGGAGAGTAATGCTCAACTTATCGCTGATGTCAGGAACTGACACACATTAAGGCACAATATTGCTCTAACTGGATGGAGTTGTGCAGGTACAATACCTCAGTCCCAGACAATACATACCGGGAGAACTTAGAAAGGAATCTGAGTCTCTTTCACAATGGAGTTTGCTCATCCTTGTGATGATCAAACTTACTGCGCTGATTTGTATCTGTCTAGCTAGCATAGACATTGAAAGCAGCTTCTGTGTTGGGGCAAAGCTTCCAAGGGAGTAAGAATTATCTTCTCAGATTGAGAGAAGGTAAAAGGCAGTCTTGCAGAAGGGTCTGCTTTGAGTTTTGCTCCCAAGATTTCAACTGTGGCATACCTCAAAGAGCAGCAAGTATGTTCCTATCTGAAGAAGACTCAAAACAAAGAAAGCACAATTAAAATCCAGGGTGTTGATGAAGAAAGTGAAGTATAGGTTAAGAAGAGTCACTTGTTGAGATGGGTGGCTATAGCAATTAAATAAATAAATAAATAAAATTACTTAAAATAAAAAAAAGAGGTACAGAAAGATTAATTGTGGGAGAACAGCTCAGAGGCTGCAATCCTTTTTCTTGGCAAATAAAATAAGAGAAATAAGAGAAGGCTGTTTGTACTCTCCTCCCTGTTCCAGCAGATTTTTCTTTAGGAGAAAAAAAAAACTATTCAGCTATAACATTCATTGAGAAAGTGCTAGTCAGACAATACACAGGCTCCTTACATACATGGGTTTAGCGCTGTTTTGAAAACCCTAGATTTTTAAACAAAAAAAAAAACATGGGATAGCACTCTTTTGGAAGAGCACTAGACTTGTATTTAGAAGGTCAATGTAAACAGGGAAAGAGAGCTCAGTTCTCCTGCTTGTCTCCCATCCAAGTCCAACCTGTTTCACACATGCCTACTGCACGTGCACATGCCATTGCTGAACCACCAAAATTCAGAAACCCTTGCTGAACTACTGCAAATCAGTCAGAGAGGTTGAGTTACCTTCTGCCAGCCCCAACCTAGGACACTGGGTAAAAGTTGCCTGGATCATAGGATGACAAAAGTGGCAAGGAAAAAAAAATAGGCCTTACCACAATGAGTATGTTTCTGGTTTGAAATGTCCAGATGATGCAGTATAAGAACCCCGACACAAGCTCTGTGCAGTCTTGTATGTAAGGTGCTTTGGGTTAAATATTTACAACAAAGAATTCTGATACGTATGCTGATTACTAACCATGAAATGCCATTGTTCCATTAGTATCCCTTTAGAAGACATAACTTTGGATTTCCACAGCTGCTGTGTGAGCTATAGTGCCATATTCTCAGAATATTCTCAGGCTTATCCGGCCAAGTAGTTACTATTCTTTACCAGCATAATCACACGGAACGTGTTTCCAGATCTTCAGCCAATACCCCTTCCCATACACAAGTCATTCTATGCTTAAAAAAAGAATGAATGAATGTTCTTTGCATATTAGGCCATTAAAATACACATCTTATTAGAGGAATTTTGTTTAATTGCTACTCAAAGTGTAGTTGCCTTTCTACTTTCTTGATCATATAGCTGCAGTAGTTAAAAATATAATGCATTTTATTCTTTTAAACATTTAGAGGATGCATTCATTTCCAAGGTTTGCCAAGCTTCATTTGCATATAAAATACAGTTAGTCTTCATTTAGCTACTGCAATTGGGACCAGCAACTCAGTTGTTAAGCAAAGCAGTCACTAAGTGAAACTGCAACTGTGCTTATGATCTTACTTCAGCTTTCTTTTGCTTTACGGACCTGCAAAGGTTGTGAATGTGAGGATTGGCTGCAAAGTTACTTTTTCATCACCATTGTAACTGCAAATGGTCATTAAATGCGGCAATTGCTAAACAAGGACTACTTGTAAAGCATTTAAAAAACAACAGAAAGCCCATCGTGTTATGCAGTTCAATGAATTCAATGCAAATTGCACCAATATCCATTTTTTTACAAATTAATTTTTAAAAATATTTCCCAAATGCAACTAGCAAAAAGTCAGTGACAAAAATATTTTCAACTGGCAAGGAAAGCTGAAATTCTAAGCACAAATCTGATCCTTACTAATGACTTGCAATAGTGTTTGAGGAAAACAGGGGAAAAATAGGAAAATTATTCTAATCAGGCATTTTATGGAGTTAGATAGAAGCAACTAACTGGTGGAACTATTTTGTATCCTTTGTGTCCTCATTCAAAATTATCTAATGCAAGGCTAATACAAATAGGATACTTAAGCTGTGTTTGCACTGCATGCCTATCCATGGTTCACCTATGCATGATTTATGGAATTAATCTACTTTCCTGAGTTCTTGTAACAAACTGTATCATACAGTATAGCAAAGACTTGAGTTGATTTTTCACAAAATATTGACCCACAAAATTTTATTTATTTATTTATTTTTATGGCTGCCCATCTCACAATAGAGATCCTGGGCAGTGTATAGCGATTAAAACAATGACAACATCCACATATAACCTATGATGGCTGAGTTTGTGTCATGAGTAAGGATGGCGAGCAGGGGGCTCTCACCCAGACTGTCAAGCACATGCGTAGCACTGAGGAACTGTTCAGCCATTCAAAGAGACACAGATCGGGACCGCCTTAACCTTTGGGGTTTATATGGCTGGGTTTTCCCACGCTTTCTCAGTTTGTTAGGATTCTTGTTAAGTACTACTAATAAATATTAGAGACCAAGTCCTCGCCTCAGTGTGTTTCCTGGTAATCAGGACAGTTTGAAACAAAAAAAATCCCAGTCAGAAAAACCAACAGCAGAACTTGCCAAACCATCTGGCCCAAATGCCTGGGGAAACAGCCAAGTGATCTTCAAAACCTTGCAGAAGGCTAACAGGGTTGGGGTCATCCATATTTCTGAAGAAATGCTGTTCCACAAGGCAGTTGCATAGCCAACTGCAAAGAGCAATTATCTGTTTTTCTAAGCATGAGCAATATTTTTATTTTATTTATTATATTTTTACGCTGCCCATCTCGAAAACGACCCTGGGCGGTTTACAAAGAATTTAAAACAATAGCAGTTAAATATCAATTTAAAAGATACATTATAAAAATATAAACATACAAATATAATAATAAATATATCTGTGTAGAGGTTTTAACATCCAGAGTAGTTTTTTTCAATCTGATACCCTTCAGATTTACAGGACTACAATTCTCCTCATCTCTAACCACAAATGTCATGAGTACAGAGGTGAGCAGGAGGGGCCCTCTATCCAGGGGGGAAAACGCATGCGTAGTTTAGAGGCTTTATGCTGTCATTCAAAGAAACCCAGAACAGGCCCGCCTTGAGCAGTGGGGTTTATCTGTCTGGGTTTTCCCACGCTTCTTTAGTTTGGTAGGATTTTCTGTCTACAATAGCAATAAATAAAACACTAGAGACTTTCTCCTCGTCTTGGCGTGGTCTTTGCTTAGTCAGGACATCAAACCTACCAAACTGAAGAAACATGGGAAAACCCAGACAGATAAACCCCACTGCTCAAGGCGGGTCTGTTCTGTGTCTCTTTGAATGACAGCTCAAAGCCTCTAAACTACACATGCGTTTTCCCCCCTGGATAGGGGGCTCCTCCTGTTCACCATCCGTACTCGTGACAACAATAGTAGTTCTGACTGCAGAGAATTGGACCTGTAGTCTGGCACACTTCAAATTGGAGAAGGTTTATCTAGTATGAGCCAACTATGTCTGGCGGGAGATATGAATCATGTTGTCACTATCCAATCACACCCCTCAATAAAATTCTGTATTGTTCATTTTAATGTTATCAGTAGTATTTAATCAGAAAGTTACTTGATTGGACTGGTCTGAAAAACACGATGTAGTACTACTATGAAATTGAGCAGATTCAATTTCAGACCTATAGAGATCATGTCTACTTTGTTCTAAGTCATTTCAAGTGAAACAGGGCTGTATTATTACAAATAAAGAAAGAAATAGAAAATGACTTTTGTAATATTTCTAACATCTTTGTTTCCATAGAGAAACTTTTTAATAAAGACATCCCAAGGGCCCCAAGATTAGCATTTTGTTTGTTCACTTGCAGTTATTAGGTTAAAAAAAAATCTGAACTCTTACTGTTTGCTAAAACATGCAAAATAGCAGTTCTGCATCTGAGCCACAATGAGAAATGTAAAAGTTGATATCAATGTGACAGCCAGGATCTTAACTTGAGAAATTCTCCAGACAGTCCATTAGGAAGCTTAAAGAATTCATTTATTAAAATCTGAATACACAGGACAGTTGCAAAGCTCTGAATAACATTTTGGCGCCAAAGCATTCAAATTAAATCGTTCCCTCTGACATAGTCTCCCCTCCCTGTGTCACAAACAAGCCATTCTCACTCCTGATCTCTCCCCTCCTAGTTCCTTAGACTTAATTAGAGTCCCGGTGTCTTATCAGCCTGTCCTTGGCTCCAACAGCTTGTGAAGGAATGTGATTAACAATCCTCCCTGTCTGCAAAGCTGCAAAAGCTGACACAGGTTTGCTCTCACCTTGGCTGGTGCATGTAGCAATAGTTTCATGGCAGGAATGCAAAGCGAGCCTGATACCATGGACCTTGAAAGCTTCCCAATGAAAATAGTACCTGCCGCTACCTTTCTGAATCTTGACATGCATCCCGCTATGAGACATTATATTGTCAGTGGATTTTTAACAGTGGATTTTTAACACAACTTTCCACATACCCAATCCTTTAAAAGTAAAACACAGTGACTCCCATACAGTTACAGTATTAGCCCAATTTTTTGTCTCACACCCACATGCTCCTCTTCACTCATAGCAAATGTCTGCACATGCACATTTTGCATCTACAATCTGATTTTGGTTCCTTTGTAAATATTCTCATCAGAGATTTTGCATTGGCAATTTTGAATACTGGTTTCATAGCAGTTCTAACTAAAATCCACACATTCTGTAAGTGTTAAATATCCCCCCCCCCCCGATGAGCTGAGTTGCTCCCAACTATGACATGGAGAAGTAACATCACTCTGGTGTATGTGTGTGTATCACTGGGATGTGATTATCCTGTCCATAGTAGGAAAAGAAGGGGGTTAGTCACCCATTCCTTTGTTTCAAGCTCATCCTCTATCAAAAGCAAGGAATGGTACTACCATTATATTGGCATACAGTAGTTAGTAATGTAGTATGTAAGTGTAGGACTTGGACTGGACTTTGGAGAGGTTCAAATCCCCATTAGAACATGGAGCTCACTCAGTAATTATGAGCTAATCGTTTTCTCAGCCTCAGTGGATTGCTGTTGGGGGACAGAAAGTGGGGTAGAAATATTCTGAATAAATAATATCTGTGGCATTTTGACAAATGTGAAAAAATCAAATCTAAAATTTGAATGAATAACTGGGGCAACAGTGAAGAAATTTAAAGAGGATAAATATCAGAGATAGGTGGCTTTTATCCCTTGAAAATTCTCCTATAAATACTCCTAGGGTCACTTTCAGTTTCTGAGTGGTCAGAGGAATTGTGGGAGGTTAAAATGATCCATGGCCATTTGCAAAAGAGAATTGTAAATGCCTCTCCAGTCCTTCATATTGGTTAAGAGCTTTGTGTTCCTCCTTAACATCTATGTTTGTTCTCAGACCAAAACGTCAGTATTTTTTTTTTTTTAAATAGAAAATGGCAGTTGCCTTCAAACCTGCTTCTGAACAGGGGCATCTCATGGGCAGCTGCTGAAAAGACACTGCTAAACCCATTGTTGTTGAAATTAATTGATTAAAAAAATCCAGATCCAGATCACCATGCTTTGACGCCTACAGTACTTCTTTGGTGAAGTGGGAACTGAACTGCATAATCTGAATTAGTCTGACATTTCTGAGAAAAATATCAAGCCTGTGTACATAATCTGACCAGAGTGTGGTTAAATCAGCTTTTTCTTCATCCTCATCTGATAGAAGCATTTTGTACTTGGATTCATGGCACATATAGCTCCTGCCTGGATCTCTAGGTTTGCTGAAGTTTATTTGCTATTAATTTTTAACTATCTCTTAGAACTACTTGCTTCTTTCTGTATCTGTGGTTCAGTTTCAGTTCAACTGAAACCATCTCTTTTGAGGTGTAAGTTTAATTACACTTCATTGGACTTATTTCTGGGTAGGATTACTATAATGTTTAAATCCTAAACAATTTCATTAAGGAGAACATGGGAAGCCATGTTGAGTCCTTTTCAGAATAAATGGCTGTAGGATTGTCTGGATAAAGAGCTGCCTATGTGTGTACGTGGGGTGGGTAGACGGGGAACTGCCTGAATCAGGTTTTGAGCTTCTGCTCTAGTTCAATTTGAGTCCCTGCCTATAATGCCTGCTTAGTGATGAATCAGTATAAACAACTTGCAGAGACCCACAGAAAATCTGTTAAATTGATTAGGATGGCAGCTGAAATTATGGAGATTAAAATATTTCCCTATCACAGGCCTAAATTCGAATGCACAGTTTCAAGTTGTCTTTCATTATCCTTGTAGTGTCACGTCTTTTCACTACTTGTTTGTATTTCAGATTTGTCAGTAGTGGGTCTGCAAGAAATTATTCTCTGATAAACTTTGGAAACCTACTGCCAGGAAGTTACTTTTTAAAAAAATATATGAATCAATCCATATTTCTTAGGCCTTCAAGAAACTTCATGGAATAAACTCTAGTTCCCATCAGTCCAGATACAGCCCCCAAGCTCATAAGATAATCATAAGTGAATTGTTCATGACTTTTCTTCTCCCCCACCTGCATTTTAAATTATACAGCCCTTAACAGAGAGGGTTTCAGCATCCAATGTGGTAGAACACTGAGTCTAACCCCCTCCTTAATGCAGAAAATCCAGAATTATAGTGTCTTCAACAGATTTAGCCGTTAGGGGCACCTGGGGCATGGCATTGTACTGACTTTGGGGGGAGGGATTGGGAGTTGCTTGGGGATTTATTGGGAGACATCCCGCGCTTTTACTATTCTCAGTTTTGCTTGTAATCCTGCATACTATTCATTATTAAATCAGATATCCATGAAAGCCCTGTGTGAGTCTGATGGTGATTTTGAATAGGCAATCACTACATAACAGTCACCTCATTAAATACACTTTCTAGAAATGGGCTTGAAGATCTCCAGAAAGGGAGAACCCGCCATTCCTTGAAGGACTTGTTTTATAAGCCAAACTGTTCACTGCTAAGAAGTTTTTCCTAATGTTGAATCAAAATCTGTCCAGCTGAACTCCTGGCCATTCCATCTAGTCCTGGGGCAGCAGATAATCAAGTTTCTTCTTTGTGACAGCTCCTGAGGTATAACATTCCTACCTACCTTATCCTTCTCTTCTCAAAACAATGTCTATCTTGAGATGGATTATTGTGCCTGGGTAAGTATATTGCATTAAACACATTTTTATAAGTGAAGATTTTCAGGTGAACTCTTGGGTGCAGGGTGTATGATTAAGAGTTAAGCAGGATGTTGGACTTGGACCAGGGACATCCAAGAGCCAAATCCCCACTCAGGTATGAACCCCACTGGGTGACTACCCCACTCACTCGCTCAACCTGACCAACCTAACAAGGCAATTGTGGGTATAAAATTGCAGATCCCCCCCCCGCCCGTTCATCACCATCACCATCTGGACTAAGGACGATAAATGAGAAGTGACTGGATACCTACTCACCTGTCAGAGAAAGGTGACACAATCTTTTAACTTTTTGCCCCTACTGTATCTATAGAGTTTGCCTCTTGAATTTAGGTTTACTAATAATTAAATATCTGCAGTATTCCTTAATTTTTTTCTATAACCACTGTACAATCAATCACAATAAAGCAATAGGCTGAGGGGGTGGAATTCTGTACTGTGTTCCCTTTCAGAATGCAGTTGGGGAGTTATCACTGTCATATTTTAATTAATGCTCCTGCACATAGAAGGTTCCCTGAATTTAGCAGGGATTTGTTCCTTTAGTACACGGATACATTCACCCAAACACATGACACATTCGGAAATGGGAGCTCCCCTCAGAGACAGAACAAACAGCCCAAATTCTGTCATCTCAATTCTACTGCAATCCTTTTCATATATGCTATTTCCATTCACCTGGAACTGTGAATGAGTGGGTAAGCTCTCTTAAGGAGATCACAAACCCAGGAAATAGTACCGTGGTTCTCACTCTGCTCAGAGCTTTGGTTTTGGAGGTTGCACGTCCCCTCATTTCAGTGAATGTACGCATAACATTTGGAGACTTTTGGACAGCGGGAAATGGGAGGTTCTTCCCTTTTCTCGAGTATACGGTTTAAGATGAAGCGGGTGGAGTCCAAAATCTGTTATGAACGTAAATGGGATAACACAGAACCCGAATCCTTCACTGACCAGACACGCAAAGGAGTGACCACCACCCCCCACCCCCCGGTACGATGGCATGTAAAGGCTGCCGCTATTTCCAGGGTCGAGCCTACTGGCGCAGTCAAACTTCCACGCCACCGTTCCTCGCAGGAGCACCTTCTCGGTGCGTTTAGTTCGGTCCGCAACTTCACGCCAAGCGCATTCCTCTTTCACGTGTGAACAGACATGGTTTTTCCCATTTCACTCTCGGAAGAAAGAAGCGTCTCCCGGCGCAGAAGGGGGCGGTTACGCCGGTCTCTTTCCCGCCTCTGAGCAGGGCTTCATGTCGCCCTCAGGCGAGACGGGGGAGAGCCCTCAGCGCAGCCGTGTATCCCGAAAAGCGTGGCTCTGTGTGGAGAACCGGAGAGGGGCCAGGGTCTTCGGGCCTGGCCCGTGCGTAAGTGGCCGAGATCAGGCTCCTACTCACCCCCAGCCCTTCCCTTCTTCGGCCTCTGGCTGCCCGGGTTGCGATTTCTTCGCGGGGGACCGGGGCTGGGCGGGCCGAGGGAGGCGGTGGCCACTCCTCTTTAAGCCTCTAGCAGTCCCCGCCCGCTCACCAGCAGCAGCTCCTCTCCAGCCGGGCGTGCAACAGCGGCGGCGCAGGGAGCTCCGGCCAGTGCGCGGCGACACGGATGCCCAGCGCGGCGCCTCCGCAGTGCTCCCGCTCCGCCCCGGCATGGTAAGTGAAGGAAGGAATGCCTGCCGACTTGGGGACAAGGGCATTGGGCGAGGGAAAAAGGGACGGGGGGGACTGCAGTCCTTGCTGGCAGCCAGGTTCTGCTGGAGCGTGGCTACTGTTGGTGGTGTTCCATGTCCCCAGCGATCGTGGCAAGGGAATTCCCTGCCGGCGAGATCCTGGGCTGGTATCCGAACAGCTTCGCTCGGATGGTAATAAGTCCCGACGGCATAGCAGCCATTTCCCGCCCCCTCCCCCCATGCACCCATCCCGTTCTCGGCGGGAGGATTCCTTTTTGGGTTCCTGTCCCAGAGAGACCCTCTGCGCTTCTTCTGGACAGTTCTGACTCTTCCCTCCCTCCTCAATCCGGAGCCATAGTAGGCCCCCGTGGGGGGCAACTCCAGCATCCCTTAGCCCTCTCCCAGCCTGCTTTCTCTACTCATTTCTCCCTGGTCAGGTAGCCTCTGATGTCTCTTTCTCTCCTGTAGCCCATCACTGGAGGAGCTGTGACAAGGAGGTCGGGACGCACAGAAGAGCCCATCTTTGCCCTGAAGCAGCCAAGTAGTGCCTCTTGTTTCTTATCAGGATGAAGTGAAGTGCCAAATTGCTCCTCTTCACATCCATGGAGTGGCTGGACCAAGGTTCTTGACTGGACTGGGCTGGGCTGGGCAGAGCCCCCCACCTCCTCCATTCTGCTCTCCCAACTCACCATGGGGTGGAGGCATCTCCTCTTGCTTCTACCATTTGCTTTGTATGCCCTGACACTACTTCTGACCACACAAGCAGCTGGGCCCCCACGGACACCCAAGGGCAACCGGACACAGGGGGCAGGAGCCTCCCGGAGACCGTACAAGCCAGCCAAGGAGCAGCTGAACCAGTCAGTCACCAGCACGGCACCTTCTTCTGTGCCAGCCGGTGGTGGAGGAAGCCGTGGACGCAGCCCTGGTGTAGGGCCAGCAAAGGTGCCCTCTGGCGGCAGCAGCAGTGCAGGCAATTCCAGCCCAGCATATGAGACATGCATGGGCTACTATGATGTGAGTGGGCAGTGGGACAAAGAGTTTGAGTGCAACAATACCCAGCAGGATTTTCGCTACTGTTGTGGCACCTGCTCTTTCCGCTTCTGCTGCAACAAGCGCTCTAAGAAGCTGAATCAGGAGAAGTGCCGTAATCAGGACCCACGTCCTAGCACAGATCCTATGACCCCTGCCACCAACAATAATGGACCTGGAGATATCCCCAATGGGTATGACCCTAATGAGGACAACACAAATGCCACTGTCTACATTTCATGCGGGGCCATTGCCTTCGTTGTCATTGCGGGCATCTTTGCTAAGGTGGCATACGACAAAGCACGACAACCACCCCAGGAAATGAACATCCACAGGTGAGAACAGAGTGTGGACCCTGATACCTTTTTCACTTCCCACAGCCTGAGCAATGAATGTGCGCTGATGCGAGTGAAGCATTATCACTCCAGACACCATCATCCTGTGACTTGGGGAGAAATCCCCTGCCTCACAGAAACACCACTGTCTTTCCCAGGTTGGCTTATGAATATAAACCTCACTTTCCTGTCTCATAAATGGGATGATTGATTTCCTTGTTCCTCCGTGCAATCTGTTTTCCTGCAGGAAATGAAGGAAGGAGTTTTCTTTAGGATACTTGAGACATTTTCACCTGCCGTTCTTCATGGATCCTTGTTTCCCCAGAGAAACAAATGTGCAAAACATAATACTTTATGAAGTTGTCTCACCTCCAGGCATCATAGAGATCCTCATTTCTTAATACTTATTTTGTTCAGAATTGGCATGGTAAACCATGCATTTCCTCTATACCAGCCTTCCCCAGCTTGGCATCCTCCAGACCTTTTGGACTACAACTCCCATCATCCTTACCCAACATGGCATACCGGTTTCAGTGATGGGTGGTTTTGTCCAACGTATCTAGAAGGTATCAGGTTAGGGACAGCTGTTTTACACCACACTGTCTCATTCCTTCTCCTTTTATTAATAATAAGAACAGTTGGGAAAAGTAGATTTTAATATCTCCCTCTGAAAAAAGATGTTACTAGAAACAGATGTAATATCAATACTGTAGTACTGAGTATTATCATACACATGATATAATTTATTTTTTAAAAATCCAATTTAAAAAATCCTCACAATATATGTTTAATTAGTTCATAGAATTGCAGAGTTGGAAGAGACTGTAAAGATCATCTAATCCAATTCCCTGCAATGTGCAGGAACATCATAAAATCCTCTTTAAGATGTAGCTGTTCAGGCTCTCCCTAAAAACCTCCACAGATGAAGAACCCATGACTTCCATAGGTAGACTACTGTTACAGGGAGATTTTTTTTAAAAAATCTATACATAAGCACACACATGCACAGAATAATTATGCTTTCTAAATAACTTACTCAGATGTGGATTATAGAGAGTTATAAAGTAAAACCCAGTCATAAATTTTAATAAAGATGCAGGTTATGGTAGATTTTACTCAAGAAATAAATGAGCAGTTTCTTCTGAATCAGCTAGGATGAAGGAGTGAATTTTATCTGAGACTCAGCTATCTATAGCCTGCTATAGTTTGCAGAGCACCCTCTAAATGGAAGGTGTAGGTGTCTGAGTTCTCCATTAATGATTAAAATTATTTAATAGCACAATTATCATAACCATCTAACAAGTTTGGAAACCTTACCTCATAGGCTTTGAAAAAAAATATTTTCCTATTACTTTTTTAAAAATTAAAAGTCTTTTAAAGCTAAAAACCTCTTGATGAGGTCTGAAATTGACAACTGTTAATCTCTACCCCAAGTTAACAAGTGTTAATAATCTTTATCCTATTTCTGTTTTCATACAACCTTGAAATTTGTACACTATTTACCTTTAGGCACTAACGTTAATTTATTTTAGCCTAACAACAAAGCACAGAATTACATAATACAAGCAGGCTTAAAGTAGGAAAAGAGTTGTTCACTTGAAACATTACATAAACCTTTTCAAAGCAGAAATGAGGAAAATATTTCATTCCACATTGCAACTCAGCATCTTCTATAATTCTTTCTAAAACCGTGAGAACTAGGTTCTGTGTTTTTTGTATCTTTAAAACAGTAGAGACTGCTCTATCTCTTTGTTGTTCATCCAGATACTTCTTCGGATAGATAAAAATCTTGAACAGGATTTTCCCATTTTCTCTCTTTTAAAGTTTGCACCTATCATATCTTCCTGTTAAACACTCAACAGTTTTTCCCATCCTATTGATGAAACTGGACAAAAACTCACTGGGCTATTTTCTATGGGTTCCATCTGTTCTTTACAAGGTTGTAAAACTTTCCTTGTATTTTTAAATTCCTACCTAAGATTCTCTTTCCTCCTCTTTAACTTCTGTTAACTTTGTATCCCTCCTTACCTGACTCAACTACAAGCATATTTGTACAACTACATGTTCACCCTCACCCCATTCCTGAATTCTCTGCTGGAACTTTCACACTCCCCTATGGTACCTCCTGTACTCTGTCCTGCTAGTTCTCATTTACTTTAAGTGCTACAGAAAGTAGAACACTTTATTCTTTCACTTCTAATAGGATTCATCTCTGTTTGTAAGCCAGCTTCTCCTTTATGTTTCGGAGAGGAGAACCATGTAGGATTTTTTGTTCAGTAGTTAGAGCTACTAGGAAGTCCTCTGTGTTTCTATTTTAAGCAGGTTGAGGCATTATTAGTTAACATTTGAATGATTAAGATGGCACTTGGTGCTTTTTTGTCTTTAAGTGTGAAGACGAAAGAAAATTACTCACCTTCTGTGGGAATGTTGCATAGCAGAAATACATCTTAAATGGGAAAAGTCAGATGCCCTTCATTTTACCTCTACGAATGACAAGTACTCTTTTGCATCTGACATGAATTGTTGAGATGGGACTGCCAAATGTAGGATCATTAAATTTGCG
This sequence comes from Candoia aspera, assembly GCF_035149785.1. Lineage (NCBI taxonomy): Eukaryota > Metazoa > Chordata > Lepidosauria > Squamata > Candoiidae > Candoia > Candoia aspera. Next base: position 100,353,288 of record NC_086154.1, on the reverse strand, counting down.
TTGTATGTGTCACTCAAGTGTAAGTAAACTAATTTGTAGTGAGCAATTTTTTTGAAAATATATAATACAAGCAATCTTGACAGAGAGAAGCAGCTGCCTTTGCATGATTATCTTTCATTTAAGTCATCAATTAAATATTGTGTTTTGCTGAAAGACCTGACACCAGCTTATTAAATGAAAAACAAGTGTATTTTATCCAGTGCACAGAATACAGTATCAGTATTCTACTCAGTAAAATCCCAAGCAAGACCACAAAAATGCCTGAATTTATCACATCTACTCCCCCTGCCCCACATCAGCCAATCTGGAAAAGTTGAAAATATTCTCTTATTTCATTCTTCTCATTTGCTTACTACTATCTTATACTCAATGAAGGGCAACTCATCAGCTGTTATGCACACTGAATCAATTTTTTTTTACAGCCTTAAGCTTTGCATCTGAAGGTTTATGCTAAAACTGTATTTTAATTCAAACGCACTTTGCTCTTAGTCAATAACTTATGTGTATTATAATGCATGCACACACACGCACACACATCACATCACATACACACATACAGTGACAATATTAAAAACTACCGTTATCAGTATAGGAAATATTACTGAATGCTATGAAATATTACTGCATTAGCTTCAGTAAATATTAGCAAGAATTGAAAATATAGTCTTATAGGACCGAAACACCTCTTTTTTGTTTCATTAATGCTTTTGCTAAGGTCAGCAGGTCTCAGGAGGTAGATGGCATTCTTGATGAATCTGGAAATAAATGCATCCTCCTCTTTCCCATATTTTTCTTCTCTAATGCCAGGAGTAGTGGCAGATCTCCCATCAAAATCATATGAAGCCTTATCAGCCCTGTCTAAACTACCTCTTGTCATTTCTATTCTTTGATGTTCCTTTTGCTTTTTAAAGATGTTTCTAAATGATGAAATAAATCACCTGTATGGAGATGAAGGATATAAAGAAATGAATGACAGTTTGTGTTTTGGAAAAAATTATATCTTTGGAAGAATGGATTTTTAAAATTATTATTAGAGTATAGAAGATGACAAAAGATTATATCTTTCAGAGACATTTAACCTAAATTTCTAGGGGAATGCATGGTATATCACAGGGTGCTCAATTTCTGTCAGCCCAAAAGCCATTCAAACTTGCATAGCATGTCAAGGGCCACACTTCAAAAGCACAAGTTCTGTTGTCTTGATTGAAGTAGAGATGTTAAAATAAGATGCAAAGATTAAGATTGTAAGGACAGTTCTGATATGTGTAACTGTGCTAACTTTACAAATCTTCAGAAACCTATTTTGTCCCTTCTAATCTCCCAAAGCCCACTCTAGGGGCTGCCAAAAGAATGCTGGTAATTCCCATGTAGTCAAGGGCCCTACTTTTTGCATTCTTAATGTACTTCTTCCTTGTTTTGAAAAGAATAAAATCACATATAGTCAGGATCCATATATGAACACATATGTTCTTAAGGCTGAGACTATGATATTTCCAGATTTTTTAGAAGCTGTGTCTTGCAGACATCTTTCACTTCTGTGCAGGTTGGTTGTGTCCTGGGATGATCAAGCTGGGAGGAAAAATTGGGGCTGATGGAAGCATATTCTTCCAAATATACCTTGGCTGCCTTTATTTAGGCTAAGCTTAATCACTGGGACCAGGTAATCTTTTTTCAACTGCAAGTTTTCAGAATTGAGGGTGTAGTAAATAAACTACTTGACACAAATGAAAACCAGTGGCTTTGGGTTAAATAGCTAATTTTAAAGTCACTTGATATTTTCACTGATTTCGGAGAGAGTCAAATCAAATCTAAATTATAATGGATATCAAGATACAAAAAAAATTCCAGAGGCATGCATAGATACTGGAATGATTCTTATTTAGCTCTTTGGGGAAGCAATGTCAGCTCAGTCTGAAGGATTCTTAAGTGAAGGCCTCTTATTGTTTGGGACATAACTGATCTTATCTCTACATGTAGTGATAGGACCAACATTGCTGGTAGCTTTTGTGATATGCTTAATTCACAATTTCTAAGGAAAATATTATTGTGTGTCATAAAGAAGTAGCATGTTCAACGGTGAATGGTATCATTGTCTATTGACAGTCCTGGGTGACTTTTTGAAATATACGATTAAGAACAGCTGATATTGGTCTGCACGGACATATTTCTTGCTACATACAGGAAGAATTCTAACATTCCACTTTGTCACTTTTATACAGATAAAACATAAAGCGATACAAATGTTGGGCAATGCATTGGTTGGAGTTTTGAATTACACAGAGAAAAGCAGCTAAGTGTTGAAGACAACTAAGATTTTGTAATTATTATTGAGGAAAATACAAAAAAATTAAGTATAGTAGGCAAACAGTACAATGACATTATAATTGCTTGAACTAATCTATCACAATGATGAATAATTTAAAGTAGTAGTTTTAATAACAGAAGCACAGTTAAGTACCTGACTTATTCAGGTGGGTTCCAAGCATATACAGAGTAAACATTTTCCTCTTGTTTTAACAAATGGCAATACAGTTTTTCTCTAGCATTTGCTAAGCTGTCTCAACTACAGTATTTGTTATATATTTTGAAATATTTGCCTAACACTAAAGGATAAAAATGACACCATGCTCCTCATTTCACTGCTGGCGATTAAACCGAGTTCTCTCTCACATGTGGAGATAGCAAAGTAGCTGAGGGCTCACAGGACAGTGTGAAATATTTAGGGCTTTGTCTTTCAGTACTTTATTGCTGGTCCCCAGGAATATCTGTTTAAGGCAGCTACCTTGCTTTGCTCTAAGGCTGGACTTGAGTATTTGTTCTGGTTACTTCGTAAACCATCATGGCAGGCTTTATTACATTTATCAAGGTGCACTTTTCAATCGCATCTTGCTTTTCAGACAGGAACAGACTGTTCATCCATATCTAAACACCTTTTGGACTGTGGCTCTTTTTTCTCGATGTCTGTTGTCAGGTATTCTCTGGACCTTACAATCATTAAAATGATCTGGATCCTAAACTCCATTTGTAAACTCCAGAAAAAACTATGAATTTGTCTCGCCTTCTCACCACTCATTGGTCTCCTAGCCTTCCTAGCCAGCTTGCAAATGTGGAAGAAACATAGCCAGTTGTTTTTAACTACTCCATTTCCTTTAGGCTGGCAGTGCCACCAATTGTAACCTCCATGCTTTTCTAGTTATAGAATGGCAAGACATGGGACACCTCTTCCCACTGTAAAGTACCCATCCTAGCAGTACCTTTTATCCCTCAAGCACGGGCATTGTTCTACCACAGCACCTTGCACAGACTCTTTGGGATTTGCTCTGTGCCCAGTGTTCTGTTAGAATTAAACCTTCTCATCTTCTTAATTTGTTCTAGTGCCTAGACTTTTATCCTTCCAACTATGCTAATTATGCCACAGACAGAATTGTAAAGAGGTTCTCTACACTTCTCTTTCTCCTCCCTGAGAGAATTGTCTCTTACTTTCAGAACCATCTCTTGTTGAGACTTAAAAGTTTTCATGCTGGTATTTTTCCACATACTGCATAAGCAGAACAAACCCTTTTGTTCCTATGGCCAGCTTTCAATAGGATTATAGATGTTCATTCATATCTTTACACAAATATATGGCACAAATCTATACAGGAACACATACAAATCAATATATATGGCAACTACGGTATGTAATAACATTGGTAACAAAATGGCGACAATATGAAAGCAAAGGTGATGGAAATCAGCCCATACAGATAGTCCTCATTTAACAACCACAATTGGGACTGGCAACTCCTTTGCTAAGCAACATGGTCATTAAGTGAGGCATCATGTGACCATGATGGGTTTATGACCTCAGTTCCACTGCAGTCATTAAGCAAATCACCCATGGTCATGAAGCAAGACATCACGTGACCATGACTTGTGATTTTACTGCCAGCTTCTCCATTGACTCTGCTTGTTGGAAGCCAGCTGTGAAACATGCAAATGGTGATCACATGACCATGGGATGCTGCAACAGTCATAAACATTTGAGTGCAAAGCGCCCAAATCTCAATCATGTGACCATGAGGACACTGCGATGCTCATAAGTACAAGGACTGGTCATAAAGTTACTTTTTCAGTGTCATCATATCTTCAGACAGTTGCTAAATGGGGCAGTTGTTAAGCGAGGACTACCTGTATATGATATATTTGGCATTTTGATGCACAAATAGTAAATATCAGATTACTGTTGCTACATAGTTGCATTTTATCATATTCCTGTGTCATTTAACAAATAGGACATGACCCAGAATTCAGGTTTGGTACTGATGTGGAATAAACACATACTCATAGTGTTTTCATACTTCATGAGTTTCCCTGAAATGTGTCAGTTTTATTTCTTGCTGTCTTCCAAGTCAATATCAAGATTGCTTCCTTATTTTTTGTTACAGCTCAATCCCTATTGTAACTCTTAGTTGTACTGGCTTCTGCTTCTGAAATTTCTCCCAGATCCAAATCTTCTGTCCCCATAAGCTCGGTCTGTTTCAGTTTACATTAGTTTGCATCTGCTCTAGGGCAAATCACAGATAATTTTATAATAGATGTACACTGGTATCCCCCATTACACTCCTCTTGCACTGTCAGGATTCTGCTGAATGTCTTACATCACACATTACTTCCAGTTTACATTCAGATATGAACCTATAGGAGTTCCACCATCCCAGATTCATTTACTGTTTGAGTTGCCCATCAACTTCGTCTTCTTCTTGCACCATTTGTAAAGGCACACCTGCAAACTTACTGGGCATTAATGATCATTCCCTATGGTTGCTCAGGAATGTAGTACCCTGTATGTTTTTTAATGCTGCCACTTGCCTGTACCTATCCTACTTCTTTAAACCAACAGCAGGTAGTCAACATGGTGCTCTGTAAGTCATGGTATATCAAATATTGTCGTTCTTCAACACTAGGTCTGCTGGCTAGAACTAATGGAGCTGGAGTTGAACGATATTGTTCATTTGTGCCTTAAGTTATTTAGATAACATACATAATGTCTTTTCTCAACATTTAGGTATTGGCTACAGGTGAGATGCTGGAAATTAGTGGCTGTTGGTCATATTTCTGTGGCCAGTTGTAACAGGACATGAAATGCAAAACACAATCTCTGTGGCCATCTATATTCATTTTTATTTTTTTTATAAGCAATAGGAATGTGATTCCAGTTTTCTAAACATGAATTTCCCACAGTCATCACACTGCTGAGATGATTTTAATTGCCAGCTGTGTTTTCATTTCTGTCACTGGAATGTTGTATAATGCTGTTGTGCACTTCTGAATTTGTGTTGTCTTCTTTTAAACAATAATGTTTTAATCTATATTCATCCCTTGCCAGCCTTACTTATCTGAGTTTTTAAACTTGCTTTTCCACAAAAAGAGGTACCTTATAAATGCTTTACATGTTGCTGAACCTGTGTGTGTGTGTGTGTGTGTATCGATTGCATAAGCACATGAAGAAAAATATTATGGTATCTCACTTAATGAGAACCATTCCATTTTCACAGAGTATGTGTGGCAATTTGATTCCCTCGTTAATGATTTTTTTTCCAGAATTTTCAGCCTTTATATAATATGCAGAGGATAGTATGTAGGAGTAAGCAGAAGCCACCTGATCCACTTCAAGGGAGCCTGAGCCAGGGCTACAGAAATAACCTGATCTGCTCTAGCTTTGTGTGTGGGTAGATCAGTCCAACTTTATAACCAGATCTGAAGGATGATTCCAAAAAACAGAGCTCAATCCTCCCACAAGAATACATGGGAAAATCCCAAATGACTGTAGCGATTTTGCTTTTCAACAAAAAGGAATTAGATTTGCAAACAAGCTAATGTTTTAGTGGTTATTTAGTGAGCTGGCTCCTTTAAAATCTGTTTGGGTTTTTTTTTTAAAGCCCATAGTTATTTTGAGATAGAATGTGCCAACATTTGCAGCAATAGAATCTCTTTCTGGGGGAAATGCCACTGCCAAATTTCAGACAAATACCTTGAGGAAGTTTTGTGTGAAGGAGAAGAGGGGTGGTGCAAAATGATGCTGCCTTTTCCTGAATGTGGAAGGAGCTGATTGTCAGGAGTTGCAGAGAAAGCATAAGGGATGAATTTACTGGGTCTTTTTTTCCCCATAAAATAAATTAGTTGCTAGGCCAGGTCTCCTAGCTAATGCAGCTCAGAAAATTTTTAATAAACAACTAGGCTGCAATGTCCTTTGTAACAAAAATGATATCACTGGGGCATTCAAAGGTGGTCCATTTGTGATCTAATTACAAGTGGCATTCCTGGCTTAAGAGAAGATGTGTCTATCACTGTATCTAATACTCTTCCTCTCACCCGTCCATATCATGGAGTTTTATATAAGCAACAAAGGGTTGGTTGGTTGGTTGGTTGGTTTTAGCACAGCTGCTGCAGCCATGCCATTTGCAACGTCCTAGAGCTCTAGAGTTTTTCAAATTGTGTTTCCCAGAACCCTAGGATTCTACAAGAACATGATGGGGTTCCTTGAGAGACCAAGGGGTTGGGTGGGGAGGAGTTCACTTGAACAAAGCCAATTTTCTATCACAAGAGCTTTGCTTCTCTATCAAGGTTCCAGGATTCTTTTAACAGTTTCCACAGCTTGAAAAGGTTTGAAAACCTCTGCTGTAGATAAGTTGATCAAGCCTAGAGCCAGAACAGGGCAGTTTTAGACCCGGCCATTCCATCTTGAATATTTAAAAATTTGCTCCAAATTATCCCAGCCTGCCTTGGAACTTGGACTTTGGTCTAAGTTCCACCTCCTGGAATTACATCTGGAAAGGTACTTAATTAATTAAATACCTGCCTGTTCTTTTAACAGATGGTTAAAAGAAAAGAATGGATCCATTCCTCAGTAATATTTGCAGAATAATTTAATGTAGCACTGCCCTTTTCCCCGCACCTTGCTTCTCACTTATCAAAACTTAGCTAACAAATTGAAACCTCAAAAATGCTAAGGAATATATGAAATGTGAAATGTTGTATAGACATTAGTTTTACTTTAGATACTGACTATTTACACAATCTTCATAAAATCAATGAGGCTGTTGTCAACTTCAAAAGACTTGTTAAACATTGCAGGCCAGTTTATATTTCCTCACTTTTCTACTGTATATCTGGACCTTGTTTATCCCAAATTTTGTGTATCACCAATTCCATGCAATTTACATACATCCAGAACATAAAACCCTCTGTCAAAAACTATAAACAGACTTTACCCTTTTAATCTCATCCCAGCAACATGGTAAATTTAGCACTTTTCAGAATAATTCTGCTTTGAACATTTATCTTTGAGCCTTTTGCCTGATTGATGGCATGATTATCACAAGAACAGTGGTAGCCATATACTACATTTTATATAAATTGATGCTTAGATGTATACATTTACAATGTCAGAAATGAAGACACTTCTCCTGAGAAAAGCCCTAGTCACTAGCTATTGTTTCTGCTCCTGCAGTAGGATCATTCCTCACTGTTCAGGTAAGAACTGTTCATGCTATGAACATGTGTCTTTTTCAAAGAATTAAATCTTAGATACGAAACATCTCTGAAACTCCCATCAGACATCTGCTGAAAATAAAGTTGGGGGGCAAGTGATGGGGTTTGCATCTCCCGTAGAGAAGCATTTCCTGATTCACTTGAAGTTCTAGCTGCAGTCAAACTTGCTTATCTTCTTTTCTAAGTTCTTTGCAATGGCTTTTCCCGTATGTTTGTTTATTATGATCCATACATCCGAGTAATCTGAACCCTTGAACTTGCAGCCTACCCCCTTGACATGTCCATTGTGAACCATCAAGATGTGCCCTGATCAACAGCCATTAGGAAGATATGCTATAATACAGAATCACAGACACTCATATGTAAATCTTTTAGTATATGAGAATGCTACAAAGCCCTACAACTTCTGGTTTTTTAAAACAATCCATATATGGATCTTGTCATGTCAGGCTGTGGTCCCCCATATCCTTTGTAGCTGGATCCTTCCTGGAAGAATCGCTGTGATGCCACAGAAATGGCAGAAGCCTGCCTAAGTTTTTGGATTCTGGATGGGAGATAAGAGAGTCTGACAGTGGATATTACTCATGAATTGCAGATGTTTCATTCCTGTGACTTTTGGTTAATGGTGGTAGCTATTCAGGGACTTAGGATGTTTTCACTATGGTGGTGTTAAAAATAACATACAAAACAGTGGGTAGAACCCAATCCAGATTCCACTTAAAAGAGCACTGCCTTTGGATAGCCTGTTGACATTTCTCTGACACCCAGGCAGCCTGAAGATGAATACCAGACTGACCAGATGAATGACAGACAGCATCCTGATGGTCCGAGCCGCACCTCCTCTCTCTCCATATCCCAAGGCAAACACATCTTTCAAAGGAGCTGCCCTGATCTCTGCATGAGTACGTTCTGACAGGCTTTTCCTCTTCTCCAGGCAGTATAGAAAGTGAATGTAGAAGCCATAGCTACCTCATTAAAGGTTTTAATAACTTTCAACTACCTACCCACCTACCTACCCACCTAAAATCCCTAATATACTTTCCAGGCTATATTAGGAAATACAGGGTAGTTAAGAGTTTTACTCAGGATTCTCAGAAGCTTCCTCAGACATCCCTTAGCTGTCCTTATTGGAAATCAGAAAACCATACAATGAAACCAATTTAAAATTACATATAGTAAAAGAGGGGAAGATCTGTAGTTTGTGTAGATAAGAGGCCTTTTTGGAGCATTTGAAAGAAGTGTTTCTCAACATGCATTAGCCTGAACAAAGCACCTCTCCTCAAAGTGTTAAAACAACAACATTTTTTTTTTGGCAAAGCCCCTGCAGCTGTCCCCAGTTGTCTCCATGGGCATGCATATGCACAGCCACTGGCAGTTCCACTGGAAGTTCTCTATGGAGGTCCAGGTTTTGAAGCACCTGTGCCATTCTTGCAAAGGATGTGCCTGTTTTAATGATTCAAAGAAAGGTGTTTCATTCATGCAGAGATGTTTTGTGAAGTACCTTTTTTGAAAGCTTTGTACAGTACTATTTTTTATTACTTGAACCAGACTATCTGCATTAGACAATTAAAATCCCAGTTGTTACTTATTGATGGGAACCCTAAAGGGGCAAAAACACCAACAATCCCAGTGTAATGTATGCATATGCTGCTGCAACCTCCACAAGATTGAGTATCCATCCAAAATGATGTCCATATAAATCTCAGTGTAGTCAAGGATCTCAATACTACCATTTTTTCTGCACTGCAAATGGGATATGAACCTGCAAGGGTATTGTGACCTGCAGCAACGAACAGGATGGAACACACTTGGGAGCAACTCTTTGGAACATAGTTAGTCTGGATCTTGGCATCAGGATGATCTTGTCCAAAATTGGATGCATCAAGAGCTATCATTTGAAGATAAGAATGTGCATCAGTGCCAGCCTGACTCTCCCATCTGCTTAGATAGGTGAAGCATCCTCGTGGGCAAGATTTGTTTTTCTGATCTAAGATGTATCATTGGTACCAACACTGTGTCATAACCAGCCTAGGCCTACACATCTCTTACGCAAATGAGTAGGATGCCTTTGGCTGTTCTAGAGAGGAGGCTGGCAAGATCAAGCCCCTCATTCCTCTCCCCTGCAGTTGGGAAGCACCCAGCTGAAATGTCATGCGTTGCGTATGTAGTAGAACAGTCATCTCCAGCAAATATGCAGAGGAATATGCCAAGGAAGAGAACTATTTTCTTTTTTTCTTTTGGGAGGCACTTGTATTAAAAACTAATAATGGAAAGTGATGTTTGCATTTGTGATTCTGCCATAATGGAATGCAGAATATTGCAAAGTGAGGAAGAAGATGACTTAGAGCACTTCGATAAGACTGATGTGGCTGAGTTAGCTGTAATCACAGCTGAGTTCATAGATGTCAGTTCAGTGTTTTTCAACTAACTTGGAAGAGACTCCATGCTTTCAGTTATATTATACAATTATAATTTCAGTCTGATATGAAGAACAAAACAGCATAAGGATGCACAGAATTAGATTACATATATTCCCTGTGTTTCAGTGTCTGTTCTGCAATTCCTATCCATCTTCAGCCCATAGCCTCTTTTTTGCTTCATGGAAACGGGCAAAAATCTGCTCAACTTTTCAGGCACTTTTTTCATAGATAAAGCAACTTGGACATAGTCATATCATACGCTTAGTGAATGGATACTTAGTCATAAGCAATTAATGAGCACATATGCCAGTTTTTCTTAGGGTTGATGCAGTACCTAAAATCTGAATTCAAGGCAAAACATGACATCCTGATCATGCAGGACAGACAGATGGGCATCTTGCTGCAAGAGGTAACTTTTAGCTCCTTTAAAAAAAATCAGGGCAGAGTGTTCCAGCTTTGTGAAGAAAAAACAGACATTTAAAAACTAAATAAAGTTCTGTAATCTGGGGTGTTACTGAAGCAGGAGAAGTACTGCTATAGTATTTAATATATTTTAAAAACTATTTGAGCTTGTATGCTAGAGAAGTACAGCAAGAAATTGTTCCAATAGAAGAGAGTATCTGTAGCTCAGGGTTGAATTGTGGAGTCCTTGGTGCTCCCCGAGCTTGGCTGTTTGCTTGCAGACGTTTCATTACCCAAGTAGGTAATATCATCAGTGCTAGTGAGTGTGGGGTTTTCTCCCTGTTTATATACAGTAGCGACAGTACTACAGTAACTACAGTAGCTACTGTACATAAAGTATATATAATATAGTACATGCAGTACTATATACATCAGCTACAGTAGCTGTTGTACATAAACAGGGAGCAAATCCCACGCTCACTAGCACTGATGATGTTACCTAGTTGGGTAATGAAATGTCTGCAGGCAAACAACCAAGCTCAGGGAGCACCAAGGACTCCACAAGAGATTGTTCATTAAAGTAATAATACACTCATCTTCCAAAGATTTACAGAATAATACAAGCATGGAGAAGGGAAAAGTTTTGACATTAGTACTATTCATATTGCAGGCAATATTGAGCAGAGCTGAAAACAATGTCATGTTCAATAATCCATCTGGGAGAAGATTGCATTTTTTGAGGAAAATGCTATAGTATATCCAGCTCTAGGAAAATGATATGCCCTTGCCACCAAGGTACAGCTGTAGTGAAACACAGATAGGAAGACCCTTTGCACCCATCTGCTGCATTGAAAATGTATTGTTTATGAAGTTTCTAAAGTTATAGCCCAATGCATGCTTCTTTATAGAGGATGCTTGACTGAATTTACTTCTAGCATAAGATTGGACTGCATGATTAGAGCTCCTTGGTGAACAGGGCTAATTCTCAGAGTCTTTGCTTATTAAGATCCAATCTAGGCTTGACAGTAATTGCACATTTCTTTCTTTAATACTTGTTTTTTTTTTTAAGTGAAAAGCAGTTTCGGAAAGATGTGATCAGGAAAGAGTTTATTCAATTGTTTCTCCTCTCGCTTATGTTTTCTCCAAATCTTTCAAGTCATTTTCTTCTTGATGGGGAAAAAGGATAAAGAACCTTTTCCTGTACAGATTGGAAAGTAGCTTGGGTAAAAATCTGAGTGGAAAAATGGAAAGGAAAGAGTTAAGATCCCATACTTTATGTTGTTATTCTTCTCCTCAAGCCCACATCTAGTTGCAGATGCTTTTCATTAAAAAAAGAAAAAGTCAAACCGCTGGGGGAAATAGAATACATCAGATATAGTTTGGCCCTGCGATTCTAAGAACTCATGGGGATATTTCTAATTAAACCTTTCCCATTCTAGCAAGTGTTTCCTATCAAATATAGGTACTAATAAATAAATATATGATGCAGCTCAGCATGGCACAGGTGTGGGACAACTCAATTTGCCTTCAGGTTCTGCAACATTCATTTCAGTTTTTTAAAAAACCTCAAACCCTGCACTCAGAGTTTTCCCCCCTCTTCTGTTTCTTGTATATAGAGAAAAATTCACTTTAAAAAATCCCTTCCCCTCCCCGTTTTCTTTAATAATTGTAAACCATTTTTTTAAATATTGAGAATGAGAGCAGAATAAGTCAGTAAACATTTTCCGGGGAATGGTAGTGGTTTGATGTTGCAAGAAAGAACAAACACATTTACCCCCTCATCACCAAAGGAGAAAAAGGAGGACAATAGCAGATGTGCATATGTTAATCTGTACATGCAAATGCATAAATACAAATACAGCAGTGGGTGAGACTGTGATCAGGCGATCTGTTAACCTCCTCTGATCTAACATCTACAGATGTTACTGCTGCTTGTAATATAGTTACAAGCTCTCCTTGCTTGTAATATTTTTTTTAATATTGAAAGTGACTTGAATCAAAGAGCTTTTCAAGTAGAGAAAGGCAGGAAACCTTTCTGTAGTCAGTGATGGCACTTTTAAAATTATTTTTGTTCTTTTAATCTCCAAGATCCACGAGGGGATGGGGCTGATGTGTGGAAGTCACCAGAGAAATGTTCATTATCCTGGGAAGGTTACTGGATTTAGGCTCTTTTCTTTAAATATTAACCTACTAAATTTCAGTACCATCATCTTGGGAGGGTCCACAAAAATGGGAATGAGGGCAGATACAGCCTTTGCTCACCCCTGAAAAACTGACACATGACCATGCTATTTTTGATAATGTCTAAATTACATATTTTTAAAAAAATGGACTTATTTTTAGTGACTATTTATAAATCACATTTAAAAACACATCCAGTGCAATTCAAAAACAAAAGAAACAATAAACCAAGGACTAATATAACAAGCACCTGAGTAAAAAATCCTCATGGACACATTCTCTTAACCCAGCCTCTGAGGAAAGAGCCAGGTCTTGAAAGCCCATCTGAAGGTCATCATGGTCAGGACAACTTGAATTTCAGGGGGAAGACTATTCCAGGGGGCAGGTACAGAGAAGGCCTGCTGCCTAGGACCCATCAGGTGGCATTGTTTCAAGGAAGGGATCTGGAGTATGCCCACTCTGTCAGTTCATACAGATAGACAGAAACAATGGGAGAAAGATGGTCCCTTAGGTATCTACGTCCTGCATCTGTGAAGGAGTTTATAGAGGATAACAAATACCTTGATTTGCAATCAGAAGCTTACTGGTAACCAGTGCAGCTCACATAACAGAGAAGTTACATGCTATACTGAGATGCACCCGTAACTGCCCATGCTGCCATATTCTGGACCATCTGTAGTTCCTGAGTGATCTTCAAGGGTAGCCCCATGTAAAATGCATTGCAATCGTATACCCAAGGTGACTAAGGCATGAGGGACTGGGAGAGAAGTCTCCTGGTCCAGGAAAAGGTGCAACTGGTGTATCAGATTAAACTGGGCAAAGCCCCCACTCCCACCCCTGGCCATAGCTGCCATCTGTTCTTCAAGCAGGAACTACAAGTCCCCAGCAGGACTCCCAAACTGTACCAGTTCTGCTCAGAGGAGTGTCAAGAACTAAATATCAAAAATCCATGGTACTGAGAGAACAAGAGACACCCAGCCGCTCAGTCTTGCCTGAGTTGAGTTTAAGCCTGTCCTCACCATCCAGATCCTGACAGCCTCCAGGACAGGACTTCAGCAGCATCCATTGGTCAGCCGAGGGTCAAGATGTACAACTGGTATCATCAGCATATTGATGATATCTGACCTTGTGTTGACATATGACTTCCCCAGCAGCTTCATGTAGATGTTGAATCAAAGTGCCAAAAGTGATGAATTCTATGGCATCTTGCAAGTCAGGAGCCTCAGGCTCCCCCATCAACACTAACTAGAACTGGCTGTGGAGAAAGGAGGAATACTACTGCAACACTGTGGCCCCCATACCTAATCCCTACCGTCAGTTTAGAAGGATACTTAGAAGGATACTATGGTCAATGGTATCAAAAGCCACTGAGAGATCAAGGGCAACCAGGATGTTGTACCACCTCCATCCCAGTTCTGCCAGAAGTCATCAACAAGAGCAACCAATGTCATTTCTGTACTGTGTCCCGGCCTGAAATCTGACTGAAAAGGGTCCAGATAATCCACTTCCTCCAGGGCCATCTGAAGCTACAATCCAACCACCTTCTCAACAACTTTCCTTAAAAAGGGAAGGTTGAACACTGGATGGAAGTTGTCCAGCACCATAGGGTTCTGTAGAAGGCACAAAGAATGGCCTTGAAGGATAGTGGGAAAACCTATTACCAGTCAGACAAGCATGGCTTAACTCCATGCCAAGGAACAACTTGAGAAAATGCATCAGACTGGCTCCTGTCTAATTCACATGAAGATAAAGTGAGGGAGGGGGAAAACACATTCACACTTGGAAGATTCTGTAACTATAGCTGTTCTAATAAGATTAGTTTTAGACTTAGTATATAGCATTGTATTTTTAGTCTGATTACCCTATATGGCTGACAGGTTCAGCCTTAACTTCCTGAGGAAGTACCTCACTCGGGGATGCATTCACATGTACTACATGAACTCAGCCACACATCACCTCCTGGATGGTTTTAACTAATGAGAAGGGACATGTATCTAAGGACAGGTGGCAGGGTTAACAATCCCAAGGATCCTGTCCACTTCGTCAAACATCTCCCAGATAATACTGTCCTGTTCAGACTAAGCACCAGACAGATTCTCAACAATATTCTTTATTAATAACTATTTACAGTAAGTAAGTCTTTGAAATGCGGGACTGGGTTGAACCCAACGGGACCAACTGGATCTGACTGGAACATGAGGGTTGGAAGCAACATCTCTTGAACTGGAGCAATACTAGAACAATGCAGATGCTGAATCTCTGAGTCTCTGGACCTGGGATCAGGACAACAAACAGCAGACAGGGATGAACTGGAGACTTGGAGCAGGGCTCGAACTCAGAGCAAGGTTGGACTCAACTGGGGGTTCTAGACTAGGCTGGGTACTTGAACTGAAGACTCAAAGACAAGACTTCAAACTGGAACAAGGCTGGACTTGGCTGGAATTCTTGGACTAGACTAGATTCCCTGGACTTGAGGCTTGGAGCAAGGCTGGGAACTCGGAACTAGGCTGGACTTGGCTGGAAGCCCTGGATTAGGCTGGATTCTCTGGACTGGAGACTGGGAGCAAGGCTTGGGACTTGGAACTCAGCTGGAAGGACCGCGTGTGCCACAAACCTAGATCCTGAACAAGATAGAAGTGAAACCTCAAAACACACTGGAGTCTGAAGGGCAGTCATGTAGAACTGTGGACAAGTGGCAGCACTGGGAAGCTGAAGCCGACTCACGCTGCTGAGGGTATCGTGAAGATTCATGGCTAGAAGCAAGACAAAGGCTGCTGGGCACGGCCAACTCTGTTTCCTCACTAATAGCAAACGCAGGGCTCAATTCATCTTCAGAATGGAGCTCAAGTTCTGGTTCCTCTTCAGCCACAGATGCTGACTCTGACACTGGTAGGGACTCTTCTCCCGAAGCTGCAAAGTTAGAGGATCAGTTGTCTCCGGCAGTACGCTGTCTGCGCAGCTGCCTTTTATCCCAATTTTGGGCACGCTTGGAGTCTCCTGCAGCCAATCAGGCTGCCTTCTCCTTCGCACGCTTTTCAGCCCATCTCTGGCGCTCACTGATTGGCGTATTCAAATCCTTCTCCGGATCTCACCCAAATCAGCGTTGTGGAGTCTTCCCGCTCTGCTGAGTCATGCTGGAGTTTCATTTCTCTGGCTTCAGCACAGTAAGTTTCCAATTCCTCCTCTGACTTGGAATTAGTTTCACTTTCCGAGCCAGAGGCAGGCTTGGTTCTGACAAATACAGCAAGATGGTGTGTCAGTTAACTCACAAAAACTTGCCCACTCTGTCTAATTCTGAATGGTGCTTTCCTGGTCAGATGAAGCAGTAAATGCAGTGGACTACTCAGGAGAGCTAGAGCAGACTGTGGGGTCTTCCTGACAGCCATGCTATGGGTTGTCACACAATACAGTTCTTGTGTTGGCAGAAAAATACACCATCACAATTTGTGCTGCCCTGATGTCCAAGCTCTAATGCGCCTCAGTAATGAGGGTTGCAGTTTGTTCTGTACTTACAGCTTTACTGTGGGACAGTTTAAGAGTGGCTTTTGGTAGATTCTCTAGCTTAATTTCTCCTCCCACCCAGCATCAGCAGACGACAGGAAAATCACCAATCACTTTCCTTCAGGGGTGGTTGTATGAGCTTGCATGAGTAGAGACAGTGCCTGGAATGGAGACTTCAGCCCACTTTCACGTTCAAAGAATGGCAAGTCGTCAATGTAGAGATGCTTTGCAGTGGCAACCTGTCACTTGGGCTATTTCTGAACATGGCTTGGGAATTATGTGTCCAAAATATTTAAGGTTTAGCTCCATCATTAGTTCTCCTAGCAAGCAGTCTGGTTTTACTTTACCTGGTATTGAATAATTTGTTCTTGCAGTCCAAGGTATTGTCAACCATTTTCTCCAGCACCACAATTTAAAGGCATAATTTTCCCTTCATTCCACCTTTCCGAGTGTCTACATTTCGCAGATGTATGTCACAGGTGGGAAAACCATGCCTTTGGCAATATATACTTTGTTGTCATTGTGATGTCTCTGCATTCTACTATTTATCTAGATTTATCATAGTCTTCCTTCCAAGTAGCAAGTGATACTTTATTTCATATTTACAGTCCCCAATCCTGCAAATTTTTGAGCCTGTATTCACACATCCATCTAATTCTCTAGCCGCAATTCCGAAATGGTTTTCTACAATTCCTTTTTTGGGGATTCTTTTTCTTCTTTTAATTTTTTTCTCTACCTTATCATTCTGGGATTTCCTGGTGCTGTCCCATACAAAAACTAAGCAGTCTGACCCTGCTTAGTTTTTTTCAGGATGGGTCAAGTTTAGGTAGGCACTGCCAGCTCATTGAGAATCAGTATTTGTACACACCTACAGACAAAAGAAAATGTGACTGCTATATTCTTCCTTCTTTGGTTTAAATCAAAAGTTAGGGATACGTTTACTCATTTTCACTTGCTGCTCACTTGCTTTATAAAAGCCTTGCATGATTGGTCTTTCTTCCTTTTAGGGCTCTGGCCGATATCCTCCGGCAGCAGGGACCAATCCCCATAGCACACTGTGAAAGAGAGACTATCTCAGCTATAGATACCTCCCCCAAAGACAACACACCCATCCGAACGTCTTCTAAAAACCACTATACGCCGGTGCGCACCTCTAAGACCAACCCAGGTAAGGCCTGCACTTCTTCAGCATCCGTGTCAACAAACTGAGTGACAATGTATGGGCAGTGGGGGAGCAGCAGAATATCATTACTGGACACTAGGATGTGAGGACTGTACAAAGGAACTTCTGTGAGTTGTAACTGAAGATGTAGTTGCATTTAAAGAAGCTACCCCTGTTATTTATTTATATGCCATTCCTCTTTTATGTAAAACCCAACATTATTCATAAGAGTAAAATAAAAACAGAACTGTGCATTGAAAAATATTTTTAAAATGCTAGCACGAAGGCCAGTATAAAAGTAATAAATTTTTAGAGACTGCTGTGTGACTGTAGAGATTGCTACAGACAGAAGATCATGTGTGTCTGGGGGGCTCACTGATATACGGTGAGGTCCTATTGATGGTATGATGACTTACTGAGTCCTGTTTAGCTGTTTCATGAAGATCGATAAAGCCAGTAGGCATTCTGTTATGATCTTGCAGTAATAGACCATTATTAGGTTAGAAGAAATTAAGGCACAGCAGCAACAACAAGCAAATTGTAGCATCGTAAGAGGTAGAAAAAATTACGAATTGTGAATTCCAGTGGGGACATGACCAACTGAACAGCTGTGTCTGCAAGCTCCGCGGACAGAACTGACAGTGGCGGTTCTTTTTTGGGCTTGGGCAGGCTTTTTCCTGAAGCCCAAGAGTGATTTCACAAAAGAAAATGCTTGGAATCATCCCATTTGCCCTCTGGAATGGCGACTTGCAGCCTGAGAATCGCAAACAGTGTTCGTGCCGATTGGGTAAGAATTGCCAGGAGATTGGGACATCATCATTTCCAAGCTGCTCTGTAGCCTTAAGGGACACTAGGTTGAACCACCCCATTTCTAAATCACCCAATTTATATATTTTTAAAGTCATGTACCCTAAGAGAGACTCTACAGCAAGGAGAAATGATCTGTCTTGGTGCTTGTCATTATTTTTGGGATTAATTTTCAAAAATCTTTTAAAGCTTTGGCTTGTTTTCCCATTTGGATATTGAGGAGGATTGAAAATAAATAATTGTCTCCCTGCTATTAGTTTTGTATTGAATATGAAGGATTTAACATTTTCCTACATGCTGAATCTGCTGTTTCGAATCTTCAGTTCTCTGTTCACTTTCTCTGAGAGCTGCTTGTTAACATACTTCCTCTTGTGTCAACAACTTTTGGAGATCTTCCACTAACACATTAACTCCTACGTTCACCAGTCAGGTATCTAGGGGGTGCCATGATCTACTGCCTGAAACATAAGAGGATTTCAAGGAGGCTTTCTCAGAGTTCCATTTTGAGCTTACCTGTGAGTTTAAACAGATCTTTTAAAATATCTGTCAAGCTATTCTGCAAGATATTTGGGACATTGCAGAAAATATCAGCTTTAAAATGTTTCATCTGGCTGAGGAGGTTGTGGAAGAAGTTGATTCTAGTGAAAAAGGAGATGTTTCTACCAACAGCGAAATTGAAGCTCTTGTTGTGCCAGATGACCAGATTTTGGTGTTAAAGGAGTTAAAAGAACAGACTGAATTGCAAATCACAAATGATTTTTTTTTTTGATGGAATGTTATGGAAAGAAGAGGCTCTGTTCTGTGGGAGGTTTTTTACTGAGAAGTCTGAGTTTCCAAGGGGGCAGTTGGGCTGTTTGATTTCTGTATGAAAAATGCCTTGTGTGTAATATGGAGATGTGTAAATGTTTTGGTTTATTTTGAGGTGGGGTGGAGAATTAAGAATGTTTATTTGGATTGATATTAAGGCTTGTATGATATCATCTTTCTTTAATGATTTGGATTAAGATTTACTGGATTGCTTTTAGGTTTGTTTGATTTTTAAGATTTATAAGATATAATAATTGCTTGGTTTTAGGTTTAATAGGGTTAAGATTGTTATAGTATTATTACTTATAAAAGTAAACAATTTAAATGTTTTTATAATTTGATTTCTATTATAGTGGACAGAAATATATAGAATAGTGGTAGGAAGGAATAATTAAATAAATGTTGTTTTGGAGGGGGAGTAGATTTGGAGGTGTGTGTGTGTGTGTGTATAAATATATTAATATTCCCCTTATATATTAATATAAGGGGAAGGACAATTGTGTTTAGTGATTTTTATAATGTGCCAATGGAATAATTTAGAGAAATAATGTGATCTTGGTTTGATATAGAGTAAGGGATTGATTACAGAATTTGCTGTATATTCCTGTTGTTGAAAGTCAGAAGTCACCTCTTTATGTAAACTTCAAAATTCTTTTTTCTTGTGTTTTACACTTTTTTAGTTTTTTTCTTTTTGTAGTTTTTTGTTTTTTATTTTATTTTGTAGTTTTTATCTTTGTTTTAAACTTAATAAAATTCTTATTTAAAAAAAAGAAAATATTACGAATTGCAAGTGAATAGCGCAACACGTATCTATTTGAAAAACATGATCCTCATTCAAGCACAGCCTGGGATCTTATCCCCCCATCTCTTTTTCCTGGGAAATAAGACATACTTTATATTCCCCATTCCTTCAGCCTTTAGAATCATAACAGGATATTATATGGAACGAGATGCCCTGGTTCAATCAGAAGTGATAGAGTATGATATATAGTTGGGTACAGTTTTCCTGCCTCTGTTCATCTGAGAGGTCAAAGCAGTTGATTTCCACAAGGGGATGACCTGCTTAGATATTTTGTAGAAGCCAGTTCAAATTTCAGATTCCCACCGCTATGGTACTCAGATGAAGGTTATTCCAGAGATCTTGTGGATTTGGATCTGAAGAAATTTGTCTTTACAATATGTAAGAGTTGTCTTAGAACAATATATAATAGGAACGAGCTGAAATGGGATCTATTCAAATCTAACAGTTTATACTAAAATACAAACATAATTAAAGGCTGGTTTACATAATATATTGAAACAAATAGATTTAAATGTTATACCAGTGTTGAGGCTGATAAGGTAAAATGTTGGAAGTTGTAAACCTCCTCTCCTAGAAGCCATCTGGGTCTTCAAACTCTGGTCCCACCTTCTGCATTGAGGTAGTAGTTTGCTTGTTTCCTCTTCCACTGTCTATTGTGCAGGGAGATCTCACTTGCCATCCACTTCTTAACCCCAGTGTACAAGAGTTAAAGGGCCGTCACATTCTTTGCTGCCTGGTGGTGATTAAAATGGCAAAATGCAATAATTGAAATATGTCAGTGGTGCCACCTCCTGACCATGTAGCATAGAGACATGGTGACTAGAGGATTCAGTCCTTCCTCCCTCCATTGGCAGATAAATCAAACTCATAGGAGATAAACAAAATCAAGTATGTGTATATCTGTGTGTGAGTGTGTGTGTGTGTTAAAAAACCTTTGTTAAATATTTAAGAAAATGTCGCCTTTCAATGGGAAAGAGATAATTATAGAACTTCCCAGATTATGGTACTACAGCGGTATGCAAATTAGTTAGGAAAAATTACAAAAATAAAATACAGTGCTCCAGATAGAGTAAAATATAGTGCAGGTGTAGATTCAAATGAAGAATCCTCTGCCCAAAATATTACAGATCCCAAGAAGAACAATGAACATAGCCTGAGAGATCTATGAAGGCTGAAAAGAAATATCCAATTTTGTAATTTGTTGATTAAATTACTGTCAAGTCAGGGTCAACTCCTAGTGACAACATAGACCTCTTCCAAAATGATGTGTCCCCAACCCAGTCCTTCAGGTCTTCCAGTGGCACACCCATTGCCACTGTAATTAAATCCATCCATCTTGCTGCTGGTCATCCTCTTCTTCTCTGTCCAATCTTCCCAACGTTATGGACTTGTACAGAGTGATAAAGAAAATGAGATTTAGCACAACACAGAAAACAGAAATTAAAAACCTAGCACAAAATCCTGGCTATATACTGTATATATTTATCAATTTTTACAATATAGCTTGTAGATTCTTAGAGCCTGCTGGGGAGGATAAAAACCCTGATTTCTTCCCTATTTTTGTAAAGACTCTTCTGGCTCCAACAGAGGAAGGGTCTGGGGTATCTGTGTACTTCCCGAAGAGCCATTGTTTACTCATGAGGATGCCCATTGTGCGTCTGCAGTCTGGCATGCAGGCTACATTCACAACATATGTATTTTAGGGGAAAATACTTCAGTTGAAGGAGATTTTCAGCAGAGAAATAGCAGAGGGGAAAGTAAGTTATTATATTTGCTACTGACCCTCTCTTAGGAGGCACTGTCCAGCTGGTTTCTTCCTTATATTGAGACCCATCACACATTGGTATTCTCCAAGTTCCAGGCTTTCCATATCTGCCATTTAATTGCTGTAATTTCCCTAATGTGGCATTCAGAATATTTACTTATTCTTGGAAATGCACGTATGGTTCTCTTTTAGAAAGCAAACAGTTCTGCATGGGAGAACTTCAGTAAAATAAAACAGTAGATGAGAGAATGGTTAAACTCTGTACTTTCCTAGCTATCTGTAAAACACCTTCTGTTCAAGCTGTTGCCCCTTAAAATGAACAGTACTGAAGTTTAAATGCATGTTGTTTGTACATCCTGTGCAGTCTGAGTCAAAACAAGACTATCTCTTGAAAAATCAGAACACTTAGGAAACATTATTACTGGATACTCAGTGGAAGCTGCCAGGAATGCACAGCAATAGGATCAAAATGAGGTCAGATCGGTAGGCTTGAAATAAGTGATTTTCATTCCTCAGAAAATTATAGTTGTGAGTTGGCAAAATAGTATCTGAATCAACACTGAATGTAGGATAACAACAACGTTAAGTTGTAACCCCGTATCATCTGTGGCTTGAGTTCTAGGAGGTGGCTGTAAAGATGAGACTGAATAGTCCATGGCACACTACAACAAGGGAGTAGTTGGCAATAAAACTTTTGTTGTTGTTCTAAGATTCTTACATTCTTTCAGTAAGAATTTGTAACTATTCACTTTGGAAAATAACTGAGAGAATAGCCAGCAGAGTAATGTTGGGCACACTTTTTCCCATGCTAGTATGTCAGATAGTTCAAGAACTATAATGGGACAGATACTTCAGTGCTGATCCTGAGTTTTCCTATTATCTCAAACCACCAAGCTGTGTTTTTTACAGACAGTTTATTCATTCAGTGGTGAGGGTGATAGGTCAGCAAACAACTGATATAGAAGCCTATGTGAACGGATAAGACCACAAATTCCTACCTTTATAAAAATAATGGTGGTGGTGTAGAAGTGTCCTCTAGAAAGAGAACATTGGTTCAACTTCATAAAAAACAGGGAAAAGAGTATTGCTGCTTATCTGGAGGATTTTACATGCCAGCAAGCTGCTTTGGTTACAGAAAGAAACCCTGAATTTTCTAGAGATCTGAGTATTAACTATAAACTGATAAAGAGCCTAGTGATTCTAACAGGTGTCTTCAACTAGGAATTGAGGCTATGTTTTAAGTTAGTTTCTTCATTCATTTCTAGAGTTCACAGCGTGATTGCTGGAATGATTGTGTTAGTCTGTTTCAATGACCACAGCTGCTAAATGAAAAAGAAAGGAGATTCTGTAAGTAACTGATTTTTGCTTTCCAATGCAAAAGCTATACATTTGCTGATAAGTGTTCTATTCATTTTTTCAGAATCATTTACTTCAGGAGGGAGGCAAGAAGGGGAAGGAAGGAAGGAAGGAAGGAAGGAAGAGGGAGGGAAAGAAAGCAAGACAGACAGACTGCAATTATTGTAAATTAGGAAAAGTGAAAAATAGACCATCCTTTTTTGTTTTGAATGAGAATCATTAATAACCTGTGGCCATATCAGTAACGAATTGTCTGTGATTTAATTGGCAACATAGATGAGTGCTGCAGTACTATGTACCAGAACAGGCCAGCAAGTGCTTTGAATGTCTAATAAAAGATACAGCTAAGGCCACATCTATATCTTCTTACCTTCATTGCATTTGGTAGAATTTGCTTCAGAGCAGAACTGCAAAAACCACACTACCATTGGAAAAAATCCCTGAATAT
Organism: Candoia aspera; assembly: GCF_035149785.1. Lineage (NCBI taxonomy): Eukaryota > Metazoa > Chordata > Lepidosauria > Squamata > Candoiidae > Candoia > Candoia aspera. The sequence continues at coordinate 100,330,104 of NC_086154.1, read as the reverse complement.
ACAGTGCCAATAACTTGGAAGGCAGAAATATAACCAAAGGTGTATGTGTGTGGGGAGGGTTGTGGAAAGTTTCATATTCATCTAATAAGTTATGGATTGAGCAGTAGGACTCCTTTGAGGACGTGGTTCATCCAATCTGCATGATCACCTCGGGAATTCACTGTTTGTTGTCTTGAATTATAAATAAAATTTAATACAAGAACCATCTCTAATTAGTCTATCAGTAGTCCTTTGACACCGTTGCAGAGCCATTAATTGTTCAAACTCTGCATTAAAGTTCTATTTCCTCTGTTTACAAGCTGAAGTTAGTGTTTTTGTGATTTCTGACTCTGGATGGCGGGCAGTTCAGAACTACATTGACTCACAGAGATCCACATGTGCAATTTGTTGGGGGAGCATATGCAGGTAGGACAACAGCAAAGTGGGTTTTTTCAAAATAGAATAACACCTGGCCTTTCCCTCAGGCATTTGGGACCAGTTGAGTGGAGCCCCCTTTTGGTCATTTTTATTAATGGTGCTTGGTCACCATATATTCTGTATTTCATATTTATATTTATACTAGACAGCCCATGACCCATTGGGTCATTGTTTCAGAAATATTTCCTTACCAGATTCCTCAATGCCTTCAACAATGGCAGGTTTCTGATGTACTGGAAAAGTTCTTAAAAATTCAGGGGGACATTCAGAGATGTATCTGCCTTGAAAGTAGCCCATGTTGAACTGTATAGCACAGTCAAACATCAGGAGCTGACCACAGGAAATGTTTTATGACATTTTGTGTTATGTTATAAAATGTTTTATAAAATTTGCCAAATTTCTATTCCATGGGAGTCATGGGTCCCAGATTTTGGATGCATTCTGTAAGTTAGTCCATTTGAGGTACTTTGGTTCAAAAATTGTTGGCCTATGATGGGTGACCATTTCACCCAGTTAAAGTTTACAGGTATCAGACACCAGAGTTTTAGTAGTATATAGACAGATATTGCACATGTTTTAATGTTAGGTGGTCCTTCTTCAGTTTATTGTTTGTTTTCGTTGTTGTACGCCACCCAGTGTCATATTGTTTGAGTTAGGCAGTCTTATAAATTCAATAAATCAAATTAATAAATAGAAAAAATGCATTTACCCTGGAGACAGAATAAAAGTCTATTTTCTTAGATTTCATCCACTTTTAAAATAAGTTTATTCTACCTAGGCATCCATTCTTTCCCACTTTATCCACTCTTAAAACTACCAGGTTTGATTTTGATTTATTTATCAACAATTGTTGGCAGCTGAACAGGAGTCTGGGGGTTGAACAGCAAGCCTTGTGAGAGGTCAGGTGGTATACCCATGATGCAAATACACCAAATAACGATGCAGTCTGCCCAAATTCTGAACCATATGTTAGCACACTGACATCAACAGAGCAATTCCCTATTCTATCTGCAAGCATTCATGTTTCTACCCTGGCAGATCTTTGCATTATAGGTGCTTGGATTTCATGATGTGGTAAAATTGTCCACTGGTGACCAAAAGTTTCTAAGCAAAGGATGGTATTTTTATTTTAAAAATAGCATTTCTTATAGCAATCTGCCCAGGGAGAAAACAGAAATGGCAGAAATGGAAATCATAATTTGTGAAAATAATTTCTGGACTACTATGTATGTGTCCGTGATTATCACAATGGGCCCACAGAATGAAACATTTGGAACATTCCTTCTGACCAGGAGTGCTAAAATCCCAGAGAAAATGTTTGCCAGATTCTGTTGGATTCATACCTATAATATTGTTTGCAGAGTTTACAATAAGCAGAAGATTGATGTGACATTTTAAGATAGGGTGCTCAGACAGATAGTTTCTAAGTAGAGTTCCCTGAAAAATCTTCAAACGTAGTAAGAACTGAACGACTGAACAGATTAAAAATACTGTGATGTCAAATGTTCTTTGTTCAGTTAGCTCAGATGAAGCAAAATAATGTTAACTGTAATATTGCTAGAGTCTAAGTCATGCCTACTGGTGTAGCATATGGTATTTTCTGTATTTAGTGACTCAAAATCCTGCACCAATCTCTTCTTACTCCAAGTTAAGAGAGGTCCAAATTTATTTATTTAGCAAATTGATATGGCTTAATCAGATATCTCTGGACAACAAGGGGTAAGTAAAACATTCATAAAAACAGTAAGAAGAACCATGAAAGGTGCAAGGTAAAATAATCAACCCCTCAGTTAGAACAGAGCAAAACAAAGAAAGTGGGCTCTGCTGACATCCTGGTCCTAAAACCTGAGGGAGGAGCTGGTTTTTTTAAAGGTCTTTTGAAAGGCCAACTGGGTTTTCTCATTCTAGGAAAGAAAGCAGAGCTCTTTGGGAAATTGGTCATGAAAGGGGGTGGGTGGAAAGCTAGCCATTGAGGTATGTTGTCTCATGGGGACAAGAGGATGGGCAATTTAAAAGCCCAGGCTGCCATTTGAATCCCAGCTGCCCTTTGAGAGATAGAAATACTCATCTCCCCAAATAAGCTAAGGACTGGAGAGGGTCATCTTCTCAGCACTACCATGCCAAGTTTGGGAGGTAAGACTTTAACTGGCAACAATTACGGTTAGAGGTAAAAGGAGAATTATCAATTACTTGGAAACGGGGGTTCTTAGGGTCAGTGGTTTCAAAAGATCAGAACCTTTGAAGGCTATCTGCCTGATATGCAGGGATAAGGAGAGGATACTTTATAAAGAAAAATAGAAGATGCTATGAATGGCCATATATGGCCTGATAACATAGCAGCACTGTGGGGAGATTTGAACCTTCTCAGATACAAGAACTTTATTATTTTTCAAAGCATAGTTAAAATACAAAATAGAGTATAGAAAAGACAGAGTATAGACTTAAAGAAAAAAGAAAAACTATAGAAGTGCAAAGTTAGAACGGGATAAAAAAGGAACTGACTTCCGAGTTTCTCCAATACAGATATACAGTAAATGCAATTACAAATATAATCTCTTACCATTAGTTAAACCTTAGTAACAGTTTTTCTATAAAATCAGACCTTTTAATAATCAAAACCCAAGATTAAAGCTTCATTTTTTTCTGACTACTGCATGCAAATAGTCTGAAAGTGGTTGCCAAGTAGAAACAAATCCAGAAATGGTTATTTGCTCTTATCAATGCTGTTAAGTTGGCCGTGTGGGCCAGCTCCATCAGTTTAATAATCTAATCCTCCACTGTAGGAATTTGTGGATCTTTCCATCTTTGTGCGTATAAAAGTCTTGCTGCTGTAATCATGTATAAAAGGAAAGTCCCATGTTGTTGCTCATGCTGTTTCTCAATCAGTCCCAAGAGAAACAGTTCTGGGTTTTTTTGTAAGTCAAGTTTAAGTATCTTTTGTATATTGACACATATTTGGTCCCAGAATTTTTTGGCCTTCTCACAAGTCCACCAAAGATGATAAAAAGTTCCTCCACCCTGAGAACATTTCCAACAAACATTCATCACTCTGTTATACATTTTTGACAGCTTATCAGGAGTTAAATACCAGCTATATATCATTTTATAAAACTTCCCTTTTAAATTATAATTCAAAGTAAATTTCAAACCTTTGTTCCACATGTTCTCCCATTGCTCCAGCATGATATTATATCCAAAGTTCTTAGAGATTTGAAGCTTGATATTTGTGTAGCTGAGATTCCATTGAGATGTCCCCCTTTCCCCCAAAAGCAAAGCAAATACATTACACCATCAATAACAGAATTTTGGGAAGAAACCAAAGATCTAGGAGCTCAACTTCAACTCCTTGTTTCACATAAGACTGCTAGCAATGTAAAGATTTTGTAGACCGAAGTGATCTGACTTGGTTTACCATTCCCAATGCACATTGATTTCCCTTTTCATGGTATAGTATAAGAAGGTCAGGGAATCTGTGCAGACTCCTCTAGTTCTGCTCTCCACTGTTTTTCAATCCATGCTATCAATCTTTTGGTCCTTTTGCATCTGAACAACTTACTGATGTTGTTATAGCTTTGAATGCAGCAAGCAACACAGTTTAGACCTCTGATTAGTTTAGATATAGCTAGAGAAGGTTTTTAATAAGCTATTTAAGAAAGAATGTTCCTGACGTGAACACATTCAAAGTGCTGTTTTCAGCAACTCCTTCTACCTGGGGGCATATTCTGATCTCAGTTTGCATGCAAAACAAGAGCAGAAAATGCCCTTATTTTTTTTAAAATGTTTTAATGAATGTGTCCAGCCAAATGGAAGATTCAGCACCATGGGAAATATTCTGTTTTAATCCTCCTTACACAGATGTGAAGAGATTTTGAAGCTAATGTCACATGCCTCTGGCTTGGCAGATGGCAGAGGAAAATTGTTTTGTAGAGAGCTATATTGACCTATGCAGGAAAACGAAGTCTCCTTTAACTGATTTCAATTGCTGATGACTTCATGGACACATTCATGTATTTTTCTTTAGAGCAATACAAAACTAGGTTGCAATTGCGTATTTTGAAGAATTGGGGTTTTGTTTTGTTTTTTTAACTTCCCTATGAAGAGCCTTTTCTCAGCTGTAGTTTCTGGTTGCTCTTCACACATCCATGCAAACATCCAAACCAGGTAGTTTGTACTTGCCTTTCTGAAAAGGAGCTGACAGTAGATTGTGATAGGAAATACTGTAGTTCTCATAAGAGAAAAAGGGATGGCAGATATGGAGTGGCAAAGGGGGAAGTCTTAAAAAATTACTGTGAAAAGAGGAAGCTTAGAAATGGAGATGATGGCTGGCAGCTAAAATAGCTGGTATGGACTTAAACAAATCTAGTGGCTGTTGAAGATGCACTGCTGGTTTCATTCCAGAGAAAGGGTGGCTAAGGATCCTAAAATGGGATTGCACTCTGGAAGACTTGTTCATAAGTAGTCTAAAGTCCACAAAGCGTTCACGTTTATTAATGTTGAAGAGCAAGAGGACTGGTACAGTACCTCTCCTTGTGTGGCGCAGTGTGGTATGGGGCAGTATTGCAACTGAAACTCTCCACGCGACCCGAGTTCGATCCCAGCAGAAGCCGGATTCTCTGTCGGGTAGCCGGCTCAGGTCGACTCAGCCTTCCATCCTTCCGTGGTTGGTCAAATGAGTACCCAGCTTGCTGGGGAAGGCGACGACTGGGGAAGGCAACAGCAAACCACCCCGCTCTATAGTCTGCCAAGAAGACGTCATTGCAAAAGCAGCATCCCCCCAAAGGGTCAGACATGACTCGGTTCTTGCACAGGGGACCTTTCACCTTCACAGTACCTTACTCAGTCACCACCGAGGACCCTTGATGGGGTTGAAGATGATGCAAGGAAAGAAGATCATGGGGTTTACTTGACAAAGGATCATCAGCTAACAAGGCCAGCTATCTGACTGAGAAAAAAAAATTGGCCACTAATACCTATAGGCCTTAACTCTAGAGTTTGGAAGAACAGGTAGGGGTAGAATGAGAATACATGCTTGGGGTTGAAAGTTAGAGGTCAGAAAAAAAAATCTCATTTGTGCTTTTGAAAAACTCTCTTAACTGTAGGGAGGGGAAACTGTTCACAATGGTATGCAGAGCAATAAGGAACTCTAACTCATACTTGCAGAGCTGAGGTTGGAAAAATGAAGGTGATTTTGCTATGCTTTATTAACGGTTTGAATGAAAAGGGAAAAAACCAGAAATGCTGTTTTGTACCATCTCTTCAAACGCTTCAGAACGTCATGCCTGTCTAGCATCTCTTCAAATGTTTAGAACAGGGTTTCTCAACCAGGGTTCCCTGCAAGAGGTCACTAGGGGTTCCCTGGGAGATCATGATTTATTTAAAAAATTATTGCAAATTTGGGCAACTTCACATTAAAGAGGTAAGTTTCATTCTTTATTTTTAGTTTAAGAACACTTTTAGTGCATATATACAGGCCTACCCATGAAACGAATATAATAATTCTGTAACTTCTGGCCTATACTTGAGCCTGAATGTGCAGGAGTTCCCCGAGGCCTGAAAAATATTTCAAGGGTTACTCCGGGGTGAAAAGGTTGAGAAAGGCGGCTTTAGATGTACTCTGTGCCCATTGTGCATATAACCCTTGGCTTTCCTTGTAGTCTCACATTCAGATACTCAGGCCCAACACTACTTAGCTTTATGCCACCTAGATGGGCCCAGAGCATCAGAGAACACTCCAAAGTCACAGGTTTTCACCGAGGCTTCAGAGCCTAAAACTGTTCTTCCTTGAGCATACAGTATATAGTAGTCAAAAAACCTGAGGAACCATACCATTAGAAATATCCTATCTCAAAGAAGTTGTTAAATGGCCAAAATAAATACACTTGTAAGATGCTTCAGGGTAAAGAAGGCTTGAAATAATATCCATCTTAGTTGAGATCTAAACTAGGACAGGGCTGCATTACTGATTTCTTTTGAATCAGTGCTGAATCAAAGTTAATGTGCAGCTGATCTGTAACATTCCTGCTGACTTGAGGATTAATGTAGAAAGACCATTGATGGTTGCTTATATATTTCAGTAAGCTGCACTGTTTTATAGAGCAAAGGCTTCTGCTTTTTTTTTCATAATAGTATCAAAGCCATTACTCCACCCTGACTGCAACCTCCAAAGCTGAACTCCTGATTTACCTAAACTGTTAACGTTCTATGTAGTCACCCCCAATTTATCACCCTCCAAATTCACCACCCAGAATTCCCAGCCAGATGCATATTGGTTAGAAATTCTGAAAGTTGTAGTCCAATGCATGGGGGGAGGGGGCTGAAGTTGGGGAATGCTGCTTTAACAACTGTTCAGTATTAATTCAAATACCACAGTTCATTTATGGATTGCTCTTCTTTGTCTTTACCAACCCCCTGCACTAATCTTTCCCCAAGCTCCCTTGTGCACCGTACTGTCTTAAAAATAGAAATTATACATGTTTATTTCAGGAGCTTGTGCAATTGCATTGCTAATATAGTTTGACAATGCGCACATCCTTTTCAAGTAACAGCCCTATATAGTTGGCAAACCAACACAAAACTTTCACTGTGCCCCCCCCCCCCCAAACCCAGCTCCTACTCTCACCTTCACATTTTTAGGAGACACAGGCCAGGTCCTTAAAGCAAATTAAGCCATAGTTTGTTCCATCTTGAATATCATAGAAGCAATTTTATTAAACCATTATGATTTATCCATTTATTTACTTATTCCACAGCTTTATGTATAGCCCACTTCCGTGGGACTCAAGGCAGTTTACAAAAAGAAAGGGATACATATAGTGAAAAATGAGCAAACAGTAAATAACAACATGTTTAAAAGGCTGACAGCACACTATTAGGTCTGAAACACTTGACAGAACAACCAGGTCTTAAGCAACTTGTGAAAGGCACAAGTTAGAGTGTTTGGTATTTTGGGAGGTAGGATGTTCCGCAGCATGGGGGACAGACACAATGGGAAGTCATTGCCTCGCTACCTTGAGTTTATGTGGGATGGGAGCTCTTAGTAATCCATCCCTGTAGGAATGCACAGATCTTGATAGGAGGGATGGTCCAGTATGTATTTTGGAGCCAAGCCATGTCAGACTTAAAAGGTGACAACCTGCACTTCAAATTGATTTTGGAAACAAATTAGCAACAGGAACAGCAGCTATAGCATAGGTGTCATTACATGGCTAAATCTACTACCTCAAGTTAGCCAAAAGGCTGCTGCAGTGTGGACCATTTGAAGCTTCTGGGTCATCTTCAAAGGTAGAGTACATTGCGGAAGTCTAACCATGAAATGGCAAGGACGTGAGTCATGATAATCAGGATATCCCAATCCATGTAACTCACAAATTAGTGCATCAGCTGAAGCTGGACAAAGCCCTCCTTGGCCACAGCTTCCACCTGCTATTCCATTGGGAACCATGAGTCCAGGAGAGCCCCCAAATTGCAGAACTGCTCCTTAAAGAAGAGTACGACCCCTTAGGGAACTAAAGCTGGCACATGGACAGGGCCAATCTATCATCAGCAAACAGTAACTCCATCTTTCAGGGATTTAATCTGACTGTTACAGTGTCCAAGCATCCAGACAGGATTTTCACAGTATTTGCAGCTTGGCCTGGTGTGGCAATGTGTACTGATGATACCTTACTTGAAACTGATGGATGACCTCCCCCAGCAGCTTCATGTAGATGTTGAATAGCATGAGGGGAGAGGAATGAGTCCTGGGGCATCCTTGGCTCAATCACTCTTCCCCAAGTACTTTGACTGAAGCCACTCACTAAGGAAGGAACAGAATAACTGTAAGATAATGATAATGTGCAATACTCACAGCACTTGAAAAGAATACCATGATCAATGGTATGCTGCTTAGGGACTAGTAAAACTTTCTTCAAAACCTTTCCCAAAACAAGTTTGGCCAGTAGTTGTAGAAGGAGGTAGACCATGATCCTTCTGAAGGTCAGTGGCTCATCCCCCAAGAAACATTAAGCACTTCCTGAATCCAGCCCACACACTGCTCCAGCTGCATGAATAAGCCAGGTGGAACATGGGTCCAGCTTGCAGGTGGCAGAGCTCATGCCACAGAGAACCCTATCCATTTCTTCCTCCTCCACAAACTCAAAGGAATCCTAGATAACTTCACTAGACCCTACCCAGGTGGAGTCCAGCTCTGAGTTAATGTGAATGATTTTGTTTCCAAAATACTCATGAACATGTCACAGCAGCCTGTAGCAGCATCCTCATTCTCACTTTTCCTCAAAAGGGAAAGGGTAATCTAGAAGACGCGGTGGCGCTGCGGGTTAAACCGCTGAGCTGTCGATCGGAAGGTCGGTGGTTCGAAACCGCGCGGCGGGGTGAGCGCCCGTTGCTCGTCCCAGCTCCTGCACACCAAGCAGTTCGAAAACATGCAAATGTGAGTAGATTAATTGGTACCGCTTCGGCGGGAAGGTAACGGCGTTCCGTGAGTCATGCTGGCCACATGACCCGGAAGTGTCTATGACAACGCCGGCTCCAAGGCTTTGAAACGGAGATGAGCACCGCCCCCTAGAGTCGGACACGACTGGACTTTACGTCAAGGGAAACCTTTACCTTTACCTAATCTAGAAGAGCACTGCTGGATGCAGGTCTGCAAATGTAATAAGAGCAAAGAAGGACCACAGTTTACCAGTCATCATTAAAATATACTCTTGACATGTGTGTGTAACTGTGCATGGTCACATTCACTCGTCATTCTTCTCCACTGGTGCTCTGGCCGTCTCTTTACCCACTTCAGTTCCTGTAGTTCCTTTGTAAAGCAAGGAGCATACTGGGATCTGCAGAGGATGAGAGGTTATTCAGAGGCAATCCCATCTAATGTCCTTTGAGTTCCAGAGGTTGGTGAAGTGCATGGTGGATCTGGTTGCCATATCACTAGAGAGCTCTCCAAGCACCTTTAAACAACCCAGAAGATTCATTGGGTGTTTGTGGCAGATTTTCTGTCCCTGCAGAGGTTCAGCATGGAAACCAAAAAGTGGTCTGGACCACAAGAAAGAACTGATGACAGTATCTTCCGTTATCATATCATGTTGCTCCTGCTTTGAGACTTGCTCAGATCTATCATGTGATCATTTATCTATGGTGGGTCAAGATCCCCTAGTATAGCCTATGGTTCCATGAAATCCATGAATTCCTGATCCCATTTGAACTCTTCACCCAGGACATGGAGGTTAAAGTCCCAAAGCACTGAAAGCCCTGGAATCTCCACCACCAGCCCCACAATGAGAACCAGGAGCTGGGAAGGGCAGCAGGGTGGTCAGTCAGCCCTGACTAAGGCCCAGTATAACATATAGGCACATGGCGCAGTAGCACCTCTGGTTGCAACCAAGATCTCATAAACAATAATCAACCATACCTCCTCCCTGACCATGGCATTAGAGGTCTTGAGGCACCCAGAAACCTGGTAGGCAAATTTCAGAGAGGGCTACACCTCCATCTTCATCCAGCAAGGTCTCAGTGATGTAAGCCAGATCAGCACACTTGTCTACTACCATACTTTGGAGAAATAGTATCTTATTGCACATACATCTGGTATTAACCAATAGCAACCTGAGGCCATTGTACTCAGCAATGCTGTTACCAAGGCTTAGGACTGAAGTTAGTGAGCCAGAAGTGGCGGGGGGGGGGGAGAGGGGAGGATTGCACTGGACTGTAGACCTTCCTTCCATTATAATGCTTTCCATCATACTTCCTGTGGCCCAGGACTATGGTTTATTTTTAACTGTCATCTAGCCTGAGGATTTATTTCTTGGGATAGTTCACAATTGCTTCTGTAAGGATTCACTTAGAACTCAGCAGCAGTTGAAAAACAGGAAGGAAGGAACAAGTTTTACAAATCATCTTTTCTTTAATTCCAAGTTGTGGTCTAGGCAAATCCTTGGGTGACCTTAAAAAAACACAAAATATATAATAAAAAGTAAATGAATATGTGGGTAATGCTCCATGAATACTACAAAATATTTTTTTTTAAAAATCAACAATTGTCAATCCATTATGGAATGAGATGTCACTGAAACAATAACAGGAGTATGACTTGAGTGGCTAGTTTGGGGAAGGTGGAGTTGGTTTTTTTACAATGTTCTAAAGAGGGGCTATGTTTTGAGTAGGTGGATGTGGACACCATCAGTAATGATTCAGAAAACGTAGAAATGTACATTAGCATTTTATATTTAGAAGCAAAGATATCAAATTTAGATGAACTATTTTCTCTTGTACCTTACCTTTACAAAATTAAGCAACACAAGTAAGGACAGTTATATCAGGCCAGATTTTATCTTATTTAACACTGGTTTTATCTAGAGATTATAGGAGGAAAACAACTTGGCCATTGGTCTAATATATACTGCATATCCAGCCAATAGAAGCAGTTGACCATGATAACCAGCCTGAAGCACAAGCCAGCTTGGGAAACACTTGTATTTCTTGCATAATATTCTTGCATAATAAGCCATAGCCCTCTAAGTCTTGAGATTGTTCTAAAAAATCACAAGGCTAAAAATAACATACTTAAGCCTTGGTTGGTTGACCATGTGGCTTGCTGTGATGCAGCAAGAACATGAATTCCAAGCTAGAAGAATCTATTTGGTATCTTTCTGCATGAAAATGTATAATTTTGGGGCCCAGTGGTACATAATATTGAGCCCAAAAAAGCTCACAAGGACATTGCAATTTGTTTCATGAATCTGGAGGTTCTCTGTATGGTGTCATGGCAAGACAATTCTAGTTTCCACTATTCCTTTAGCAATGTTGCTGAAATTCACAAATTATCTGGTTTGGAATTTCACACTTCTAATTCAAATTGATGCCCTTTTTCCTTACAGTTCTCTCCTGATTTGGGATATAATCCAAACCAGGGAAAAGTCTCAAATTCCATTCCAGATCCCTAGTCTAGCTGTTACAACTGCTGTGCTAGTTGTGTTAGTGGAGATGAAAGCCTCTTGGGGGTGGGAGTGATTCTCCATCAACCCCAACAATTAATTGGGATCCTCAGTTGTTTACCTACAGTAGCAGTTAACTCTGAGCAGCAAATCAACTTTTTACTCCCCTGTTGCCTAATCTTTATGTCTTCTGTGTTTTCTTCAATCCTCCCACATAGTTGTCCTGTTACCAAGGAGTGGGGGGATATTAATTTTAGGGATCTGGGATAACAAGTGATTGAACAGGAGAGTAGGACAGATTTGTGGGCAAAAGAGAATAGGAAAACAGGGGCCCTCTCTTTTGGGAGCAAATTATTTGTTTCATAATGTCCATGGAAATAAAATTTTGGAGTTGAAATGGTTTTCTATTTATGAAATGTTTAAAGAAGACACATTGGAAAATGCATCTCTGTAAAACTGCAGGTACATTATTAATTCATCAATGCTTGCATATTCAAATAATCTCTTAATTTGGGTCAGTGGTAGCTTTAAGGCAATCTCTGCGGCTTCTAGCTTGGTGGTACAGAGTATATATGCATGTATGATACAGGACACCAAGTGTGCACATATGTTCTTCCCCACTTTGTCTCTATAGCTGTCCAGCAACTGTCATTCCCTACTTCAAACATGCAGAATGGTGGAGAGCAGGTGATGCTATGCAATTTTGGAAGAATTAGGTGTCCCACTTGAATCCTCAGGGTAATACCAGTTAACTCCATATACATGGGAGACTGCTTTGCCATCATCCTCAGACTTCAGAATAGTTTCCACCCACCATCCATCTTGAAGAAGCCTTAGTATGCAAAATCAGATGAAGGCTTTTTCAGCAGGCCAGAAAACAACTCTAGAGAAGGTAAAGCTGATCCCATAGCAGATCCTATTTATATAAGGCTTCAGTTAGCTTTAGAACGTTGCAGAATTAATCTGATAGAAGAAACTCAGCCATTAGGGCTCTCTTGGGATACCTAAGGGCCTATTTATTGCTGCCTTCTTCTGACAGTGTCTCTTCACTAGACAGCCTCTGCCTTACCTTTGCCTGCTGTGCCTAATTTTCCCTGCAAACTCCAGGTAGCCATAGAATGAAACACTAGTTCAGGACAACTTGAAATGATCTCATGGGTCTTGTACAGTCCCGCTAATAAACAAAAGTCACTATACTGTGAAATCCAGCCTCTCCACACAGAGTTGATGCTGAGTAGATTTGACTGCAGCTACTGTCATGTGGGCCAGTAGCCATGTTGGCTGAAGATGATGGTAGTTCAACACGTCTGATCATGGATGTTTTTACCGTCAGGCTGGGGAAGACTGTTCAAGTCTGTGGGTTCAGTGGATGGGTTTCTAGCTGGCCCAGGAATTTAGCATTAAAGCTGCAGAGTATGGCCACAAAGCTTTGAAGTCTGACATTGTGGCTTTATCGTCCGCAGTGATATCAGGAAATTGTGGGTTACTATGGTAACAATATCTTTTTTATATAAAAGAGAGAGACTAATAAAAGTAGCAAGTGAATGAGCAAGAGCATTAAGAATACAGATTTGCTTTGAAACAAAACATCACAGCCAAACTCATCTAGCTCTGTGCAACACAGCAAGTTACAGAGAGCACTGGAAGTGGATGGTCTTTGCTAGTAGCAAGGGACAGTGAGAATTTCACCCCTGAGAGACAAAGGCTACTTCACATTTTAAAAAAAGCCTCTCATATAAAAACAGCCATGTTTATCTCAGCAGGAATCTTTTTGAACTGTGCTTGAGTGTATGGGGGTTATGTATATGCTAGGAGAGAGAGTACTTCCACTGTGCTGGAACTGTTTGCCTGCTACTTGTACAAGATGATGCATTCCTTACCGCACACAGCAGAAGAAAGCCTAAATATGTGCTTGGCAGCCTCAGCAGATCAGAACTAGATGTTAATTTTGCTCTCTCACACTCAAGTGAATAGGTTTGAGTTCACATTTTCCGGCAAAATGGGGAGAGCTAGCAAATAGCTGAGGGGCCCAAACTTCAGAGTCAACCCAAGACATTTTGCAGCCTGAAGTGGAGCATCAAATCCTGCTCTCTCTTCTTATGTTGTGACAGACTCTAAAAAGCGTTGCTTCACTTTTCTGCCAAAATTTATCCCTAAATTCGGAAGCACCTGAGGATGACCCCATCTCTTTACGAAGTATAAAGGGACAGGAGAAGACACAGAAGTCTTGAAGCTGCTCATCCAGTTAGTTCATGAGCAGCAGACTAAGCAGCCAGACATACGAGTGAACGGGTCATAGTCTTCCCCATAAATATGGGGATGAGGTGTAGTATCTCTAGTTAATAGTAATGATGTTGGGAATGTGCATAAATATACTCATAGGTTGTCATGTATACATTTTATGCAAATGAATTCACTTTTTAGTGACGTGTTTCTTCTTTTTGATAATGCGTTTATGGTTATCCCAAGGTTACTTCACACTGTTGGGCAGTAGGCCCAGACCCGCAAGCCTTCTATGCATCCAGCCTTGTACTATTTTAAAGCATGCTTTTGATGCAGAATTCAGGTGTGAAATCTTGCTTGTGTTTGTTTACTGAAGCAGACAGTGTATATGTGCATGTCTGTATGTATGTGTGTGTACACACACACACACACACACACAGGCACACACACACCTTAATAGGCTTACAGAAAAATACCCCCAAGAACATATGCTTATTGTGGAAGATTTGTGAAGGAGATTCATTCTCTTGTGTTTTGGGGCTGTTTTACCAGGAAATGGCAGATGATTTTGGCTACTGGTCTCAAAGGCATAATCCCAATCTGTACATCTATAAGGGCCCACTGTACAGTATTTTCCTCCTTTTATGACAAAAATACCTAGTCCTCCCAGCTCCATTTAGCCATAGCTCTCTGCAAATGAGGTAAGCAGGAGAAAACATGGGTAAGGAGAGGGGTGAACACTGAAATGAAACTGAGTTCCATACTTCTTAGTCTGTGTGTTAAGCAGAGGAGGCTAGATGTCCCTGCTAGTTCTTGTGAAAATAGTTCTAATCTGCATTCGTAGTATCACACTGTTTATGCATCGCTTAATCTCGAACCATCTTGGCTTTTCCAGTTCTTGTTTCAGCCTATAGCAGATTATGAAATTATTATAGAATGAAGGAATCATGTACGACAGTCAGAACTAACCATTGGAGAAGCAGGGATGAGAGGAGGCTGAAGGACAAAAAAATACATCTTCCCTCATGCTTGTAAGCAGAACAGAAATAGAAACAGAGTGTACTTCACTTTGCTAGTTCCCCGTGTTCTGGGCTACATCTTTTTGATCATAACAGCATTTAGAAATCTAATAATCGTTTGTTAATTCTGCGTGCAGAATGCATGGCTTGAGTTACAACTGAAGAAGCTTAATTTAGTTTAAATCACAGGATCAGTGCAATTGTTTTATACCTGCATATTTGCTTAAGTTATTTTCATACTGTCCTTCAATCAAATTCCAAGCAGTGTTTGTACAGAAGAATGGATATACAGATAAATCCACAGAAAGCTAGCTCAAATGGGACAGCTGTAAGGAATCCAGTATGATCTGCAGCTATTTCTTTCATGCCCAGCCTGGGTTGTTATTAGTATCATAAATATGTTCATTTGCCAAAATTTGAGGATTCAGCCCTGAAATATTTGTACAATAATTGTCTTGCGCTTGGTGAAATGTATGCTTCCTTCTTAAGATCATGTAGTAAATAATTCTTTCCCAACTGGATGCCCTCCAGATGTGTTGAGCTGCATCTCTCACTATCATTTACGTAGCAGCAGTTGAAAGAAAGAAAGAAAGAAAGAAAGAAAGAAAGAAAGAAAGAAAGAAAGAAAGAAAGAAAAAGATTTTGTATTTCAGATGGTATTAAAGATTATCTGCTGCATGTCTTTGTTTTCTTATTGCCACAACAGCCGAAGAGGTCTGTAGGACAGACAGAGAATTAGAGTGTGACAAATGAGCTGACCAAGAGAGGTGAGAAAATTCAACGAATACAACCCAGATTTATCAAGTCTCAAAGGGAGCATGCAAATAATCCTTCTCAGTTAAATGATCTGAATAAATGATATCCAGAGGATATATTCAAGATTATTCATTGTGGATCTGTTAGGAATCCGTTAACATTTTATTGTACCCAACATAGGTAGTTAAAGAATGATAAAAAATGATATTTTTTAGACTGTTACATGTATATGTGAGAGCCAGTCTGGTGTAGTGGTTAAGGCATCAGACTAGAAACCAGGAGACCGGGAGTTCTAGTCTCGCTTTAGGCACAAAGCCAGCTGGGTGACCTTGGGACAGTCGCTTGCTCTCGGCCCTGGGAAGGAGGCCATGGCAAACCACTCCTGAAAAGCCTTGCCAAGAAAACCGCAGGGATTTGTCCAGGCAGTTGCCGAGAATTGGACATGATTGAATGGCAGGAAAAAAAATGTACATGTACACATCACAAATGCAGAGTTATATAGATGTATAGATGTACTGATTACATTGTCCTGAGGACAGCTGAGATTGTATACAACAGCATATTTGTCCTGCATATTCTGTATTTTGACTAGTAAGTATACAGGTAGTCCTTGAGTTACGACTGCAGTTGGGACTGGAATTGCCGTTGCTAAGCAATGCAGTCATAAAGCATGATGTCATGTGACCACATCGCTTAGCAATGGCAATCCAGGCAGTCCCAGTTGTTGTTGCAACCCCAGACATGTGGGTTGCTAAGTGGGAAGCAGAGAGAGTCCCAGGTAAAGAGTGCAGGGATGCCGCAGGGGGGTGGGAGAGGCCCTGGGAGGGAGCACAAGCCATGCATATGTTGGGGGAGGGGCTGCTGTGGTGCAGCATTTGCTCAGGAAGGCTGGGGAAGGAGCATGTGGGGGGCATGCAAGCACAGGGAAGCTGGGGAAAGAGAGGGGAGGTGCAAACGCAGGGAGTCTGAGGGTGCAGGGTGCGTGTGAGGGCAGGGATGCCAGGGAAAGAGGGCATGGGGTATGTGCATGCAAGCGCAGAGAGGAGGAGGAAAGAGGGTATGGGGTGTGTGCGAGTGAAGGGGGCAAGGAGGGTATGGGGTGTGGTGCATGTGAGTGAGTGAGTGAAGACAGGCTGGTGGTAGGGGAGGCTTACCCAAGTGAATTGTGACCTTCCCTGCCAGCTTCCTCATTGACTTTGCTTGTTGGAAGTTGGCAGGGGAGGTCGCAAATGGCAATCACATGACTGCAGGATGCTGCAGCCAATCATAAGTGTGAGCGGGTTGCCAAGTGCTTGAATTTTGTTCATGTGGCCATGGAGGCACTGAATTGGCTGTAACTTCGCTGATCAGCCATAAGTCCCTTCATTCAGTGCTGTCATAACTTTGAATGGTTGTAACTTGAGGACTACCTGTAGTAAGGCAGTCAGTGGAGGGATGCCTTTCTAAATGTGCATGTGAAAATGAACTACAAGTGTTCAGGGCCTACCATCATATACTCAGATCTTTTTCTGTATGTTTGCAGATAGAAATATATGCTGCAACTTTGATGCTGTTTAATGAGTCAAATACATTGAAGAATTGGCCCTGTGCCACAGTAAAGATTGTTATTATAGAATTAGGGGTAATATTGTAAGAGACATATTGAAGCAAAACTTGTTAAGGTTACACTCCTGTAAGTGTGCTTGCAGAGTTATTTTCTCCTGGGTAATAATCTGATTTCACCTCTACTTTATTTAAGCCGTTTTTTCCTCTGCTCCTCACACCCTCATCATAATTATGCTGTTTCTTCTGTCTCCTTTCTACTCCTACATCATGACCTAATTCCCTTTCCTTATATTGGTTTGCTTAGGGTTGCTTTCTTGCTATGAGGGCATATTTCTAGTATATTGGATGCCAGATGCTACGCACCAGAGGAATTATTAATCCAGTGGCTAATTCAAAAAAGGATCCTGGGTTGCATTTTGGGGGGATTTGAGAAAATTCAAGACACAGGAGGAAACATCATTTTGGTATGGTTTGGATTATGGAGACCTAAGCCCAAGTATAAGAACCTCGTGTGGTGCAGAGTGGTAGGCGGCAGTATTGCAACTGAAACTCTCCCCACGACCTGAGCTTGGTCCCAGCAGAAGCTGGATTCTTTGTCGGGTAGCCGGCTCAGATCGACTCAGCCTTCCATCCTTCTGAGGTTGGTCAAATGAGCACCCAGCTTGCTGGGGAAGGTGACGACTGGGGAAGGCAATGGCAAACCACCCCACTATAGTCTGCCAAGAAAACATTGCGAAACCAGCATCTCCCCAAAGGGTCAGACATGACTTGGTGCTTGCACAGGGGACCTTTCACCTTTCACCAAGCCCAAGAATATTCATTTTGTGTAATTTCCATTTTGCATTTGAGAACAAGTAGACAGTTTAGCCTGGACTGATATTGGGGGTGGGGGGACTGCCTGCAGTGTGAGCAAGGTGGGCAAGTTTTTCTTACATCTAATTTCTGTGATTAGTCTTGTCCAGCTCAGATAATCATAGATCCAATATGTGCCATACTGTCAGAGAGTGATATTATTTAGGTGCTGCATTTCCCAATTCAGATATTGTAACAAATTCCTTAGGCTGAGACCATGAATGCAATCTGTTAAGCAGAAATGATACAAGTAAATGGAATATGTTTTGCGTGTTGAAATTTTTTTTAAAAAGTCATAGGGGTGAGACCTACTTGCAGCAGCTGGCCAGTGCCATTTTCTTTCCAGCCCCTTCTGCTGCTCCTCGATTCTTCCCTGATAGTTTAGCTGCTCCTTCTCTCTAACTCCTCACCCCACCCCAGTTTTCATTTACAGAATCATGTACAGAATTGGCTGACAGTTGAATTTTATTTTAGTCCTGGTGATGGGATTGTAGCTTCAGTTACACTGGAGGGCAGCAAACCATCTTAGGGAGTGCAAGATAGATAATATGCACAGACTCTGTCTTCCAGGAACAAAGGCATGAGTGGAGCGAGGGGAGAAGCTCCTGTTTATACCCCTAATATCTGCCATCAGAGCAGTTGCCTCATTCTACCTGATGGTAGGACTGGCCCTGAGCCCAGAAGAGATACTTTATTACGAAGACTGGCATTTAAGGAAGATGAATGGTGGATTCTAAGGACTAGGGAGGGGAGCAGCTGCATTGAATAGAGAAGATCTGATAGGAACTTCTTTTACGGCTTCTGTTTTTAATGCTTCTTGCTGATATTTTGCTGTTTGGCAATTATTGAGATATTCCCAGGAAATTATTAATTATATTGTGCTTTTTAAAAAATCTTTCTGGAACTCTGATTTTGTTAGAGTCAAAGTGATTGAGTGAGTTTTGAAGATAAGGGATTATTTTTGTTAGCTAAGTGCTGAACAGCAGAAAGCATTCACATGCCAAGGACATGCAGGCCCAGCTAAGATTGACCCACAGTCTTCCTAAGAGGAAATTTAGCAAGACTAACCCTTAGGTTGTTTTTTTTTAAGACCTAAGGCAGCCTTTCCTTCAAACAACCATAGCCAATAAGAAATTACATATAGATTAGTTGGTGGTCTGGCAGGAGTGGAATGTTCTTCCCTGTCTCCACTTCCTGCATAGAAACCCAGCAGACTGCACCCCTACTCCTTAATTTTGCAAATTAATAAAACCAGACTAGGAATCATGACCATTTTTATGGTAGAGTTTATAGGAGTAGGAGACGCAGAATAAGGAACAGGTTTAAGTAAGAACTTACCCAAGAAGTGGCATTGCAGGGTTTGCTGGTTCGTAGAGTTCCAAGGATCAAACACTTGCCAGAATCCTACACAGAAATGGTCATGAATGGAAGGCTTAAAGGACCTATCCTGGTAAATAAATAAGTAGGAAAGTATTAAGTAAATCGAATCAATCAAGGCAGTGCAAGAAATCTGGGAGAAGAAAAAACAGTTATTTAGAAAAAAAGGGAAGGTTTTTCACTAAAGACTTCACCTTCTTAAGTTTTCCCTTTTTAGTGACTGTGGAGGGACAGGAAACAGGATCAAGACAAGAAGCTCTTCTACTTTCTGAACTGGTTTTGTGATACTGTGATATAATTAAGCCTGACTGCCTGCACAGTGTGACAATATCATGCTGCGGCCAGCCAGAAACCATTATTGTGTGGGATTGCCAATGCAGAGTTTAAATAGAGAGGGAAGTATTGCCCTAACTATGTACTGGGTTTTGTGAGGTATCACGAGATGAATGAAGTTGGCTATGTGACACTAAACTGTTATGTTAACAAAGCAATTCCTGATTGATTAGGATTATATTGGTAGCAAAAATATGTCATTTTAAGAGAAAACAGTACAAGATCATTTGCCCAAAGGACCAATGAAGAGATGTAAAAAAGTAGGAAAATAGTGGTGTATGCAGGAGTTAGAAAACCAGTTCCTTCTTTCATATCAAAATATTGACAGCAGACCTATATAAAACTTAAATAAGGAAAACTAGTTTATCCTAAAGAGATATTTCACATGAAAATAGATCTTCAGTTCATTAGAACCTGAAATACATTGTTACAGCAGAAAGTCAAAGAGTGCTAAAATATGAATCCTGAATCCTTGCTGCTGGTCATATGGCTGCAAAAGTATTGCATCCCACAATTGATTCATTCAGAGGATTTTGGATTAGCCATTTAGATGAGCTACCTTCTCACTCCAGGAAATTCAGAGCTCCAGCATCCCCACAAATAGCCAAACTGCCTCTGCTTGAAGTTTTCCAGCAAGGAAAGGCTGGTCCAACATTCTAGACCCATGGATTTCAATGTTTTTCATCTCACAGCACACTGACAAGGTGCTAAAATTTCCACAAAACCAGAAGTCACTGGTTGCTGGGATGGAGGAGAAATGGAGGCAGTCCACCCCTGGTGATGTCACAGAGGTGGGATTCTGGCTGTGCAGCACCTCCCATTAGTGGCTTACTGATGCTGCACACCTGCAAACCCTTTCTGGCACACGAATGTGCTGCGGCACAGTGGTTGAAAACCACTGTTCTAGACATTATCAGGCAGCTCTTATCAACGTTTTAAATCTGAAAAAGAAGGAAATGGAAAGATAGTTAGGTCATAAAGGAAGAGTGCAGACAGGCAGCTAGGAACTGTAGAGCTGAGGAAAATGAAAACACGGAGCTGAGGTTAACTGAAAGATGCTAAGAATAATATGGGCTTCTTTAGATATGTCCAGAATAAAAGAAAAAGGTCCAGTATACCAGTTGCTTAATGAAGAAGGCAAAATGCTAATAGGTGACAAAGAAAAGCAGATATACTCAGCTATTTTGAGTTCAGTCATCTCCAACAAAAACTGTGTTCCACTAGGTAATTTTAAAGGGCATGACCCAAGATTAAAGCTTGAGATTAATAGAAACCTGATAGAAAATATCACAGATCAGCATGGATTTGTCAAGAACAAATCTTATCTGTCTAATTTATTTCGTTTTTTATTAGGTGACTCCTTTTTGGGGATGCTATAGTGGAGATGCTATAGATGTAGCTTAACTTCAGCAAAACATGTAACAAATACCCTGTGACATGCTGATTAGCAAGCTAATTAAGTGTGGGTTGGATGGCATGACAGTTAAGTGGATACATAGTTAGTTTGAATTATACTCACTCATCAAATTGGCCAGAAGTATGGAGTTCCACAGAAATCAGTATTGGGACCTATACCATACTATATTTTCATTAACGAATTGGACAAATGCTTATCAAATTTGTAATAATACATTTACATGCATTACTTATACGTAATAGAATTCAAAACTATCTTGATAGGTTAGAGAAATGAGCTGAAAGTAAAAGAAAGAGATTTTACAGACAAACACAGAGATGTTCATTTGGCAAAGAAAAATCAAATGTGGAGGCATTGGATGTGGTATACCTGACTTAGTAATAGTACTAGCGGAAAAGATATTTGAATGCAATCTGAATATGAGCCAGCGGTGTAATGTGGCTGCGAAGAATGGAAATACAATTTTAGGCCTCATCAGCAGATACAGGCCCACAACTAGGGTCTGTGTCACCTGGGGCAAACATTGATTCTGCGCCCCCCACCCTCCATGGGTTGGTGAGGGAGGTGTTAGCAAGTTTTATTATTCTATTATACATTAAATTAATAAAACATTCAGTATACAAATACTATTTTGTCATTTTGGCACACACACACACACCCAGTGCAGCGCCCGGGGCACATGCCTTGCTTGCGCCCCCCCGCCCCCGGTTGCGGCCCTGAGCAGATACGTAATTTCCAAGTCATTGAAAGAAATGGTTTAACTCTATTCTGCTTTGGCCAGACCCTTCCTTGAGTACTGTGTTAAACTCTGAACACCATACTTTGAGAAGGTTTTAGAGAAATTAGAGAAGGGGAACAAAGATAACCAGGGGACTAGAAATTACACCACACAGTAAGAAACTGAAGAAGCTGAGTATGTTCAGCCTTGAGAAAAGACAGCTGGGGAGTGGGATATAATAGCTGTCTTTTAAAGGCACATAGAATGTTAGGACTTCTTTCCTCTTGTTCTGGAGTACAGTGCATGGAATAATGGGTTTAAGTTACAGGAAGCCTGGTTCTGATCGAATTTAGTGGGGAGAAAAAACCTTCCTAACAGTAACAGAAGTTTGACTATAGAACGAATTATCTAGAAAAGCAACAGATTCTCCTTCAGTGCATGTGTTCAAGCAGAAGCCAGACAGTCATTTATTCAGGATATTTTATTTTGGATACTTTATTTATTCATTGGATTCAGTGGCATAAATAAATCCTTCCAACTTTATGATTCTGTGAGAGCTACCTGACTGTAACTTTAAGCCCCATTAGAAAACAGATTTTTGCCTCTTTCACATGACAGCCCAGCAGAACTATTACCAGACCAAAGCATTCCGCCCTTATAGTTTGTCAGCCATGTTACTCTAGTAATATAGAAATTATGTACGGATTATATACCTCACCCCGTTTTTTCTGACTTAAATGCCTTTAGATAAAGCTGTCCAAGTGCTGTGGTTAATCCATTCTCAGTGTTTTAGAATCAATGCCAAGTTTCTCTTCTTGCACTGTATTTATTATTTTCATCATAGATGAGCCAATCTGCAACATTTGGGGAGGTCTAGACTGGAAGTTATGTAACTGCACAATCCATTTTTGCTGCTGTGTTGAAGGGCACTTTATCTGTGAACTACAGCACTGGGTATAGACACCTTGGAAAGGCCAGCTAAGACAAGAGGAAAAATGTAACTCATCCCAGGCATTTGGCTTTCAAATATGGATGTTATGTCAAGTACTAAGGGAATTTTCTGCTATTTCCCAATTCGAACACTTGAGGGCGGAATGCATGCTATAATTTCCCACCTTGCATCACTGCGCTTCTAAAGGATCCACCCTACCCCCTCATCTTCTTGGTGCCTTTGTGAACAAAGATCATTGATTGCATCTTGTAGTTTTCATTAAGTCTCATTGCTTATTTTGAATTTGTGCTATTGCGCCTTTGACTTTCCTCTGCTTTTAAATCAAACAAATTGTAGGCTTTGCCTGATGCAAAAATCCAGAGCAACCTCTGCATATTCTGTGTCTACTCTTTGCTTACATCAGTCTTGTACGTAAAGTATTCTGCTCTCCTATTAGATTCATAACACAAAGTCCTATTATATTTGGCAATTTTCTACATCTGAATGAGTATAGTGTACAGACATTTGTAATCCCATGCAGATAGTCCAAGGGCTACTTTTCTAGGATGCAGCTGTAGTAACAACCCCAGAATTTTTCGTTAGATATAGTTATCCCAAGTGCATTTGAGGTAGGCATGTTGTACTCCAGAGATCTAAGTTCATGTCAGTCCAAGGGACAGCTAGTGCTTGGGCCTCAATTATACTAGAGGATGTAGCATTTCTGACACATACAACCTTCTGGTCTTTGAGAAAGTCACCATTACTGGAGCCAGTTCAGCAGCCTGAGACATCTTACACAATAAAGTACTAAGCAGTTGAAATAGGGGGTAGTGTTTGATGATGAGGTTTATGTTCCAACTTTAAAAAACTATGTTTGCTTTAAATAACTTGTTAAGATAAATTGGAAATAATTCTAGGGTCTTGTGCTGAAATAGATAGATAGATAGATAGATAGATAGATAGATAGATAGATAGATAGATAGATAGATAGATAAATCCAGCGTTTATCAGTGAAGGACTAAAAAGCAGGAAGCCCTTCACTGGATTGAACTGAATGCTTTTTAATGCAGGAACTGTGCTCAGAGTTATTGTCTGGAAGCCTACAAATAGGAGATGAGGGTGTCAGCTCTTCACTACTCCCAGCCCAGCATCTAGTATGCACTGCCATCAGAAATTCAAGGTGTGGTATTAAGCATGTATATTCCATCTCTTTGCTTTTGTCTGGAGTACCACATCTCTTTATAAACTCATCTTCTTATTGTGAACATTGCCTGTTGGAAGTGTGTAACCAGACTTGTTTATTTGAGCCCTTCATTCAGAGCAAGATACAGTTCCATTTAGTTCTCATAGTGAAGAACTATTAATAGTCTTACTCACCATATATTTGTCGCATATCTTTGTGAAGCCATCTAAGTTGATTACCATTGGCTCATCTTGTGCCTTTTAGGAGTAGAAACATAAGTAATGATTTGTCCTAATAAGCTATGGGCAGGAGATTGTAGAATAAAACTCACATTGTGTGTAAACTTTGTCCCAAAGATATTTGTGCTAATCTCTTGAAATTTGTGGTGGTCCTGGCAAAAACCTTGAAGTGCTGAACGCACTGTACCATTGCTACATTTAGCAGGACAGGTTGTAAATAGACAAATCAGTACTTACTGTTGCAGTAAGTCACTCCAAAATTGTACTGTGAGGGAGCGATGTACGTATGTGGAGATGCATGTGTTTCCCCCTGGTTTGACAACTGTGCATTGCAGAGGAAAAAAATAAACTGTCCATTCATGGTTTAGAAATAAACCAGATTAAGTAGATATAAGGGAATAGAAATAATTTTAAATAGATTTTTCTGGATAGGTTTTATGCAGAACAAAAGGAACATTTATATGAATGATATACAGAACACTTATATGGATGCAATACAGCATACTATTCAAACACAGAACATACTAGAGCTTATATATACTGTATATGTTCTATATAAGCTCTCTCTATATATAGGCTCCATCGCAAGTCCAACACCCAGAGACACCAGCCAGAAAGAGGGCAGGCAGGGTCTGGTGAGTGTCAAAGCCACTGTCCTGGATGAAACCCAGAGCATCCAGGGGTACATCAGTAAGATGGCACCCAAAGATGAGCTGCTGAGAGAATGCCTGAGGTAGCAGCAGACGTGGGAGGAAGATCAAGCAGAAGAAGTGCCATGGCAAGACAAGACCCTGCATGGGATGTACCATCGACAGATAGCTGAGATGGCTGACCTTGGGAAATCCTACCAGTGGCTGGAAAGGGCTGGACTAAAAGACAGCACAAAGGCACTGATCATAGCAGCACAAGAACAGGCACTAAGCACCAGATCCATAGAAGCAGGGGTCTAGCACACTAGACAGGACCTGAGGTGCAGACTGTGTAGAGAGGCTTCAGAGACAGTCCAACACATAGTGGCAGGGTGTAAGATGAAAGCAGGAACAGCATACACTGAACGGCACAACCAAGTAGCTGGCATTGTGTACAGGAACATCTGCATAGTGTATGGGCTAGACCATACCAGGGCCTGAAAGTACCAGGGCCTGAAAGAGGAACTAGAGAGAATGTGGAAAGTAAAGGCCAAAGTGGCCCCAGCGGTAGTAGGGGCACTTGGGGCTGTGACTCCCAAGCTGGGAGAGTGGCTCTAACAGAACCCAGGATAACAACTTCAGAGCTCTCTGTCCAGAAGAGTGCAGTGCTAGGAACAGCTAAGATAGTGCTCAGAACCCTCAAGCTCCCAGGCCTTTGGTAGACGCCCCGAGGTTGAAGAAGACACATACCACCCATAGGGGTGAGAAGGGAATATCTGTCTCTCTCTTTCTCTTTCTCATCTCTATCTCTACACATACACACAGACAAAATCCAGAATAAGCTGATTTGCTGCTAGCTGTTTACTAGGCAACATGGAATCAGGATTACTGATTAGGTGTGGACCCTTAAGTGACCACCAACTGGTACATTTTTAGGGCACTGAGATGAAATTAATAGTTTGTTCCTTCTTAGTATGATTTTGACCATCATGACTCCCACAATAGCCGTCTATCTTCATGCATTGCTGCAATTACAAAGCTCTGTAAATAAATCAAACTGATAGCGTATTTAGAGTTACAATCAAAGCAATTAAATACACCAAGGAAAAGCCAGTGGATAGGAGCAGTTTGAGAAGGCTGCAGTGACGGGGTGAATCACTCGATATGTTCAAGCAGAGGTGGACAGCCATCTGTCAGAGATGCTTAATCTGAATTCCTGTAGTGAGCAGGGGTTGGATTCAATGACCCAAATGGCACCTTCCAAGTCTATATTTTATGATTGCTGTGATTTCATGAATACTTTAACAGGCATCTAAATCCTGTTCAAGCCAAGGCTGTATTTTCCACATTAGTGTCCATACTGGGATAGAAGAACTGCAACCCGGTAGGTGCAGGCAGACTATTTTTTCATTTGTGGCTTCAGACCCAAAACATATGATATCCCTAGTCTCTTGATCATGTTTCTCTGTCCTGCTTGATGGAATAATAAAACAGGACAGCCATATCCAAAAGAACACAGAGCTCCTGCACATTTAACAGTTGAGTCAAAGGAGAAATTTTGGCAGATGTACTTTGCATAACAAATGCTATCTGTCCACTTCAACAGAATAATTAAAGCGGCAGGAATCCTATCCTCTTTTTCAGCTTGCTACCTTGGTAGGAACTTCTTCATAATCACGTTCTGTGTTTCTGGTCTGAGCAAGAACTAACCTTTTGATGCTGTTAGTGATACTCTGATTTATGCCTAGGGCTTATATATTACTTCATCAAGCCAGCTGCGTAAATAGGTTTGCTTATATCACTGGTGTGTTGTTTTTATTTTTATTGGGAAATTAGGTGTACATTTCTGTGTGAGTGTGTTTTAAGTAAGATTTCATGAAAGGTATTTGTTTACTCTGAAAGCACAAGAATGTGTCTGAATATGAAAGACTGTAGAGAGTCTGTTTGCACTTTCTCAGCAGGCACAGAGGTCCCTTTTCAAGCTGGCACATGCATTGCTATGCACAGGAAGCAACTGAAACACTGCAAAGAAAATGCAGAACATTCTGTACTGGGTATTTGGCAATAGCTCTGTCATGTTCATTGTATCCTTTTTTCATGGAGCCAAGCTTTGGATAATCCCTTCTGTATGTCTCCTTCATAGTACAAGGAGGACCAAAGTGAGACAGGATCCTGGTGCATTTAATAGTTGTCTAGCAGAGGGAATTTCAGCAGGTGCAGTTCCTCTCATGCTTGTATGACAGGCACCTGCTAAAATTCCCTGTCCCACTTACTGTTTTAGGACTGAAACGCTTCAGGTTAAGCAAAGGCATTTTCTCACTGTATTTATGTGCCAAAAAGCATGGAAATGACAACATACCTTGTGTTCTCTGTAACCAGCATTACACAATCTTGGACAATGTGATTATGGTCTCTGTACACATGTACTTTCCCTTGTTTTTCACCCAAATGTTCTCCCTCTGTACTGTAGAAAATACTGAACTGGGGGCCGATGCTTTTTTAAAAATCAATCAAATTGGTCTTTAAAATGATGTCCTTTCTTTAATACATCCTTAGGGCAGCTCTCTAGGCTTCAGTCCCAGATCATGCCCAAGGCATCCTTCTTGGGATCTGCAGTGGACAATTAGGGAGCAGCAATGAAGCTCTTGTAGGTTCTTTTCCTTGGCCACTAATAAGTAATTGCAGTTCTGCTAAAAAATATTATAGGACTTACCATTTGATTGATATTTCACTTGTCCATATACATCTTGCCGTGTTTTTTTTTCCCCATGCAAATTTCTCCCTGGGCTCTTTATCTTTCTTTTAAATGACATGAGCCCTGACTATCAGGCAACTGAATGTATTATAGTCAACAGGTTTTCTCTATAGCTGTTTATTTTTAAGTGATTTTTTTAAGTGGCACTGAAATTTTTTTCTTACTAATAATTTATAGTGTTAAACTTTTTTTTTTAATGGACAGGGAACAATCTTTTAAAGTTGCCACTATTTTAGTAGGCGTTGGGGACAACTTATTCAAGTTCTCCAAAAGTTGCCACCAAACTGTTATTTTTCATGTGATGGAAGAAATTATTTAAGTTATGGAGGCTAATTATAACAATTCAACTCAGGTAATTTATTTTAAATTAAAACAAATTCAGTTTCCATCTTCATTCCACCTCAGCCACATCTTTGTCTTGGCCCTGTCTACTGTTTGATTGTAGCTCCTGACATGCCATTCAAAGTGGTGTACTCCAGATGTATATATTTTTTTAAAAATAATACTATATGATTGTTTCATTACGCTACTGATTTTCAAAAACAATACAGGACTTTTCCAGTTACACCATTACATCTTGCTTTCCCCTCCCAATGTCATGGGTACACCCAGAAACATGGAAACACTTTTTAAAACATCAAAAAGCATTTCAGACATTTTTTTCTGCAGCCTACAAAGATGCAGTGAATCAGTTGAACCATATATTTACTATCATAAATAACAAATCCACAATATTAATATTTTATTATGAAATATTTCCTTTCTGCCTTCTCAACTGCTCAATATTCTACAAAGTAAGCAAAGGACAATTTTGAGGTTTAGAAGATTTAATTAGATACTGATTCAAATTTGGTGAGGTAATACCCAAGAAAATGAAGAAACCTGACAAATGTATTTACCTAAATGGGCTGATATTCACATAACTATAATTGCCAAGGAATCTCTGCCAGTGTAAAAAGCTATTTAAGAACGGGAATTGGCTTGTTAGTTCCCTAACTCTAGGAAACACTATAAATTCCAAATACAGTGTCCTATAGAAATTGCAGAAATGCACAAAATAGAGTCTTAAAATTACAGAAAGAAGATCAAGTTTAATTAGTACAACACATCAACTTTGTTTCCCTATCTTTCCACACAGATTTGTTGGTTTGTGCATTACCATTTTTATAAGCTGGACTGCTATTTAAAATTCACAAGGCAATTTACCCTGTTATTTAAAAACCCAATTGCAGTGCTGTTGTTCAGTCACTTGGTTGCTTCCAACTCTTTGTAATCTGATGGCAACAGTTCACCAGAACTTTCCATCATTAACTGTTTCTTTGAGTTCTTGTGAGTTTATTTGGGTAATCAAAGATAGTATCTAACCACTTTGTCTTCTGTTGACCTCTGATTGCCTCTGATTCTTCCAGTTATCAAGGTCTTCTCCAAAGACTTTGTTCCTCATTATGTGAACAATATATTTAAAATTTAGCTTCATAATTAGTGCTTCCAGTGAACAGTCTTGTTTTACTTCAACTAGTATTGAATTATCTGTTTTTCCTGCAGTTCAAGGTATTCTCAACAATCTTCTCCAACATTCAAAGGCATTGATTTTCTCCAGTCAACCTTTCTGATGGCCCAGCTTTCATTGCCATATATTAAGACTGGGAAGACTGTTGCCTTGACAATATATACTTTGTTGTCAGTGTGATGTCTCTTGCAGTAGATAAAATACTGTTTGTTAGATTTAGCATAATATTTCATCCAAGTAGCTAATGTCCCTGTGTTTTTTTTTAGCCTAGGAAGATAAAGTCTGGCATTGCTTCAGCTTCTTCTCCATCTTATTTGCATGCTGCCATGTCTTTATCTATCTATCTATCTATCTATCTGTCTCAGACTGACTTTTGTACTATATCCTTTTATCTTCAAGAAGAGATTCCTTAATTCTCTCTTCAGCCATCAAAGTGGACCATCAGCATATCTGAGGTTGTTAATGTTTCTCCCATCAATTTGATGGTTTTGTTCTAATCCAGTATTTCTCATGATATAGGCTGCATAGAAATTAACTAGATAAGGTAACAGAGTACAACACTGCTACACACTTTTCCCTATTTTGAACCAATTAGTTGTTCCATATTCCATTCTAACTGTTACTTCCTGGCTAGCATACAAATTCTTCAATATATACATCAGATGGTCTGGTTCATGAAAGTTTGTAAGGGCTATCCACAGTCCTTTGTGATCTACGCAGTCAAAAGCTGCAGTATCTTCAATAAAGCAAGCATAAATGTCTTTTTAAACCTCTTGCTTTTCCCATTATCCATTAGATGTTTGCATGTGATCCCAGGGTGTCTCTGCCTCTTCTGAAACCAGCTTATATCTCTAGTAGTTCTTATTCCATGTTTTGTTGGATTGCAAAAATTTAACCATTATCTTACTAGAATGTCTTATCAGTGAAACTGGTAGTTTGAGCATTCTTTAACCCTGCCATTCTCTGGTAATGGAATACAAATGGATCTTTTTGAGTCCCCTGCCCACTCCTATGTTTTCCATAGCTGCTTATAAACTGAGAGTAGCATTTTTAACATCATCTTGCAAGATTTTAAACATACTACTGTGTTTGTTTATTTATTTATATTTCAAATTTCTGTCACCGCCCATCTCCCCGAAAGGGGGACTCTGGGCGGTTTACAACACAATGAACAAATTAAAACCATAAAACATAGATTGCAATACAAAATTTATTTATTTATTTGAGTTCTATAGCCGCCCATCTCAGTGAGTGACTCTGGGCCGCTTACAACAATAAAACTATAAAACATTTAAAACAGTTACAATTAAAACAGTTAAAATATAAAATAAATACAAAATAAATATACATGGCTGCCACGTGAGCAATGCATGGATGTTAATACAGCCAAGAGGTGGGACCATCCACACGCTTGAGGCCCCAGGCCCGGGCACAAAGCCAGGTCTTCACGGCCTTACAAAAGGCCAACAGGGTTGGTGACATCCTAATTTCTGGAGGGAGGATGTTCCAGAGGGCAGGCGCTATGGAAGAGAAGGCACGCCTTCTAGTTCCCACCAACCGATACTCCCTGGCTGATGGGACCCGCAGCATACCCAACCTACTAGATCGAATTGGACGGGAGAAGGTGGTCCCTTAGGTAACCTGGCCCCAAGCCATGAAGGGCTTTAAAGGTGACAACCAGCACCTTGAATTGCACCCGGAAGCACACCAGCAACCAATGCAGCTCACGTAGCAGTGGTGTTACATGTGTCAAGTACACGACACCATTTACTATCCATGCAGCTGCATTCTGCACCAGTTGAAGCTTCCGAATGCTCTTCAAGGGCAGCCCCATGTAGAGCGCATTACAGTAGTCCAGACGGGAGGTCACGGCATGAGTGACTGTGAGCAAAGCCTCTTGGTCTAGGAATGGGTGCAGCTGGTGCACAACCCGAAGGTGTGCAAAGGCCCTCCTAGCCATGGCTGCCACCTGCTCTTTGAGCAGGGGCCGTGAGTCTATGAGGACCCCCAGATTGTGCACTGGGTCTGTCTGGGGCAGTACAACCCCATCCAAGACCAAAGGTGGAAAAACCTTAGCACCGGGAGGCCCACAAATCCAAAGCCACTCAGTCTTGCTTGGGTTGAGTCGAAGCCCATTGCACCCCATTACAGCCTCCAGGCACTGGGTCAGGACATCCACAGCATCACTCAGGCGGTCTGGGGTAGAGATATAAAGCTGAGTATCATCAGCATATTGATGGTATCTTACCCCAAACCATCGGATCACCTCCCCCAGCGGTCTCATGTAGATGTTAAATAGGAGAGGGGAGAGAACCAAGCCCTGAGGCACCCCACAGAGTAGGGGATGTGGGCTGGACCTTTCCCCCCCTATCAACACCAACTGGAACTGACCCTGGAGGAAGGAGGAGAACCAGCACAACAGTGTGCCACCCACCCCCAACTCCCGAAGCCGGTCCAGAAGGATACCATGATCGATGGTATAGAAGGCTGCTGAGAGGTCAAGAAGAGCAAGGATGGTCACACTGCCCCCATCACCTAAGGTCACCTAAGAGTGCAATCAATGCCGTCTCAGTCCCATAACCCGGCCTGAACCCTGACTGAAAAGGGTCCAGATAATCCGCTTCATCCAGGGTCCTCTGCAGTTGCCACATGACCACTCTCTCCACAACCTTCCCCAAAAAGGGTGTCATGTTCCCCGTTGCAATGTGCATGGTACATCGTGACGTTTCACATGTCAACTTGCTGATGCGTGTTTCGGTTGGGAGGGGAGGAGGTTTCTCCTCCTGGGTTTGTTATCTGTATTCAGCTGTATGGAATGTGTTTGGGTTATTTTGTGTGTTCAAGGTTTTCTTCCCAGGACATCAGCAGAAATGGTAAACAGCACCTGCGGTGGGGAATTTGAAATGGTTGGGAGAGGGGAGGGATTACGTTTGCACCGAGGGTTTTTAGTTTGTATTTGGCACGCTTTTGCTCATTCTCAGCTTTCTCTGTATTTGCATACTATTCTTTAATAAATCAGATACCATTAAGTTCCTGCTTGTGAGTCTGAGTCTATTAGAGTAGGCAATCATTACAAAGGGGAGGTTGGAGACTGGACGAAAACTGTCCAGGCTGGTTGGGTCGAGCGATGGCCCCTTGAGGAGAGGATGCACCACTGCCTCCTTGAGAGCCAGCGGGAGCACCCCCTCTCTCAAAGAGGAATTAACCACCACCCAGACCCAATCACGTGCCTCCTCCCAGGCAGCCTTGACCAATCAGGAAGGTCACGGATCTAATACAGAAGTGGCCGAACTAGTAGCTGTGAGGGCCCTGTCCACTTCTTCAGGTGCAATGGGATCAAAGTCCTCCCAGATAACCATGACAGACTTTGCCCCCGTATCTTCCACTGGCCCTGCCTTAAAACTGGAGTCCAATGTAGAGCGAATGCGAGCGACTTTATCTGCTAGATGCACAGCATATTCCTCACAGTGACCCTGCAGGTGAAGCTCAGTATTGCTCCCTCCAAGGAGGGACTGAGTCACCCAAAATAGGGCCGCCGGACGGCTATATGCAGATGCAATAAGAGCGGAGAAATAACCACGTTTCACTGCCCTTACCGCCACAAGGTAGACTCTAATAGCAGCTCTAGCTCGTGTTCGGTTGTCTTAGCTTCCCGTCTTCCGTCAGCGGTGCTCCAGGCATCTCTTAGCCCTCTTAAGCCTCCTCAGCTCCTCCGTAAACCACGGGGAGCTGCGGGAGCCATGGGCACAGAAAGGTCGCTCAGGCGCGATCCAATCCAAGGCCCTGGCCACTCCCTCATTCCACGTGGCCACCAAGGCCTCAGTCGGACCGTGTAGCAGACTTCCCAGAACAACCCCAAGCTCCCTCTGAAACCCAATTGGGTCCATCAGTCACCTGGGGCGGACTGATCTAATAGGCGCAGCCTCCCTGCGGAGGGGGGTGGTGCCAGAGAACTGGAGGCTCACCAGGAAGTGATCTGAGCATGACAGGGGAGAAACCAAGATCTCCCCCAATTTCAGAGCACTCTGCCACTGCTCCCACAGAAAAACCAGGTCAGGCGAATGACCATCATTATGCGTCGGGCCCTGGATTACTTGGGACAGGCCCATGGCTGTCATGGTAACCATGAACTCCCAGGCTACCTCCAACCCTGCCCCCAAGGAAGGCAGGTTGAAATCCCCCAAGACCATAAGCCTGGGGAACTCCACCACCAACCCGGCTATGGAGTCAAGGAGCGCAGGCAGGGAGGTTGCTACGCAGCAGGGAGGCTGGTACAATAGCAACAGTCCCAGCTGATCCCTAGAGCCCAACTTAACAAACAGGGTCTCGCACCCGGCAATCTGAGGAGCAGCGCACCTGGCTGCCTCCCAAGTGTCTCAGATGACCACCGCCACCCCACCGCCCCTATCCTGGAGTCTCAGCTGGTGCCACACCCGGTAACCAGCTGGGCACATTTCAGAAAGGGGGACTCCCCCTTCCTCTCCCAGCCAGGTCTCCGTAATACAAGCCAGGTCAGCTTTCTCATCCACGATCAAATCATGGATGAGGGTGGCCTTATTACAAACTGACCTGGCATTCAGTAGCAGCAGCCGACAGCCCAGGGCCTTGAAAGTCTGCCAACCAGGACCCGGGAGTGAGTTCAAGGGGCTGGAACATGCCACAGGAACAATATACCTGTGACCCCTTCCACATACAAATCTTGCCCCTCGTCTCCCACCATTTCTCCCTCTGCCCATCACTACTGGGATACTATAGCCTGCCCTCATCCCTTCAGAACCCTTCCCCCTCCCCTGTCTATCAAAATCCATGCCCAGGCCTGCACCCCCCACCTCACAACAACCTACAATCCCAGTGAAACTCCTTAATACCTAAGGTGCTTCTGCAGTATTAGCACTCAGCACCTCAAGTTAATTAAGGGTCACCTCCTTAAACCCCATCCACCAGCCACACCAACCATTCTTTGCCATAAGCCAGTCTCCTCTCACCAGACTGCTCAGGCTCCAATTACACAATCCCTGTGATTCAAACCCCTCCCTGGCTTTCACCCAGAGACAGGGGACAAAATCCAGGGCATAAGCCTAACCCTTTTGATCGCAGTCCTTTGATCAGTTCTTCTATTGGTCGTCTTCAGTTACAATGACTGTGTCATGGTTCCTGTTTCAATGTTCCTGTGAACATCATAACCAGTTCCCATGCCATGCTGGTGCTGACACGTGTTACTGTTCGGGAGGGCGCTGCTCTTGTTCTTTTGTACCAGGCACTGATGTAGAGACTTTGGAATGTCTATTTGGGTTATCTCGCCTGTTCAAGGACACTTTCCCAAAGACCGTTAGGAACCGTTAGGAACACCTGCAGGCTGTGGGGAGTGGACTCTTTCTGACTCTGGGGGGAGGGATTGGAACTGTCTAAGCTTTAATTGTTTGAAAGACCCACGTTTTTGCCATTCTCGGCTTTGCTCTTGAACTTGCATACTATCCAGTAATAAGTCAGATATCCATAAGCTTCTTGTGTGAGTCTGGTTGGAAACTTGGGTAGGCGTTCATCACAGACTGTCACTTAGAAACAGTTCATGCAGATAACTCTCAGCAACTCTCAGCCAGGGAGGAGGTGAAATGGCTGCCCGCCTGCACGGGGGAGGGAGCTGTAGCCACAGAGCCCCAGCCATTGCAACCAACCTGGCCCAGCTCTGCTTTTGCCACAGCAAATCCCTCACCTCCACGAGGCTACACACTCCAGCCTCGACCTCCTCATCTCTTTGCCCCTTGGCACAGTCCCTCCTACAGGGCAACAGGGGCTTCTTCTGTCTTCCGTGCTGGCTTCCTTCCCTCCGCCACACTGCCATTGATATAAAAGGCCTGAAGCACTTCCTGTGTGAGGCTGCCAATCCACATTCCTGGCAGCTCTACAATCCAGTCACCTCTGCTGGCTCCAAGCCCCCAAGGCTAGCTCTCCAAGCTGCGCTCCAGCCGCAGATCCAGGTAAGGGAATGGGCCCTGGAGGCCACACGCAATCCTGTTTCACGCCGCCAAACAGCCCAGCAAGAATTAAAAGCTGCACGGGCCAGATGGAAAACCAGTCCAATTTATTCCGATTGAAGGACAAACCCAAGAGACTCCTCCACCAGACAGACCAAATATCCAGTTCTCTAACTCTCTACAACATACTAAAATCCTCCCACAAATCGTACCCGCTCTACATACACATGCAGACTCGGCGCCATCTTAAATATAAATATAAATATACATATATATAATTATAACTAGATAAATATACGACCCTTGTGGCGAAAAGCTCTCATTCAATGGGGAGGGCACTACAGCGCCAACCACCCCCAGGAAGACCTATTGCCCGTCCCATCCCAAGCAAGTTGTTTTCTCCACTCCTTCAGCTTTGTTGTTAGCATTATTTTCTCGGGCCCATTTAATTTCACCTTCCAAAATACTGGCTTTAGCTCAGTGTTTTTTGGGACTTTTTTGTATACTTCTTTGCATGTATCCATACCGTCTCTTCATTAGATCTTTTCTATGTTTTGTATGATGCACACCTCAGTGTAAAAGTTTTCTTTGATTTCTCAAATTTTCTTAAACAAATCTCTTGTCCTTCCCATTCAGTTGTTGTCCTCAATTTTATTGCATTGCCTATTTAGACATAATATCTGGTCTTTTCTTGCACTTCTCTGGAATGCAGCATTTAGTTGAATAAAATTTCCTCTGTTGTTGCCTTTTCTTTTTGCCTTTCCTCTGTTATTTTCAGTATACTGTATCAGTAGATAGCCGTTTTGCCTTCTTTTGCTTTTTACAATGCATAATGTTTTAATTATTTAATCTTTAATGATATTTTTTTTATTTATCAACTTGTATGCTGCCTCATTACCTGTAGGTGTGAGGTTTGAGTCTGACCTTGACTCTGAAAATGAAACTTACCTTGAGCCAGAAGGGGAAAATGAAACTTATCAGGAAATTGCTGGGGAAATAGAAACTAGTAATGACTGAGCAGAGCGGGAGAATTCAGAGACACTGATTGGGCAGAATCTGGAGGAAGGTTTGAATCCTCCAATTAGTGTGCAAGAGAGGAGAGTGGAGAAGCATGCGAAGCAAAAGGCAGCCTGATTGGCTACAGAGGAGAAGTGGTGTGAAAAGGTTCGCATAAAAAGGCACCAGTGCCAGGAGCAAACTGCCAGAGAAAACCGTTCTACTTCACTAACAGCTTTGACAGGAGAATCCTCGCCAGGAAATGGAGCCTTGCCTGTAGCCAACATGGAATCAGTGTCAGCTCCCTCTACTGATGTGGACCTACCTCCTTTGCACCCTGATCCAGCCAAGTCCAGCCTTGCATCCCATTCCGAGTCTCGTCTTGCCGTTTCAGCCAAGTACAGCCTTGTATCCAGTTCCAAGCCTCGTCTTGTAATTCCAGCCAAGCCCAGTTTTGTCTCCAGTTCCAAGCCTCATCTTGCCGTTCCAGCCATGTACAGCCTTGCCTCTAGTTCCAAGCCTTGTCTTGCTGCTTCAGCCCAGTCCAGTCTTGTCTCTAGTTCCAAACCTTGTCTTGCTGCTCCAGCCAAGTCCAGCTTGCTTCCAGTTCCAAGCCTTGTCTTGCCGATCCAGCCAAGTCCAGATATGGTCCATTAAATCTGTTCTTCACCATCACTGGTGTATCAACAAGATTTCCATGTTAACATATTCAGTACAGGTAGTCCTCGCTTAACAACAACAATTGAGACTGGAATTTCAGTTGCTAAGTGAAGCAGTCATTAAACAAATGAGACCGAATGTTATGACCTTTTCTGTGGGGGTCATTAAGCAAATCACCATGGTCATTAAGCAAACTACATGGTTGTTAAGCGAATCACATGGTTCCCCATTGATTTTGCTTGCCAGAAGCTGGCCAGGAAGGCCGAAAATGGCAATCATGTGACCATGGGGCACTGCAATGCTCATAAATGCGAACTAGTTGCCAAGTGCCCAAATCATGATCATGTGACCGTGGGGATGCTGTGATGGTTATAAGTGTGAGCACCAGTCATAAGTCATTTTTTTCAGCACCGTTGTAAGTCTGAACCATCACTAAACAAATGGTCATTAAGTGAGGACATCTTGTTTCTGCTTCGTCTGCATCTGTGGTGGAGCACAGACTTGGATCACTAACATTGACCAGCTTGCCTCTGACTCAAATTAAGATCATCCTGTCATTTTTTGGTTTATATCCAAGCAATGACTTTAGAAGTTTTTTGTTAACAATTATGACTATTTCAATTCTTTTATGATTTTCTTTCCCAAAATGTGCCATTCCAACATCAGTCACACTGAAAGTTCTCTACAGAACTCTTGCATCAATTTTAATATTGTTATATACCACTCAAACTCAGACTAAAATCCAATGGCAATCCAGTCTATGAAACGACTGCACCAAGCACAAAGAAGGGGACAGGAGTTGAAAGGGCTGTTCATTACTATAGGACCATTGAGGGGCAAAACATATATCTGCTTTTCTGCTATATTTTTATTGTTATACAAAATATAAAATTGTAGGAAATCACCTGTTAAAAGTTATGGAATTTTTATTTAAGTTCTAAAGAAATGTTAAATATTACTGGTTTTCAGCATCATGATTTGTTTATTAGAGTCCAATGTATCATTTTTGATGTTTGAAATGGACATCATATCCAAAGTGATAGTCGACAATTTAGGGATAAATGAAAACAGAAAAATAAGGAGCAACAATGAAATCTCCATCTCATCCTTATTGTTTTGGAGACCTTCTCTGTGATCTTGAATAACTCAAGCTACAAATGTACCCTGATTTATCTCTGTACATGGAGTGGGGAAATAAATTCAGGAGATCCCTTATCTGCAGCTTTTGGAGATGCTGTGATGATGGCCTGTCACATTAACTATTGAATGGCAGGAGGTGTGAAAGAAGAAGGAGAACAAAGCAATGAAGAAGATGTGGATGGGACAAAGAGAGCTGTGGAACATGAAGGTGAAAGAAAATGCATTTATGATGAGTAAATTAGGGAGACTGGAACAGAAGTGAATAGCAAAAGTAGAGAAAATAATGGAAGAAAAATAGATGAAATAAAATGAAATACACCGCTGCAATTATCTAAACAGAGGATAAACTTGATAATTCTTCCTGCCCTCCGACTAACACTTCCTACCTGCAGCAAAGCAGTAGCAGAAGAAGAAGTAGAAGGATATTAATTTGGATTGAAAAGCAAGTCCC
Organism: Candoia aspera; assembly: GCF_035149785.1. NCBI lineage: Eukaryota > Metazoa > Chordata > Lepidosauria > Squamata > Candoiidae > Candoia > Candoia aspera. Next base: position 100,292,050 of record NC_086154.1, on the reverse strand, counting down.
TCCAAGAAGGGAAGCTGCAGTGTTCAGCCCTCTGCAGAAGGAGCAGAGTCCTACCTGGTAGTCAGCTGTGATAGCCATGGTGCCTGTGGGCCCCTCTGCACTTTAAAGCTCCTTCCCTCACTTCCTAGGGAGTTCATTATCTAGGTAGACTAGCAACCACAAGTGTTTCTCTCAGGTGGCCATGGCTTGATTGGCATTATAAACAAATGTTCCTTCCGTTCTGGGGTATGCAGAGAACCTGAACCATCTTTGGATGGTTTGTGCCACTGATTAGTTTGTTTCAAGCAATTGAACGCATATGAATAAAAGAAGGGACAATCGGCTGAAAGTGTAGAGCAGTTCTTTTCTCTTGCTATGTGGATTTTTTGTGGAAGATTCAAACACTAGTTTTAACATCACACCCACGCAGATATGCACATCCTGAGCTGGTGTTTAAGTACTGGAAGAGCTCACTGTTCTAAAATCTGTGTTTAGGAATAGTATTTTTGATAGGTGGATAATGACTGTTCAGTCAACTCCATTATTCCAGGCTAGAAATATATTTAACAGTTGTAACCGTATTAGTTTCTTACATAATTTACTTTGAGTGTATATATTTGTACCATGGAGTTTTCCCTTTTCAGCTGAATGCCCTGATAAAGTTGGATATTATTGTATAACAAGCAAAATACTCATTCATACGCAGCTTTGTCCATTTTGAAAAGGACTTGAAAAGGACCTTTCCTCTGTAATTTAACTGCATTTTTTGAAAGGTAACGAGCACGTGTATGGAGCAGCCCCTTGTTTTTCCAGTGTGACACAGTTGTCTTCTGGAATTTCCTGGTTTTTATTTTTCAGTGGTTGTTTTTTTACCTTTTGAAATGGAAGAGAGAAAATGTGAATGGAATTGATCTCAGGAGAATGAGCCCCAGCAACTGGAGCCAGCTGAGTTGTGAGAAATAAGATAGACCTAGAAGATGCAACCTCAGTCAAGGAACTCTATAAAAAATCATTGTGATTAAAGGAAACAGGCCACTGCTCAGAGGTGGAAGAAAGTTTGCAATTCTGTTTAAAAACAATAATTTTTCTTTCATTATGGGGCAGCTTTGCATGTCCTACAGTATAGTTAAGGCTGATCTAAAGAACAGTATAAATATGTACAGGCTGAAAAAGAAACAGTGGTCCCTCATCCATAAAGAATGGTAGAATGCCACAATGTTATCTGGATATGCATGAACAAGCACCGATGAGCACACTTAGGGGTGAGTATATAAATGAGAGAAGTGAAAAATATGCATATGTGACTCTTTACCTGGGACTAATGAAAAGGCAGTGGATTATACATACTTCTACAGTTTTCTGCTCATATACTGAATACAGTATCCATGCAGGCATGAACCAAATGGGATGTATTAATCCATGTTGGGGATTTACCTAATACTGTAACATATAAATCCTCAGGACTGACTAATAGGCAGTAACCTACAATTAGGAAAAAACTCAGTTTTCAAGTTGAAGAAAGGTAAGCTGTATTGGAAAGGCAAGGACCTCAGCTATATTGGAGGCACAGAAAAATGTAGTGTGTTTATTATACTGTACCTCATAGAACTAGTTTTCTGAGTTTGGTCAACAGTCTGAAACCTAAAATAATGGAAAGGACAATAATTGGAATTCATCATAGCTTAGAAACCTAATAAATACCAGTGAAGCATAATAAAATACAATACAGCATACAAACATAAAAGCAACCACAGGCTTACATCTTTTCTACAGATCATCCATCACAGTCCTCTCTATGTAGTGTAATGCTTTTCTTTTTGTTGCAAATGTAAATATTATCTTAGTTCTTCAGAGTACCTATTTGTTTGCCTGCGGCAGAGGCACGGAATATTTTGGCAGCAAGTGGCCAAAAGAGCAAGCTTTTTTCTTGCATGAGGAGGTGATCATGTCACATAGGTGCACAAGCCTAGAATTTCCTGGCCACTGGTATCTGAGGTGAAAAATTGAGATTTTGGGGGGGTTCTTTTTTTGAAGGGGGTTCTTTTTTCTTTTTGTTAAGTATATCCTATGGCTGACACATCTACCTCTGAAAATTGCCAATTGGAATTCTGGGAACTGCAAGAAAAGGGTTTGTGTCCATATGTGGTTTGACTAAAGTTTGTTAATAGTCTGCTCTTAAATATACCGTATGCTTATCCCAACTTGTGGGCCTGTTTCTGCTGGCAGGGAATACTGAGAATTGCTGTCTTAATATATCCGGAAGGCTTCATGTTTAGCAGGGTTGCAACTAAGTACCAACATTTCAGACAGAGGCCTTTTCCAGTCTATCTGAAATTTCAGTCAGGCACAGCAAAACCTCTGTCCACAAAGAGAAGGACAGAGAAGGGTCAGGAATTAGATTATGAGGAGCAGCAGTGGGAGAGCGGCTTGAGGTTGATAGTGCAATCCCCTAAGGCTTGGGAATTCATGGCCTTTGTGGGGATCAAAGGTTTGTCCCAGCTGACCCCTGGCCTAACACATTCAAGCAGCATATGCTGGACCTTGGTTTTGCCTCAGAGCAGTTGTTAGATTCTCTGGATATGGAGCGCATTATACTCAGACCTTCGCTGTAGTCAGATCATTTCCTGGATGAGGTAAAGTTGATTGCCATCCAAGATCACTAGGGAAATGGGCCAATTTAAAATCATCTGCTCCAAGCATCTCATAGCTTTGGATGAATTCCAATGGGCATTTGGGGAGTTTTCTAGCAATCTGGTAGGCAGTTCCATTGATGGCCTGGTTAGCTGCTTGCAGCAGATGACACAGGTTCTTGAGGCACTTGTTCCTAAGTAGCCTCTCTTTGTCGGCCAAACCCAGATGTTTCCTTGGTTTACTGAGAAGTTCTGGAAGGTGAAGTGTCAGAAGCAGTGTGTAGAGCACTAGTGGAAGAAGATGAAAAGTGAATCTGACAGAGGCCATGTACAAGCTCAAGTACAGTAAGGGAGGCAAAGCTGTATGTTTCCTTACTTATTGCATCAGCATGCTGTTAGCTGGCAGCACCTTGTTTAGGGTGACCAATTTCTTTTTGGAAATAATATACAGCTACTCACTTGGTAGCTTTGACCATTCTGCACAGCACAGTTGCCCACATTCATCAGTCGTAATCACTGGAGCAACATCTTGCCATATTAGCTGGGTCTCCTTTCGCCCTGGGGATTCCAGTGAAGTAGATAGTGTGCTTTCTAGTATGATTCTACACTTGCATGCTAGATCCATGCCTACACATACACATACACTATGTGTGGCCAGAGGAGTGTGTCAGGTGAGATATGGGAGGTAGTCAATGCCTTACTCCAAGAGGTGGTGCTTCCTGCACCCTTGAATGAAGCTGTGGTGTAGCTCATCCTCAGGGCAACCTTCTCCATTCCAGATGTGACTTATCTGATACAAATATCTTGGGATAAACTGTGGATGGTCCCCCACAAAATATGGGGGGCTTCTGGGTGCAATTTTTAAGTATTATTTTTGACCTATGCAGCCTTATATGGCTTGGTGCTGAGGTAGTTACAGGGCAACCTTCTCCATTCCAGAGAAGGCCTCTCTGATACTCATATCTTGGGATAAACTATTGGTGGTCCACCAAGTAAGGAGGGGGTAGCTTTTCTTGGTAATGGCCCTGTGCTTTGAAACAACCTTCCCTTGGAGATCAGTGCCCTTATATTAATGATCTTTCAGAAGATGCTAAATACAGAGTTCTTCCAGAGAGCTTTGGCAGGTTAATGGATGGTTCCATCAGGTTGCTGGTCTGTTGGCTTCTTTGCTGTTGAATTGTTTTTGATACTGAATTTATAATTCCTGTAGATGTTTTATTTATTTATTTGTGCCTTGTGTTGACCCCTGGTGACTGCCTGGACAAGTCCCTGCAGTTTTCTTGGCAAGGCTTTTCAGAAGTGGTTTGCCATTGCCTGCTTCCTAGGGCTGAGAGAGAGAGTGACTGGACCGAGGTGACCCAGCTGGCTTTGTGCCCAAGGTGGGACTAGAACTCCCAGTCTCCTGTTTTCTAGCCTGGTGCCTAAACCACCACACCAAACTGGCTCTCTTAATAATTTATAACATGGATATTTTAATTGTACTGTTCTGTTGTAAGCCACTTAGCATCTAACATAGATAGTGGTGGGATAGAAATCCATTTATTTATTAACTAAATAACCTTTCATTCACAAGCTAGAACACTGTATATAATGCTCCCTCTTCCTGTTTTTCCCTAGAACAACAATCCTGTAATGTAGGCTGGGTCACTTGGATAAACAAACATTAAATAAATTCTGCTCCACAGGCATTGTGTAGCACTGTAGCTTCCCTTTTGAATTTTTGCTCAGGAATGGAATTGCTGTTGAGCTGCATAAAATGATGTGCTATTTCTCATCTTTCCTTGGCAGGTCATTATGGAAAGGATATTTACCGAAGTGGAGGTCCAGATTTCCATAATTTCATCTCTTCTGGGTTTGTCACATTAGGAAGAGGACACAACAAGGGTACAGTGGAAACTATTTTTTGTTGAATAGAAAATATGTGCTTGAGAACAGTCTCTCAGTTGGAAGATTGGTTATGTGTGACACCAGATAACAGCATTAGTGTGGAAAATCATAGGTTTATGCCAGAACATAGTGCTGCAAGTTCAATAAAATGTCAGCAGTGGCCTTTTAAATCCCATGGAAAGAGGCATGGAATGGACATCTGGAGGAGGTTCCAGAATGGCAGAAAGACAGGTTGATTGAGCTGAATGAATGCAAACCTCCTGTCTTGCTGCCATTTGCCAAAGAAACAGAAAGGTACATAAAGTTACTATGGCATGAAATAGTGATACCATTCCCAAAGTGGGATACTGTTGTGAGAACATAGTATATTTGACTTAAAACTGTATACTGCACTACCCCTTTGGTGTGCTTATATCACACATAGAGAAAAAATCTGCATTCTGGTCAAATCTAATTAAAAAATCTCCTTTACCAACCCTACTGGAAAAAGTAGGAATTGCACAATAGGGCAAAAGGCTCACAACTCCCATTGGTAAGTTATGCAAATACATATGTTTGCAAACATGTCCAAAGGTACTTCCGAGCAATGCAGCTAAGCCTGGAAGTGGGGCTGTCCTATACCTTCTCTGGATTTCAGTAGAAAGTGATTTGATGATCAGTCTGACTAAAGACCTTGGGAATTTCATTTTGTTGTGCCTAGTTTTATTTTCCCTTGGAATATGTTGCTTCTTGGTGCTCATACATGAATCTTGAGAATCTTTTGTGCTTCATTTGTTCTTTGCTTATTGTATGTTGGACTCTGGACTGCATAAACTTATCTGTAGAGTGAAAATGGATTTGTGGCCCTGCCACATAGTGTCTCACTGAACTAAATCACCTTTGCATCTCCTCTAGATTTTATCTCCAAAATTTGAATGAGATTTCTACAAGAGATGCTCATTATAGATCGTGCCATAAAGCTACCAGTTATATTATTCACAATTTCTATTGAATTTGAATCAGCATATTCAGTATAACAAGAGTGCATTGTATTTATATATTTATCCTTTCCACACATACAATATTGTAAGTATTTTATAAAGTGATTTCCTTAAGGGTCATATATTTTTGTCTGTCTACCAAATCTGTGACAAATATAAATCTGTGTGTGTGTATGTGTGTGTAAGAGAGAGAATGCACACACACACACACTCTTTATTGTACAAATCTGAAAAACATGTCAATATCCATATCCTGCACTGTGTATGTTCTGTGTAACATAATGTATATGCAGTACAATGCTGGGTGTGCTGATGTGGTGATGTAAAATAGCAAATTATACCTACCATTACCATCTAGAAATCATGGTGACACTCATAACTGATATGCAGGAGCTTCTTGCTACCCAAGCCTGGATAGCTTTTTAAAAATCACTCTGGTGTCTATTTGGGTGGGTTTCCAATGCAGTGTGGCATGACTTTTTATTTATAGGTTTTTCTGTGCACATTTATTGCTTTCAGACTGTTGAAGAGTGAGCCAACTTCCTTGAAAGACTTGAGGGGAGAGAGGGAAAGCTTTAATAGGGCTGGACCACTCATTGGGTCTAACATACAGTTTCCAAGCTAGCTAACCATCAAGTCTTTTTTGGGATCCATCTCACTCTGTGGCACACAAATGCATTAAAGGACAGGCACAAGCCACCTTGATGACACAACATTGTTCCTGCTGACTTACTTGTAGACTGTTGAACATTTATATCATGTATTTGGAGATACAATTCTATTTCTATAGAAACACTGTATTGTATGTGAAGGCATATTGTTTCATATATCCATTCCTGTTGATGTTTCCATGGATGTTCATCATTCACAAGTTGTAAAACGAAAACAACCAACCCCCCCTTTCTTTCTCTGATTTTTTTGCTGTTTAACCAATGGAAGAAAAGCTTTCTTTATAAATGTCATCCAAAGCAGTGTGAGTACTGTGGAACTGTCACAGAAAAAACATTATATGTGTGTATTGTCTGTGTTTTGTGTGTTCAAATAAAGTTTACTGAGGTGGAGGCATAGCCCATAGGATTGTGTTGTCCTGTGGGGTAGGATGCTATACAGAAGAAAGTATACAAAATGGGATGGGAAGTGGACACAACATATGGAACTTCCAGAAAAAAAATCTCTGTGAGCTTCTCTGAATCATCCTTTCAAATTTTTCACTGAGTCTAATCAAACAAGGGAACTTGCTGGCAGGAAAGCACAAATTGAGGCATTCCAGTGGAGTCTAAGAAAACAGAAACAATTCAGAAGCATCTTTTCTTTTGTCCCAAGTATTTTGGTTTGTTTCTAGCAGACCTGCCAAAAATTATCTTCATTTCTACCACAATCAGTCAGGTTAAGGAGGATCTTTCTTTTAAAGATGCCAGCCTAGTTGATAAGGCAGGAAGGCAAGGGGAAGAAAGATTTTTTTAAAAAATGTTCAGAGATAATGGCCATGAGCAATATAGGAAAGTGGTGAACAAATGTTTTCCTATTGAGCTTTATCCAGTATTCCATATTTCACTATTCAATTAAGAGCCTTTCTGGAATTGACACCCCCCCTCCTCATCCCCAGCTGAATTTTCTATAGTAATAGAAATAATTGTAGCTATTATTTCCAAACTTTGTATTAGAAAGTTGATTTTCAAATTATCCTGGTCAATGAGGAAAGCTTGATAAATACCACTTACAGAGGTGTGAATAAGAGAGATTGGCTTATCTTTAAAAAAAGAAGAAGAATCCTTCCCAAGGCTAAATGTGTTCGTTCTAAAGTAGATACCATTCACTTCAGTTGTCATCCATATAGGTGGCTTTGGATTCAAAGTGAAATATGTGTTATTTTCTTGAGGGTCTGGTTCATATGTTTCACTGCAAGAAGGCAAAACTCTTGCATAAAAATCTCATATGGCAGCTTTACATTCTGTGTCTCCTTGTTCTGGCTTTTGTCATTGAGGGTGAGCTGTCTGAGTGCTTTCAAGTAAACAGTCTTGCTTGGGTGAGCTTCCTAAAGATGCCTGGGGCTGCTGGAAACAGAATACAGGACTGTGGGATATTTTTAATCCAGCACAGCAGTTCCATATACTCAGTAGTGCTTAAAAGGTGTATGTGTGAATTAAAAAATATATGGAAAATAAGATGTAATGGGGAGCTGAGGAATGTACATCTCGGGACTTTAGAAAATGCTTTTTTTCACATATGATTGCCACAACTATATGCACAAATACTGTCTTGCTTGCAGAGTATGTATGATGCTCCAAAATTGCTGCACTGTTTTAGATATAATACATCAATAATATTACCTTGGGACAGAAGTGGTTCTGTTCATCAGACTAACTGTGGCTTCAGGAAATACGTCAGCATCATTGCAATTAACTGTAAAAATTCCACCAGAAAAATAGAACTTGAAGTTATGGCTTTATCCCAGTGCCTCAATTTTCTTTCTTTTAAAACTGAGTTACTTAGAGCTGAGTGTCTGTGATGCTATGTTTAGTATTTCTTTGTGCTAGGATACCAACATTCCCCCACCTCCAGCTCCAGCTCCACTATATTCTGTGATGTAGTTGCCCCATTAGAGCTGAGTAGCAATTCAGAATGGAGATTCTGGGTATGGAAAGCTGGATTCTTGTCACGTTCCCTATCATGGATATCAAAGAGGTGGACTGAGGTCAGTGATCTAGAACAGAATGAGCTAAAATGATTTATGCTTCCAATGTGAGACCCCGCAGGACAAGTCATCACAGTCCACCATTTCAGCCTATCAAACATTGTGAAGTATATTCTTTAAACATGAGATGGGACTATGCTTGAACTTAGACAAACTAGAAATGGAAGATCTCTCTACACCAAGATCTTTTCCTGAGATGCTAAAAGGTAGAGCAATGATTGCTCTGGCTGAGTACCTGCAAACAAAAATGCTGTGCATTATGTTCCATTGCATTTTGCAATTAACATACACTGCTTTCATTCTCTGGAGTATGAAACTATATGCATTGAAGGATAATTTAATAGTGATCATCTTGCTCTTTTCAAGATGTTTACAATATATATGGAGGGGGATGGCACATTGTAAGCAGTTAATTCATATGGCAATGGAATGTATAGACACATGACTCATTTTTCTCAGCTTACAAATAATGCCCTAATACCAAGTAATTTTATTTCAATCATTGATCAACACATACAGTTCAGAGAAGGAATAGCAACAGATAGTTGTAGAGTTCATCAGTATACAGTCATTCTATGTATCAAGCATGGTTTCATACATTTATTTCTGGGCATCATGTCTAGCAAGAATTGTATATAGTAAATATCTCTCCTTTCTGCAGTTTTAATTAAAGGAGGGGTGAGATTTCAGACTGTAGTTCTCTTTAGTACAAACTGCGTAAGAGCACATAAGCTATTGATTAAGTCTCATAAACATCACATGGGTGGATAAGATCCAAGTATAGAATACATCAGAACCTGGAGTCCAATAGGTGAAATGTGAACACTCTTCTCTAGCTTAAAATAGTAAGACATTTAGCTGCAGTAAAGCTCTCCCTACAGTTATTGGCCTTCTTCTGATAAGGCACCATATTTCTGTTAGTTTGGATGACAGCATCCCTTCTGTACTGGTGAAGCATTTGCTTAGTTTTCTAAAGATATCACAGATATCAGCAAATCGATGATAGTGTAACTCTCTGCCATTATTTTTACCCAAGTGGACCAGTAGTTTACCCAGAGCATCAGAAGGCCAAACCCAGGGGGAAAAGTGTAATTTCTGCCTGAAATTTAGAACACTGGCTTAACCCTCAACTAAATCATATAAGATTCTGTTTCAGCCCTATTAGGTAGACCAGATGAAGAAGCAGACACCATGTAGATCTAAAACGGCCTTTATTAGAACAGCTATAATATAAGAACCTTGCAGGTCTGAATGTGCTTCCCTTCTTCCTTCTTTTCTTTTCACGTGTAGGGTGTGTGTGCTGCCCCAGTGATTCTCTAAACCACTTTCTTCATCTGGGCTTAAGCCTCATTTATCTGATTGTTTCCTTGGTAATGGAGTTTCTAATTGCATTCAAAACACATTATTATACTATTAAGATGTTCCTTAGCAATTCAAATGGTTCTTTTGGATGGTTAAAGTGCTGAGATAGATGGTAAGTAGGTAGGTAGGTAATACATATGGGAACCATAAATCTGAGCCACAACTTTTGCCATAAATACCTTTAAAGTCAAAAATACATAATCGGCCCCTGGTATGTGCAACAATTTAACTATGGCTGATATGCTCCTCTGGCCACAATCCCCTTACATTTCTAACTTTCAGGCCAGATTCAGACCTAAAACAAACGATAATTCTTAATTGTGGACAGGTTGATGTGCTTGCCTTTTTTTGTCGTCTTCTTGTCCTTATTTTCTGCATGCTGATTGGAACTTTCCATTTTCAGTAGAAAGGGAAGGAAAACGCATATACACCTGTTCAGATGGTAGGGAATTGTGTTCTATTATCTCTGGTTGATATTTCAATCTTTGCTGTGTGCTTGTGACTGAATTAAAAATAATACAAATGACTCAGGGTAAAGTCAGTGTGTTGATACAGGTTAAACATATAATTACCCATATAATTTAAGCACATTGGAGCCATGACCTCTGTCCTAAAAGATTGAAGGCAGCAATGGATAATATGGAGTAGTACCATTTCAATTAATTGCAAAACATAAAAAAGCCACACATTTTGATGATCTGATTTGGCTTGAGTTTGTCTTCTGCACACTAAGCTAAAGGCAAGCTACTAGCTATATATTTTGTTCAGCCATATGTCTAACAACCTCTGGCTTTTGCAAAAAAAAAAAACTCAGATTGATTGGAATGCTTTTACAGTTTCAGGCTTTCCTCTAAGTCACTACAATACATCTCTAAGATTTTCAACCTCTTCTCTTGAAGCCAAAGATGAGGGCTGGATAGAAAAGTTGATTTCTGATACAATTTGCCATAATGACAAAGATCAGCTTCTATAAACTCCCAGGGTCTTCCTGCTGAATGGCCCAAGGTTTTAAACTCTGTGTATCATGCTTTTATGTTGTAATAGACTAGAAGCTACCATTTTCTCAGACTTTTCTGTAGTAATCAACTGCAAATTGTTTACAAAATGGCCCTCTCTGTTCCTCAACATCCCACTTCCCTTCTTGCCAGTTTCCTCCTTGATACCTGGCTGCTGAAAAATGTGGGCTGGTAGCTCATGAAATATGCAGGTTTCAGGTATAAATATATTTATAAACAGAAACATGGCCTGATAAAATAAGAACTTGCTATTTGAACAGCCTCTTCTCTACAAATTCTGGTTTCTCTGCTATCAAAATAAAGCATGGATGCAAATGTTTAGGCTCCAAACCATTGGTCAATAATTAACCCTTTGTATTATCTCTAGATATCTCTGTCTTGTTCATGGTTAACATACTGATTGTTGACAGGAAGAGTTGTTCGGTTTCACACCTCCTTGTTCCTTGTTTCTTGATATTTAAATTGTCATACCCTTGTTTGGTTTGTTTGTCATTGAGAGTATCTGTTTTTTTGAAGATTCATTCCCTAAAAATGATGCAAATACTCAATAGTCAGTCATTTCTTTGTGCTTCAAGTTAGGTATAATGTTTTAAATGCATTAATTTGTTCTAATGGTTTTTGTTGTTATTATTTTGGCTATTTATTTGTATGTGTTGTTTTGTTTTGTTATTTTTAATTGTGTGAGCCACCCAATGTCAAGGGCACCCATGTGAGATGGGCAGCTATATAGATTGAACAAATAAATATTATAAACAAACAAACAAATAAATATTATTCTGCACTGGAGCATTCTGTCTCAAATCTGTCAGAAAAGTTCATTTCCTATCTCTCCTCCTTTTTCCCTTACTGCAAGCTTTTATGTTTACATAGAGCCCACTGTAAAATTCCATTGTACCAAACATTTCTACATAAAATTAGGAAATAGTAAAAACAGGGGCCCACCAGAATTGCAGCAAATTCTCTGAGGATGCGAGCCTTGTCCCAAGTTGATATCAGATGCCTTGGCTCACCTCAGAATTATGTCTATTATGTCTCCATAATGGCAGGGCATGAATGGAATGTCACTGTACAGAGAACTTTTCTAAATGATAAATTCTTAACAAAAATACTTTTTGTATGAGAAACCTCTATTTCAAATAACTTCTTATGATTAAAAGAAATCTTAACATACATCTAAACTCTAAAATGTGGCTGAAAATCAAATAAGATGTTTCTAAACTCTAAAATGCGGCTGAAAATCAAATAAGATTGTTTCTCACACTCTGTGTGTCTCCTGCTTAGGGAACAGGTTGATGTAAACTACATTAGGGGAATAGCATTTCGAGATACTATACATAAGTTGTGAACTGTTCAGTAGCTAGCATCAATACATGTGGAATGAGACAGACACCTTTCTGCCAGAGCAACTTTGCATTTTCCAAAAACCAGTTATCCGGCTGAAGAGAACTGCTACCTATAGAGAATGAACAGAGCAGTACTCAGAGAGGAAAAACAGGAGGAAATGTCAGCAGAAGGAGTACATTTGCAGATTGAGTATTTTGTACTCTGTGTGTTTGTGTGTACATGATGTCCTTGAGATTCTTTTTGAGTTTTCAGTAGAGAAGCCACATGGCAAACATAATGGTACAGCTCTTACACTATACATGTTGTTTCTGTAGTGCTATTTGTTCCAGAAAAACAGAAAGGAACATGCATTATGAAATGCAAGTAAGAGTTATATTAAATATTGCATTTGATTTTAAATTACTTGTATACTATCATGCTTATGTCTAATACACATATTCTGTTATGTTCAATATACAGTGGTTAATTCACTGAATTATTGGCCAGAGTCTTAGAAAGCAGCCAAACTAGAATTTTGATGAGTGAACAAATCCCTGGAAGCTACAGGACGCCATTCTTTCAGTGGCCTTGTTTTCCTTTCATGTCACTGAGTACTCTCCATGGTCCTGCTGCCTCCTTTATGTCATTTTTAAATAATGCTGCAATTTATCTTCTAGATTCAGTGCTAACATCTTTTCTACTGCATATCTGAAATAAAATATACCTTCTCATAAGATTTGTGCATACTCATGTCATTGTACTGTAAATTTCCAGTTATCACTGAATGAGCCCCAGTCCATATGAATATAAAATAGACCTGTAAGCTCTCAGATCCTTCAAAGAATGCAATTAAGTTCTCTCCATTGTGCCATTTCATCAAATGCTCCTGTGCCCTCAACTGACTCTTTGTTTTGCCAGTTTGATGTGATAAAGGAAACTTGGAAGGGACGAATCTGCATAGGAGAACCACAATTGTCAGTTGATAGGCAATGCAAAGAACCATAGATTTTGGCATGTAGGTTCCAATGCTGGCTAGGATGTTTATCTCTCCCTTGTCAGCTTGAATAATAGCTGACTCAACTGACTCTAGTTCACTTTGATTTCATGAAGCACACTTTTTGCATTTTGTTTGTTTCTACTTCACAGAAGCCAAATACCAATTCTTCAGGTAAATGTATTGTTCCAAAGAGTTGCTTGGATGCAGAGAAGTAATTGACTTTGTTCATCATAGACCAGCAAGAGGAGGACAGAGGCAGGATTTGATGAGTATTTTACAAAGGCACCAGAAGGATGCTTGAAGCAAGAGATGTGTTCCCATTTAATGGGAAAGAGCTGATACAGAAGGAAAGAAACCAGCAAATATATGTCAGCTTTACATGATTCCTGTGTAATTAGGAATAAGAAACTTAATCAATGCAACATATACATGTTTTCCTCAAATTTCATAAGTGTTATTTTTAAGGTGGAAGTTTCTTTAAACCACATAGTACACATCTGAATATAGCAAAGTCTGTGAATCTAAATGCCATAAAACACTACCATTGCTGCAGCTGAATTCTATAAAGTTGGGCTGAGAAACATGTCAAATATTTCAGTGTTTCATTAAGCAGTTTTTTATCTTTATTTTATGGAATTGCCCTTTTTTCAAATATCCTATTAAAGGAGATAATTGATATTGTAGAGCTGGAGATGAAATCAGTATCTTAAATATAGCATATTGTGTTAACTCTGCAATTAGCTATTTGTATCTCACAAATTTTTGGTCTGATAGTAACTTTCCTTGGTAAATGATTGAAGTTGCAAGTAATGGACCTCTGCATGAAAAATTAGCTTTAGCATTGGAGCCACAGGTGAAAAAAACAAAGATTTTGAATAACAGCTGGTAATAAGGAAGGGGAAAAGGCTGTACTGGCCATTAGGATTGGTAAGAATATGTAACTGTAATCTGAAGATGGGGTAGAGGCACCATCAAGAAATTTCAGGAGCATTAGTAAATCCCCAAATAAAGCAGAGTTCCTTAGCTTGGTCTTCAAGCAATATTAAAGAGAAATCTACACTTACAACTATTATTTTCAGATGACATATAAAAACCATATTTAAAATGTTGAAAGTTAAGTTATAAGGAGCATGGGAAGATTTCCTACATAAAGAGAGTTATAAATCCCATTTAAGTAATATGCTTATTTGTCGAACTCACCATTGCTCATAAGGTGAATTTTACAAATAAGCATATTGCCTGAATGGAAATATTGGCATATGACAGGCATAGTTTTCTCAAATGGATCACTAAAATAAAGACAAGATAGACACAGTATTTATTTTATTGATTCAGGAAGAATCTACATGGATTATTTTTCTAAAAAGTCAGTATGTTCTACAAATATAATAACGTACATTGAGCACCTTGATTACATGTGGATAAAATGTTCTAGTGGATAATGGAAAGTTCATGAACATTCATACATTGAAATCTTTCTTACATGCAACTATCATGCCAGAATGCATTTTATTAAGGTTCAAATACTTAGTGCTCTCACAGACAACTATGTTTACTCCTGGTCAGCTGCACCAGGTAGAACAGACCAGGAAATCAACTCCACAGGCAGGGTCAAACTATTTTTATTGAAAGTAGCTATACTAACAGAATCTTGCAAGTATGTGATAGTGCTGTCCTCCCCCTTCTTATACTCCTGTAAATTAGCAAGGTGTCTGTCTGAGCCTCTTCCACGTATTTTCTGTCAGTCGTGGACTTAAGACACGTTGTCACTTTGGTAACAGATCTTACATATCTCCATCAAAATAATCTTCCGTACTCTCTACACTCATCTTCCAGAAGAGTGCTCAGTCCATGTTCAAAAGCAACCTAAACAGGCCAGTGTATGCAGTGCTGCATCATGCAACCCCTCTCCACCAGTGGCTTTCAGCTGTCTGTCAGCCTATTTTAAATACATATTTACCACTCTTTCATAAGAATGATAAACTTTAAAATAGTTTGACTTAACATGTGAGGGTGCAAGTTACAGGAGGAAGGTGACTTCTGTCACTCTGTACAGTTCCTGTCACCCAAATGTCTGTCAGCTGTAATATAGGGTGACTGCAAGGTGCAATTGGCATTCCCCTCCTGCCACATTGTGCCTGTCAGCTGTAACAGCTATCAGAGGTAGGAAAGATGGCAAAAGAAGGGGAGCTGCCTCTTTACTCAACACCTCTCCAATTCTCTGGTCAATCCATGAGATTGGAGACTTGGGGACTTTGAAGGGAAGCCAACTATTGTCTCCTTTCTGCCTCCTCTCCTGGCCTCAGCCCTCATAAGGAAAGATGTTTTCCACCAGCTGTTGATCGGGGAGGGAAACAAAGCCATAGGAACCTACCAATCCCTTTCCCTTACAAATCCTTGTGAGGTCCAGCAGCCAGATGTGTAGACTATTTAGCCATGACAAGTCACTTTGCCCAGGGTGCACCATGAGGCGGCTAGTCTACATTGCATTGAGTTGGGCTGAGAGAAAGTGACTGGCCCAAGGTCACCCAGCCGGCTTTCATGCCTAAGGGTGGACTAGAACTCACAGACTCCTGGTTTCTAGCCCAGCACCTTCACCACTAGACCAAACTGGCTCTCTCATTTCCCTAATGTGCCCTGCTGACAGTAAATAATGGACCACCACACAAGACAATACTCACTGTCATTCATGCCTTACTCGCCTCTTGTTTGAACTACTGCAGCGCACTCTACATGAGGTTGCCCTTGTAGACCATCTGGAAGCTACAGCTGGCACAGAGCTCAATGAGTCAAATTATTTTTGGGCTATTTGAGAGCTACGCTGACTGTCAGTTGGCTTCTGGGTGTGATTCAAAATCCTGGTTGTCACCTTTAAAGCCCTTCATGGTTCAATACATAGGTATCTGCAGGACTGCCTTCTCCCACTGCCCACTCTTGGTAATCTCTACTACCTCTCCCCTCCTGGTCTTCAGAAACTGGTGAAAACTTGCTTGCTGCACTAAGCTGGGGGGAATGGGTTGTTATGACTACCTCTCTGGATAATGCATTGGCTTTTATTGTTTTTGCTCATGATTCATAGTTTTATATGGTTACAGTGTATGGTATTTTGTCTTGTTTTAAATTTGTCTGCTTTTAATCCCAAAGTTGGTTGATTAGAGCAGTCTATAAACTTTTTAAGTACAGGTAGTCCTCATTTAGAGACCACAACTGGGACTGGCAACTTGGTTGTTAAGCAAAGCAGTCGCTAAGTGAAACTGTGACTGTGTTTACAATCTTAACTTCAGCTTTCTTTTGCTTTACAAACCTGAGAAGGTGGTAAATGCGAGGATCAGTCACAAAGTTACTTTTTTTATTACCATCATAATTGTGAACGGTCACTGTCCGAGGCAGTCACTGAACAATGACATCCTGTAAATAAAATTTGTCTTATGGCAGGATGGGGATCAGCAGTGGAGAAACATTCGTGTCAGTCAAGGTTTCTGCCAGTTGAAAGACTCTTTTATAGCACTTTCACTATTTGAAAGATATGTAAATTTGATTCGGATAAGTTATAAAAAAATCATTTGGAAACGGGAAAACAAAGTGATAGATCAAGTTCTGTCTCATTATAAAGGGCAGAAGCCCAGCCTTACGGCTCTATTCAGTTCTAGATCTGGAGAATGCAGGTTCCATCTCAAAGACCCTGACATGAATTGACTGCTTGAGATGAAGTCTATTTCAAGTGAAAATGGATATTGAATTCGTTGTTACATATATGTTACATATTTTTAGAAAATTACTCAGATATCAACACAGCATGCAGCAGCAAGCAGAAGAAGAATGGAAATGGTTGAACCGAAATAGCTAATATGACTCAAATGTATAAAGATCCACCTGGATTGGGAAAAAAAGAATATCAGATTGTAGCTTTACATAACAAAACTATGGAGAAAGGCAATTAATACACAGTAGGCAGAATGCAACATATGCTTTCATCCATTTCTTACTCTTTTCCCCTGAATTAACCTTGCACATCCCTTTTGTTCTGAAGGTTCCCCAGCCCTCCAAGTTAGATTTGGAAATGCATGGATAGCTGTAGAGATTAGAGAAATCTAGTAGCATCCATTTGGTGAAGGTCCAGTAGAATTGGTTGCAATCAAAAGAGTTGATTGTGTTTAAATTCTCTGAAACATATTCTGCATTGTGTTGTGGTCCTGTAAGAAATAGTCATTTTGCATCCTATATTTTTTCTATAGCTTTAAATTATTTTACTATTAGAATTACTAATTCTTGTAATATTTACTATTACTAATATTTACTAGTAGTGTAGTATTTTAAAGCTATACTAGAGCTATTGTGGCAATCCACAAAATGGAGGAATATGTCTGTCTAATATGTAGATTACTTCTGTCCAAATACTCATTCCTAACATCTTAAGCTGCGAGAGACAGGTAACAATGATGTCAGTTGTTGGTTGTTGTTGTTCTCTTTTTGTTGCATCCTTGGTTGTTCACTGTTTAATGCATTACTGGCTTGATATTCAACAGTATGTTCATACAGCATGTTAAGCTTAAAAGTCAGCAACAGAATGATACATGTAGAGATCCTTGAGGATTATATTCAGCCTGCATTTACACTTTTAAGACTAACTTGCAAACTGGAATGTTGTTATTCTTCACTTTCCTTTTTGCTTCATAATCTATATAGAGTTCAGGAACTGTCCAGCCAGTTCTGTAGCTAGATTCTCAGCTGTGGAAGTAGCCCACCTCACCTTACATTGGTCATACTGACTGGTTCATTCTATTTTCAGGAATATGAATGGAGAAATTCTTAAAACCTGAGTCCGTCCGTCCTTCCTTCCTTCCACAAGATATGTGGAAGCCAAGCCCCTTTTCACCACCCAACTCTTTCCAAATTTCTAGTTGTCTATATAGAGGAACTTTGCACAGACCAGTTCAACCTGAGACCACAAAATCCACTGTTGTCTCATAATTTTGCAAGCCTCCCATCTCCAAACTATAAAGGGACATGGATCACACCTTATTAATGGAAAGAAGGAAAGAGATATGACATGTTTCCTACAAAGCCCCATGTGCACTCTCTCTTGGCCACCCTATTTAGGTGACTAACCATGATGATTGCCAAAACAAATCTCATCCCATTATATTTATAGTATATTTGTTTCTTTAAGAATACAATGGAATGGGCTTACAAATGAACCATGAGCAGCTCAGTAATAAAGTATAAACATATATACACATACATAAATACCCATAAAGAAATTTATCTTAGCCATATATTTTGATGCTTCAAATAGTCCCACAGCCGGGCTGATTTTAATGGCATGAGAAATTTACAGACTTTAAATTATCACGTTTATGTAGCCACTTTAAATTTTACATGTCAGTGAATCAATATTTATGTTCTCCTCACCTGCCCACATTCTGGGTGACAAAAGTAGACTGCAACATTTGTTATAATGAATAAAGAGATCATTAATCTGAATGCAAATGGACCTAATTTGTAAACAGCTGGGTAAGTCCTGGTGGCTTAAGAAAAAGCCACTGAAAATGAAATGGTTGTATTTTTCATAACTAACGCAGTGCCATGTGCTTCTGCTCTCCTGCATACCTGCACCTTTAAAAGAACTTGGCCCCTTTTCAGTGTATTTGGACTACAATTTCCAGAAGTTCCAGCTAGCATGCTGGCTTAAAATTTTGGTATTGGTAGTATCAATACATCTGGAGGTCAGCAAATTCCAGGAGGGCTCTTTAAGTCGTATCTTGTTTCTGCTGTTTGTGGTTTTATCTTCTTCTGATTATGCATCCATTTCACCCTAATGAAGGCCTTTTACATTAAAAGAAATCATGCAGCTATTATTCAGGACCCTGTCCTGGGAAGGGTACATGGCTCTGCTTTGTAGCTGGCTTTAAAGGGGGAAGCTGAACTGTCTGCTTGCACAGGTGTTACACATGTAAATAGGGAGCTCTTCTGACACTTGGAAAGGTTTCCTCTTTCAGTATTGACTATTATTTAGTCAGAAAATGGGTATGTTATTTTACCACATAGAACTTGTTTAGTTTCTTGGAACTGATATTTTACCTGTAAAGCATGTTATGAGAAATTCAGTAATCTCAAACAAAGGAGGGGGGACAAAAAATCCAAATTCCCTTCTCAGTCCTTCTTTTGCACATAACTCCATTAGATAGTATTCAAAGTCCAGATTTTATAGGAATAGTCAGGATGGAAGTATTCAGTGAGGTTGAATCTAAGTACTGAATCAGGCTATTTCATTCACCACACACCTAATAAAATTAACTTAGAACAATATTCAGATTATAACATGAAAAGCAAAAAGTAAAGGTAAGCAAGATGGTCCACATGTTAGACAGATCCTTTAAGCAAGTGAGCAATACTGCAAAGTTCAACATGAAATTGGCAGTGATATTTTCTGCAAACGTTTAAGTGGCATACTGCTTTAAAAATCTGCCTGATGTACGTCAAACTGGGAGCTAACGATGCACTTAAAGATACTCACACATTTTCTAAGAATGACAGCTGTAACATGCCTTGGGGCTACCATACCTTGACTGCAAAATTCCAGATAACTACTAGATGTCAGCAGAGAGCTACAGCTTGGCTATCTCTTTGCTGTTGTCTGGAGATACTCTAGATTTATGAAGTCAGATATGATAACCCTGCATTTCCTACATTGACCCAAGTCCAATGGCTAAGCTGATCCAACTGGAACATCATGATAATAAGCATAAACATAAGCTGGCATGTAGATGTTGACTATGCATTTTACTATTTTGACTTAAATCCATTACGCCCAATCTTCTTCCCTTTCTAAATCTTCAGACAAAGCATCGAGAGAGTAAAGCCCTAGAAGGAAATGAAATGTTTCCAAACTCTTACAGGCCAATCATTGAGATACCAGATTAAAGATAGTTATACTAAGCTCTTCACTAATTATTTCCCAGCTTTATTTCAAACTAATGAGATTTTTTCTTCTTCTTCAAAAGTTCTAGGGGAAACAATGATTAGAAATGTTCTGATTTCTTCCTTTTCCATGCACATATTTGTTTTTACAGCAATAAGTTACTTCTGTTTCATCTGTTCTGTGTTAATCCATACCATTTAATGCTTTGCTGAAATTCAGTTGCTCCTCACCAAATAGCCCAGAATTTCATATTGCATTTTCTGGTGCCCAGTATAACAGCCTTTGGATTTTTCATTCATATCTGAAATCAGTAATGAATATGTTATCTTCAGAATTTTATGGATAACATGGTCTATTTATCCAATAGTTCATAGCAGTATGTTGTTTTATGTACAGTTGCTTAATCAAATGAAAGTATTATGATGTATTATAATATTATTTCTTTTCAGTGCCCCCCCCATTAGTTTTAATGAGGGGAAAATACGTACAATAGCCTGATGATTGTATAGGTAAGAAGCCTCAATCTTTGTTTCAAGGAAAGAATAGTGTCAGCAACTCCACATCCATCTCTAACAAATGTCCTGGAACTGTCCCTTTTCATCTTTTTACCAAGTCTGCATACTGGTAGATGTATCTTGCCGGCAACCTCCATTCCCCCCTCACCCAGCAGTGACAGAGTTAGGATTGCACTGCTGAAGCATGTTGATTAGTCAATTAAAATTCATACAATTCCTTGATTAAGATTGCAGGTGACAGTCCTTTTAAAAAGAAAATGGGGGGTCGTGCTTTGAGAGGTGATGGTATGGAATGATGAATTAGCCAGGGAAGAGATGCATTAGCCTTCCAAACAACCTTTCTTAAGGATGGATGGATCAGTCTGTTTCCAGTCTGTGACGACTTCGTACGTGTTCTTTTTTTTTATTGCTTTTCTCTGTTTCCACATTAATTTGCAATCTGAGAAAGCCAGTATGAAAATTCATATTAAAATATGTATTTTGAACACATATTTTCACAAAATACGTATTTCTGATATAGTACTGCAGAAGTATATATTATTACTTAGAACTGTCCACCTTGAACTCGGTGGGAATTATTCCCTGGTAAGTGTACTCAACGACTGTGGCGTAAATACTTTGTCACATTTTGAAATGTTGACACGTTTGAAATGAATTTATTTGGTTATTGATTTCTGCATTTATATTCCCTTTTAAGAGCTCAAAGTGGCCTACATGAGGAGTCATTTTATCCCCTTACCAACTCTGCAAGTAAAGTTTGACTCAGAGGGAGAGTGAGTGACAGGCCCGAATTCACTCAGTGAACCTGGGTCGATCCAATTCATGTTTGACCAGGTTACAACATTTTGTATACATCCTTTTATACACAAAATTCAGAGAAGTATGGAATCCAAAGGATAACTGTATTCTGATCTATATTGTGCAGGGGATGTGGATAGTTCAGAATTCTCAGAGAACCTATTCCTCAGACGTTCCTGACTTTTCTTGGTGGGGCAGGAAGTAGTCTTTCAGAATTTGCTACACATGTGTATATCCAATTGATTGTAAATCACCCAGAGTCACTTGTTGAGATGGGCAGCTGTAGAAAGTAAATCAATAAATAATGTTCAGTTCATCTATGATTGCTAAATTTAAATATTCCCAAATAAATGAAAGGAGGGTAGAACTCTTCCAACCAGCAGATGAAGTAGGAAATATAGGAAAATCGGACATGCTTGCTCACACTGGTGAATTCCCAGCGCAGAACTATAATCCATGGAGCCTCTGGCTTTTGGTCATTTCATGACAGCTCCAGAAAGAATTTGTCATCTTAAAAAACACAAGTTAGAAATGGGGATAAAATGCAGTCAACATTTTTGAATGGCCTGTGCGGATTTGACCACAAGCAGCCAAGAAACAGTTGCTCAAATTTAGTTCAAATATTCTTAGTTCTCAGGACACATTTTTTATTATTATTATTATTATTATTATTATTATTATTATTATTTTGTCAATTAAATCAAAAAACAAATTATAACAAAAAAACAAAAGATAAATAATACATAAAGTTCTGAAGAAGGAAAAAAGAAAACAAAAACAGGGCATACATTGACAAATACATATCTAAAAATTCTACAGAAGTATTTCAATAAATTGTCATATTTCCTTTTAACTATTCATACCTAATATACATTCATAAGTAATTCATTTGAAAGTTGTTAATAACATCACCCCTGTATTGAGTATTTGGAGCCATATATTTACCCTTCCAACACTGAAGTGTAAGTCTTTTAGCTATAAGCGGGGCATAGAAAATCTACTTTCTTTGTTTGGCTGTCAGTTTCCATGTTCACGTGAGAATATTAAACCCTAACCCAAAATCAGAGTTGACTTAAGACATGTTATGACTGTCTCCCAAAAAGGAACCGTTATAGGATACAATACAAACAAGTTTAAATAAAGCATTAATCTTGTTGCATCTCTAGCAACATGACAATTAATGGTAAAGACCAGAAGTTTGCCAATTTTGTCTATGCTTGACACTGAATTACTGTTTGTTAATTGCCAGTGGACCCAGAGGGTTTCACTGATTATTCCATAGGGCAAAGTGTGTTTTTAATAGAAACATAAAGAAGGTGACAGCTGTAATTGTGGTTCCTCTACACATCCTAGCATAACATACAACCTGGTACCATTTTGAATGGTTTTTCTTCCTCCCAATGCTGCTGTGCTGGAAAGTTTCTGAAGGGAAAAAAACAGGGTCACTCCTGTGGTAGACTAGTTGGCAGGCCTTCCCTCTGCATCA
The DNA here is from genome assembly GCF_035149785.1 of Candoia aspera. NCBI lineage: Eukaryota > Metazoa > Chordata > Lepidosauria > Squamata > Candoiidae > Candoia > Candoia aspera. The sequence goes on along the minus strand of NC_086154.1, from coordinate 100,269,460 downwards.
TCAGAATCATGGCTACCACTTGTGACCCCCAGCTAAAGGTTACATTTTAATGGATTTTAAATTGTTCCAGTTTTGTCATATGCTTTTGCTGAACATAAGCAACAACCATGTAATACAGTTTCAAGTGATGCCTCACTTGAGTGTAATACAGTATACTTTTCTGGAAGTATATTAATTCTCTGCATTGAAGTCAGCTTGGTTTTCTTACCTCAGCTATTCTGTGATCAGTCAGGATTCCTGCCTTGCCCTGGTCATTTTCTGTTGACAGCAAAATGGCTTACAGGTTTCCCAGGTGCATGACTGTATGTTTTGTTTACTGTCATCTGAAGAATGTCAAGTCATGCATTCTCAGATTTGTTAATTCTTCCCAATATCTTATTCCTCCTCCTCTCATATAATGTCAAGCTTTTTGTTCCATTCTTTAGCCAAGAAACTCCCAGAAGAGATAACAGAATCAAAAGTGAGATAATCCCTCTTTTCAGATGTATAGTCCAAAAGGTTTTAAACAACTTCCCCAAATTAGCCTTAAGGAACTACAGTGGGTATCCCTGTCTCATCTAAAGGTTTGTGTTTCAAAATGGCCACCAAAAGAACACCTTATTATTTACCATATTAGCCTTAGTCATTGTTTCCACTGTACATAATAATGGGTTATTATAATGATGGGAAATATTGATTAGCTCCTCTCCATCACATGTAATATCCTACCACGGCCTGAGGAATGTAATGAATAGAATTGATTTTTAATAAATGTAGAGTATATTCATGGAGTCATACATCTGAAGGGATTATGAGGCTATCTTTTCCAATGCCTTACAAAGCAAGACTGTTAGTCCACTGATTCAGGTTATGTGAGAGACAGCCATACATTTGTACCTCAGTCCTGATTTCCTTCTGATGCCTATTGCTCCATCAAACCAAGTAGAAAGGAGACCATTTCTGACCCTACACAGTTCCTTTTTGAACAGAGGAGAGTGCACCCTCTCTTTACCTGTTGTGTCCATTAGATCAAAAGAAGCATAGTTACTCATGTAGTGCTTTCAGATGGTGAAATCATCTCACAGATCCCTCTACTGACGCAAGAGTTCATTTTGTGTAAAAAGGAGTGTTTGCCACATGAAAAAATACGCAGAACATGTGATTTATATTGTTTGTGTTCTGTCAGGCACTTCAAATTCCTCCTATCATATTTATATGGGAGAAGGACATCTCCCAAATTCTTCTTTCAATGACTTGGACCCTTGCCAACTAAACACGATGGGGTCAAATGACATCACCATTACTAGTCAAGAATGTAGCTTGGCTCAAACTTAGCCCAGTTTAAGTAAGTTGGCCACAGTATGTCACAGACAGAGCCTGATGCTTATAGAAAAGTCCCTACAGATTAGCTCCAGAAGACTCTGGTAAGTAAGCTAAACTATATACAGTATGTTGTAATAAATAAAAGGCAGCTGCATATCTGTTTCCAGCTTGAATCAGGAAGAAATTCCTTTCCAATGCTACATTTTGAGATCATGAGCATGAATAAAACCCATCAAGAAATTCATACTGGAGGAAAATGTATGGGGATCATTTCTAAGCTGTTCATATTTTGTTCCTGATTATGGCCACCCTGGATACGTTAGAAGATAGAGGAAAATCTTTTCTAAATTACTAGGTTAGGACTGGGTAGACCCAGGTTCAGGTAATGGAAACACTGGGCAACTTGGGGCCAAGTCACTCTCAGCCTAATTTCCCTTGCAGGTAAGTAATTTACAGTTAAAATTCTCAGAATAGGACTGAACACAGGAATGAAATCTTAGCGTATACTCTGAAACTGAAATATGCTCGTATATGATGTAATCAAAAGTAAATGGAGATAGGATTTATATTATTTGTATCCTTATCTCCATGTTTGCAACAGATTGCTCTATGACTCCATTTTATCTGTTATATTTTCATGATGCCAAGATACCCCAAGTAAGGATAAAAGAGAAACTGAAATATTCCAATCTCTTTCCTCCAAGTCTGTAAGCTTAGCATTCCTGAAGTAACTGGCTTCCAGGAGAAGTTGGAAGCAGAGGTTGGCATGATGGAAATGAATCAAATCTTTTGCCCAATTGCTTCATGTTCTGTTAGTCATTCCAGCTCATCAGTTTAATTGAAATGCAGTTTCCAGATCTGCTGCACAGCTAACATTCCTTGTACACCACAGAACTCCTTTAATCTTCCTCAGAATATCACACTTCATGGCTATGTAGCTGTCACATTCCTTGAGTGCCTTTGTGTGCATCTCCAAAGGTTGCATGTACTTGCTGCTAATAAAATCACCTCGCCAACCTGCTCTGATGTTATGCAGCTCCGTGGAAAAGTTGGGAATCATTTGCCAAGTCTTTCATGGATTAACTCTTGCCCAGTGTCCCTGTAAACAACTCCAATTTTCAGGTTCAGCATATGAACTTTTGGCGCCCTTCATAACATATTCAATTTGGTCATTTAATCCATTATCGCTAATGGCACCTAGCTGGAACATCAGCCAGTTTTGTTAATCATTTTGTACTTAAGGAAGGGGCTGAGGCTTGCCTCATCTCAGCTCTTATTCTAGCCACCTATTACTTGCTCAGGATGCCGTTTGAAATAATGAGTTCACTGTAACACAAATCAGTAGCCAAGGAAAGAGGCTGAGCAAAGCAAAAGTCTGGTTTTAAGTCCTGTTATTCTTTAAAGTTTTGTGTGGATGGTGTTTAATATTTTAAAATATTTAGATCCAGCATTGAGGCAAATATGACTGTCACACAGCTCAGGCCCTTTTAGAGAATATGTAGGATGAAATAAGGGAGTTATGTATGATGGCTAAAGAAGGTAGACAAAGGAGGGCACCTTAGTATTTAATTTGCTCAGACTTCTGTATGACTTCGAGATGTGGTACGTGCTTAATTGAAGCTTCAGGTATTGAGTGTTACAGATTAGTTTCTCATTTTATATATTTTTGTCTGATAATGTAAAAAAAATGGGGGGGGGGGTTGCCTTAGAGTCAGTGTTGACTCCTGGCAACTGCCTGGACAAGTCCCTGCAGTTTTCTTGGCAAGATTTTGGAAGTGGTTTGCCCTTGCTTTCTTGCTAGGGCTGAGAGAGAGTGACTTGCCCAAGGTCACCCAGATGGCTTCCTGCCTAAAGCAAGACTAAACTCATGGTCTCAGAGTTTCTAACCTAGTGCCTTAACCACTACACCAAACTGGCTCTCCAAAACATTATTTAGGGGATTAAAATTATTTTAATTGTATTATTAAATTAATATCCCATTTTTATTCTCAGAGTTCAAAGGGGCACCAATGGCAGACTTTCTTCATTTTATCCTTATAAGGACAACACTGTGAGATTGGTTAGGTTGAAAGATAGTCCAAAGTCACCCACTGAATTCCATGGCTTAATAGAAACTTAAATCTAGTCCTCCTCCTGTCCTAGTTTAACTTTATTCCCAAATTGTAAGATTTGGGTATATCACTTTCAGCCAGCAATCATCTTTTAACTCCATAAAACTCTATTAGCAACAATGATGGCTTAATAATGATGGTCAAAGTGGTCTAAGTGGTACAGTCCTTTTCATTTATGTATATTTGATGATGTACTGAGGCGACAGAGTCAGCGGTGTTCAGCTGGATGGTGTTATCAAAATCAGTAAGATGATAGATGGAGTGTTGCAATGCCACACTTGCCAATTTTGACCTATTCCTGAAGGTGCCACTGCTTAGAGGTCTCCACAGTGCCACAATTAATGTGGATATAAATATCAGGGACTTCAACGTATTAAAATGGAGTTGAATGTATCAAGAAAGAATGGTTTTCCTGGAGCTATGGAAACTTGGCAAAATATGCTACAGTTGTTCCAAACTTCAGATGTCTAGTAACAGTATCAATAAAAGAGCATCTTGCTGCTCTTTCTTCTAAGACAGTAATTTATCTAAGATGTAAGTTGACTTTTCATCAACTTCTAATGAATAAAGTCATGGAAATCTAGGAAAGAGTTAATGAAAAAGCCAAGAGGTGCATATTGTTATCATTACAGTAGTTGACAGCACCTACCCAGCCTTGACTATCTTAAATAAGGCTAAGGAGATTGCAGTTGGTTAGTACTTGGATGGGATACCCCAGGCCATAGGCTAGACTGGGAAATCAAAAACACATCCCAGAAGAAGACAGTGGCATACCACTTCCACACTGTTTCTAAGAAAACTGTATGGACATTAAGCTCAACTTGAGGTAATCTTTACCTACACATCACATCAGGATAATATTGGGAAAAATAATCCTGTTCCAATGTTTCCTACTCATAACTTGCAAATCTTCACCCTAAAGTGGAAACTTTAGGCATGTACCACCTATGTGTGTCCAGTATTCATATTGTAGCCACCTCGGTTATAATATGCTGATTTGGGCATCTCTGCCTCTCTCATAATAAAGAGACATTTCTGAGTAATACTATTCTGTTTGTTGATGTAGTAAAAGCTAGCTATGATGATAGGGCTGATCTCTGAATGGGCCTGGAATTTGAGAATTATGGATATGGAATATGAACATTATAATTATAAAATTATAGAGCCAGGAAGTCATGAAGAACAAGGCACTTCATACATCCAGATTAACATACATGATCCAGCCTGCTGAGTAATAAAAATCCAAATGTGCTACAGGGTTCAAGTCCCCCCCACCTCTCTGATGTATAAAATTTAGTACTTTAATTACCTTCATAGATTGATCACAGAAGAAATGCTTGGCTGAATGAGGTTCACTTATCAAGGTGACTGAAGTTGGAAAGTGAATGGACTATACCCCAGATCTTAATGAAAGTGTCATATATCAGGAAATAAATAGTCTACACTTGTTCCTGTTACAGGAAAGTAGATGGGGAAAATACCCTATTTTTTCTGGTTAGGAAAAAATGTATTTATAAAAATCTATTCACTTTACCCTATAGCATTCACAAATGTCCCAGGCAAATATTCATAGACTGTCTGCAGACAAGTCTCTCCCTTTCAGGAGTTAAAGGCATTCCTAAGAGAGATCTTTTTACATTGTTTCTTGTTTTTAATGTATGCCTTCCCAAGTCTTCATGGAGTCGGGCATCCTTATAGATCTGACAAATAAATATATAAATAAAATATTTATTTCTATACTGCTTGCAAATTGCTTGGTATTGTTTCCCCCTCTAATAAATAATTCTATTATGACAATTAAGATGCACATTGTTTAGCATTAAATGTATAGAGGTAGGCAATAATGTTCAACGCTCAGATAACTTGCAACACCTATACTGATCTGTCTGTGATGGAATCACTGCGATATGCTGCCTTAGAACAGAGGAGTAAAAAATAAAATACTATCTCAAAAGGCTTGGCTATTCACTTTTTTTAATTTAGCAAACAAAGCATGCCTCAACCAGTCCTTCCAGATGTGAGACAATGCTTTCATACTACGTTTTGAAAAAGTCTGCCATTTTGCTAGGCCTGTATTGGTCCACACATTTCAGCAAGCTTAACCAGAATACTCAGGGATTAAATAATAAGGTAACAGCAAGCATAAAAACACAGGGAATGAATACTATACTCTAGGGACATAGTAGCCACAGGGCCTTCTAGATACCTTCAGGGCAGCTGGGAGCTGTATTGACTTTTACTGTTCAAGATATATCTTAAATGTGAGCAACTGACCTTCATACCAAGTCTGATGAACGTGTCTGTGTGCTTCTCACATACCCTTGATTTGCAGGAAACTCAGCAATTTAAGTTTCTTAGTAAATATCAAACAGGAGATCAGCAAAGAGGTCTATACCATCCTCTGAAACTATTATTCAGTTCCTCATAGGAACAAAATAAAGGAAGGCATCTCTCTCTGCAATCTTTGTAGATGAATTCCCTGTAAAACTGACAACGCAGAGGAAAAACTTCCACCAAACCAAGCTGTCCTGCAGAACACTTATTTCTAGGGACCATTGTAAGAAAAACCATCAGGAATGCTCCAAGGAAGCACAATTGGACAAAATTTCACAACTGTTTGAGCCCAATTAAATATCTTTCATTCATTCAGTTAATATGGCTGCCTATCTCAAATTCATAATGCTTGGCAGCTAACAACAACTTAAAACACCATAAAGCACCCTAACAATAAAAACAACAAGACACACATAATCAGCTTATTCATTGGTGCATCTTGGTGTAGGGTTGGGGTGTGATTTGGGTGGGCTAGGATAATAAAAAAAAAGCAAAGCTTTGGAAACTAAATGGATGCTGGGTTTTACTGCTCCATAAACACAGTTTATAATACAATATAACCATTACATTCTTTACTACATCTTTAAGTTACTGCTGAGGTTTAATGATAGGTTGTGAGAGCAAATATTTTCTAGCTACATTGTAGTTGACAGTGAAAAACAATGATAATTTTTTCAAGGAAAAACAACTGGCTATATATAGCTCACTATAGGGCAGCAAAATGTGGAGCTATCAAGCAATGGCAGAACACGTTATGACTGATGGAAAGTCACCCCTCTCCACCCAACCCAGGATGTTATCAGGAGTGGATGCTCACATTGAACTGGGAGAAAATGAATTTGGAGTTTAAACATTCCCTCTAAAGACCAGAAAAACATGGGCCTCTAGAGCAAACCGAGATTTCTTCAAAATGACAAAGTTTGTCTCATGACATCATGATGCAAGCTCTGCCTTCTACATACATACTTGCAAGCAGTATTATACAAGGGGTGGCATTTGCATCATGACACATGTTTTACCATTGCCTCCCTCTTACAGAGGGGGACAAATATAACCTTGAAAAATTCTCCATGACATATGTAAGCAGAAAAATTGGGTGGACAATTTATCTGAATTTCTCCAGGGGGAAGAGAAATTTTCTCACAATTTTTCAACAGCAGGGCTCATCGATGATAGGAAGCACAGCTACTGAACAAGTCTCATAGGAAGAGTTCCTTCTTGGCTGCTTTTCTTGGGATTTAATTAAAGCACAGGAAGTCAAGGAAGCTGCAGACTGAGATAGAGATAGATAGATGGATAGATAGATATAGATAGATAGATGATGACTGATGGAAAGATGATTGCACAATAACAGGCCATTCACATAATGCTCAGTGATCACCTCATATACTCACATATTCCCATTGGCCAACTTGTAACTAAATAAGTGCAAGAACATCACACTCCAACCCTGAGAATTTTTTCAACGTTTTCTTGAAAGCAAATTTTCTTTTACTACATCGAATAAGAATTGATAGAACAAATTACAGGAGAACCGCACTCTCTAGCACTGGTAATACCCTAGGTTTGGTGGAGTGGGGTGATTTTGGGAGGAGTAAGTTGCTCCCCTGGAAGAAATGTAGAAAGATTCTTTTTCTGGGGATTAGATATAGTACTAAGCTGTTCCCATATATCAACCAACAGAAGAGTTAGTATCTTGATATTCTTAGGATGCTAGAAATCAATGAACTGTTGGAAATACCATTGCTCAGTATAGGCCAAATATATCCCCAGACTGTGCAAGCATTGGTCACTGCTTGTTGCTCAGAAACACAATAGCTCAATTCCAACTATCTTCTAGTTTTGTCCATTCTCTCTATTTTGTCTATTCTCCTTCCTACAGCCAATTCTCATTGCTCCACTCTGACACATTTACTTTAACTTCAGCTCAACATTTAGTAAATGTCCATATTAAAAATATAAGACAGAGAAGCAGAAGATTTTTAAATAATGTACTACACATCGAAAGCGCATCCTAGAAAATTATGGGCTTAAATTCAGACCCTTTCCTCTCTTTAATTTGCAAGAACCTGAAGTCAAATGCATATGATTCAGATTCAGAACTGAAAACGTTTCTTCTCTGTCTATGGAGTCCACCATGAGGCGAAGATGGGCGGTGAATAAATTTATAAATAAATAAAAATAAATAAAATATAGGTTTTCATTAACTTGGCAAAGTTGGGAATACCACATTTTCCCCTATTACTGGCTTTGGGAGTAGTCAATACGCTTATTTGATAGGCATTTTCTGGCTATAAGCCAGATATATTTCAAACATTTGTTGCAGTAATTTCTCCTTTACAAAAGCATATGGCTAGAATGGATTGGTTATTCTTTTAAGATGCTACAAACTTTCTTTCTAGGAGAAATATGCCTTCTTCTATCAGACTGCAGCATATGGCTTTGCTCACTGCCTTGAGTAAAATACAGCTGTTCACTATGCTACCATCCTTTACAGCCCAAGCTTCTCTAGCACAAACACACTGTTAGAAGCTGAATTATCGATACACTGCTCTGAGGCCTAAGCATCATTCAGAGAAAGGGGAGCAGAGCGGGAGATCTGTACAAGCTTGTAACAATGCCATGTAGCCATGTATATGGTATATGCCATGATCCTATTCCAAACATATACTCTAGTCTCATGAATCATGAAAGAAAAGGTTTTGTTTAATACTAAATTTCTACATACAGTAAAACCTTAATTCTTTTGGAACTCACTGTAACAAAATTTGCATACCATGGACCAAATTCTGCTGCAATTTATGTGATTTGCACAATAATTACATTATACAAATCACATTTATGTCAATTTATTGTTTGCCTAACAATGTCATCACAAAAATGAGACAAGTAACATAATTTGTGGTAACGATAATGATGTATTCATTGATTTAATCAACCCAGTTAGTCCATTAAAACAAAGTTTATACATATATACATATACATACTTACAGAGTCAGTGGCTAAGCTGCTGGGCAAGAAACTGAGAAACTGTGATTTCTACTCTTCCCTTAGCATGAAAGCTGGCTAGATGACTTTGGTCCAATCGCTGTCTTTCAGGCCACCCCACCCCACAAGGTTGTTGTTGCGCAGAAAATAAGAGGAAGGAGCATTACATATGTACATCACCTTGAATTGATAAAAAAAAGTGGGATAAAAATCTAATAAATAAAATAAATCCTTCATACCTGTGTAGATATATAATGCCCATCATGCTATTTCCTTCTGAGATAAGTAATATTATGCAAAGATTTAAAAAGTAATAAGAAATAAAGGTCAGAAAAATAAATATAGCTAAATCTACATTATACTAGAACCATTCACTACGCTTTACCATACCTGTCTATCCTTTAAACAGCCTTACTTCCACCACATCTACACATAGCTTCATTCATTGCCTTTTGTTCTTTAAATTCTCACCATTTTATTTTTTGAGATCTCATCAGCTCCGTCAACCCACTCTTGACCCATTTAATCTTCCTTCATGTATTTGATTTGCAATCCGTCCTCATTCATTCTCCCAATATGGCCTTACCACTTCAATGTACTTTCTTTCTACAAGAGTCATTTTTCTATTTAGTCCCCACTCACTCACCCTACCTCTTATTTTACCATACACACACTTCTTAAGTAACCCATTCACACTGTATTCAACTTACTGTGTTTCTCTGTAATATCACAAATTATGTCATTTTTGTGATGACATACCCAATTCTCACTTCCATGCAACAAACTAGATAGAAGTACGTTCTTCTACCCAGCCATTTTTGTGTCTTTCGACATCCATTTCTTGCAAAAGACCTACATATGCTGCCACTTCTTTATTAGCCATTCTACATCTAAAAAATTCCCCAGCCATTTTTCCATCATTAATAAACATTCTATTTGATATATGCTGCAAATCACTGAGATTGTCAACCAATAACATGGCATTATATGCATACACACTCATGTCACCAACCACACATCTCTGACTGCACAAGTATTCTGTATACATTGATCCACAAATACATTAAACAGCCAAGAGGGCATCACACATCCTTATCTTACTCTTTGCTCAATATGGAATCATTTTGTTAAGCATTCCACGTTTTCTTACTCTCCTTTAGTTTCATCATATATTGCTCTTACTGCATTCAGCAGCCAATCTTCAGATCTATATTTGCACAGAACACTCCATAACTGAAGCAAATTCACTTTTTCATACACTTTCTCTAAATCAAAAAATGTTAATCTCTTAGTGAACCTCTCAAGAGCAAAAGCCTGGTTTGTACACCCCTACCCATCATCATGCGGGACTTTTTTTTTTTTTTTTTGCTGTTCAATCATGTCCAATCCTCGGCAACTGCCTGGACTAGTCCCTGCAGTTTTCTTGACAAGATTTCACAACTGTTTTGCCATTGCTTCCTTCCTAGGGCTGAGAGAGAGTGACTGGCCCAAAGTCACCCAGCCAGCTTTCATGCCTAAGGCAGGACTAGAACTGACAGTCTCCTGTTGCCTTAACCACTAGACCAAACGGGCTACAGTTCCCAAATTTTGGTGATTATCACCTCTTGTACCCTTGCAGTCAAAATTCCACCAAACACTTTCTCTGACAAACTTAACAAATTTGTCCCTCTGTGGTTTTTGCATTTACCTCTTCACTCTTGTTGCCTTTCTCTTTGTACCAAGGAAAAAAAATGGCATTTTTCAACACCGGGTACAGATGCAGTCTTCACATGTGTGTTAAACTAGTTGCACAGCCATTCCATAAGCAGATCTCATTCATATTTTAGCATTTCCGAAGTTATCCATGTATTCTCACAGCCTTACAGTTTTCAATATTTAATGCTTCCTCTTCATCATTTTTTTGAACACTAACTTACATGGCATTTATTTCAATTCCTCTCTTTGACATATCACTATAATTCCCATATCAGTCTCTAAAATACTCCTCCCAGCATTTCATCACTTCAGATTCATCATTTAATAATGTTTATTTTTAATTTCATTCACTCTGATGGAGGCCCTCTGTTGGCCCTCCAAATAGCCCAGTTACTTTTTTTGTACCCTGTCTTATTTCCACCCATCCATTCATATCACCTAACAGAACATATTTCTTTTCTCTGCATTACACTTGTTCTAGACATTACGCTATTTGTCTTACCCTTCTATTGTAATTGTTCACTGGAGTATAGAACTATCACCAGTGAACTATCACCAGTGGATTCCTACATTCATAGACACCTACAACAATATTACACCAGCTCATGGTTTCTGATACTCATTTTAGATTTTTCATTCATAATCAAGCCTACATCTTCAGTTCCTTGCATTTACTGTATTTATTAATTCCACTCCTCAAGATTAAACTACTGCCATTCAGACCTGCTACATCCTTCCCATTTCCTCTTAGTTTCAAAGACATGCAACATATTTAATTCTCTTTCTTTTCATTAGTTAATTCATGCTCTTACTATCTTCTCTTCTTATATTACAAGCTGCAGTCTTCCATATGCCTTGGCCATAATTAGATGGGCCATCAGTGTTGAATTCTGCCACCCATCATGATCTTAGTCAATTGAGGCTTTCACATAAGACTTTTCAGTAAGTTAGAGAAGGTACAGATTAGGTGGACCGATACCACATGCAGCATTATCTGCTAAAGATATAGACAATTCTGGCATACTTTGGCCACTATGCTGTAAGCATGACCGTCTAGTTTTACCCTGAGCATGTTCATACTATTCTATACAAGCCTGGATCTCTAACCTAACAAATATCTTGCAAGCCAACTTACTCTTGCCTGAATCTCACTAACTAGGAGATACATGCAGAGGGCTGACACACACTTGAGATACATTTGCAATGAAGCTCTTCTACTAATCTCCAAAATACCCCCTCCTCATTTTTTACTGTTTTCTAAATATAGCTTCAAATCTGAACAGCAGTCCTACAAAATTTGCTTTCTATGTTGCAGCTCCTGGATTGATCTTAACCGCAAATGAAGGTTGAAAAAAAAAGTTATTTTCTAGTTAAGTTCAGTTCCTGGTGTTTTCACATCTAGTTTTCTTATTAACTTTATGGAAGTGGTTTGCCATTGCCTTCTTCCAGGATTTTTAAATTATTGTTTTCCAGTCTAGTCTACTATCTTAGCATACCCTGGAAGTCTCCCATCAAATTAGTAACCAGGCCACACCCTGGATAGACTCTGAACCCAGAATCTGTTAGTTTTCCTCCATTTTTGCTAGTGGGTTGTAGATTCAACTTTACTTTCCGGTGTCCAAAGTAGTTGGTTACACAGTTGGCTTTTCCTTCCAAAGTCATATACTTCACTATTTGATATTCCTCAACTGCATTCTTTGTCATATAAACAGTCACCCCAATGTCCAGTGGCCTTCTGAATGATAATCCTGTCATCTGTAATCTTACAGTTCCTCACATTTCCTGCACACTTGATAAGTCCAATCTCCATGGTTTTTTCCAAATTATTAATTAATATGTTAAGTAGGTTTGTAGCCATGACAAATAGGCCAGCTTTTTAAAATCTGCCCTTCAGATCTAATATGTCTCTGGTTCCTCATAGCCTCCTTGTATGTAAAAGAAGACAGATAATCTCTCTTCCTTCTTTTTCTTTTATAATTTATTTTTTAATATAGTGAACTACAAAAAAAATCTACCTTAAATGGTGATTATATAGTAATAGAAAAAACACTTAAACATGTCATAATAATTAAATGAACTAAAGGTACCAAAAAATCCAGATTAACAGAAAGAAAAATTCATATATTAGGTATAAATATCTATATGGAATTAATTCAGTGATTAAGCTTATCATTAAACCTGAACCCTAAGGCAATGCACTGTACCATCATCTCAATTGTAGAATACAAAGACTTCAAAAATAGATAACTCATATCCTGAATCCATTCTTTAAAATTAGGAGACTGATTTTCTTTCTATTGACATAGTATTATCTTTTGCCGTACCCCAGATGTTACATAGAACTATCTTCTTTGCCATGCCCCAGACTCAATAGAGGCAAAGTTGTTCAGAAGATGACAAATTCCAAGTTTTAGGAATAAAGCATCACATTGGGACCTTAAATATAGACCTTAAATATATATTTTTCCAAAATTATATTAATACTGTATATGCATTGATTTGAAACCAAAACAAAGATATACCAGAACAAGATCAAATCATGTGAATTAAAGAACGATTAAATTTCTTACATCAACAACATAAGAATTCTAATGTCCACCTTTTTAAAAATTTAAAAGATTTTAAGATTTCAGAAATGGTTTGCCATTGCCTCCTTCCTAGGGCTGAGAGAGAGTGACTGGCCCAAAATCACCCAGCTGATTTTGTGCCTAAGGCAGGACTAGAACTCTCAGTCTCCCAGTTTCAAGCCTGTTGCCTTAACCATTACACCAAACTGGCTCTCTGTTGTACATATTGCCAAGCTTATATTGGATATAATCAAACTCAAAATGTAATCTCTCAAAATATTTAAAACAACAATTAAAAATCAACTGATTTACAGTATTAATCCCCTGGTTAGCACTAGCATTTCAGTGGAACATCTTCCTTGCTATTTTCAAATTTGAGTTATATCACAGCATCAACTTCTCATGTGATTCAGGATCAAAACATAACCATTTATCTATTAATTACCAAATACGCACAGCAGCTTTCAAAGCAGAAAATGAAGATCCAAGTTTAGTATATTTGGAGTCTAAAACTTCCCAAGATTTCAAAGGTGTTACACATTTGCTCTCCATATTGGCCCAAAGAAGAACATAACTGTAATAAGTCTCATTCCAAGAAAATACAGATGTTAAAGTAAAAGGCCAGTGATATAGTTGAAAATCTATTTGGTCAAAGCCATCATTCTCATAAGGCAACCACAATTTAGCCAGAGATATTCCAGGGGCTTTAACCTGCCATAAACATTTTCTCATTAATTTATATCTGCATGAAATATCTAAACTTTTGCTCTTAATCTGGGAACTGGCCTAGCTATGTGTTATATTTTAAAGAGGATAGACTCATATTTGAAGGTGCTCTCTATAAGAAGGACATTCTAACACAAATCCAAATAAAAGGGAAAGAATATTGGGAAAGAAAAGAGAGGCATTGAAACTGCTCATCAGTACTTATCATCTGGACATCAGTACTGAGCAGGAACAACTCAGTTTATCTGGCCACTGTCTTCTGCCACTGTGGTGAAATGTATTTAAATCATTGTAATGATTTCTAAATTTGCACCAATATACATAAATTAGCATTTGCCAACATTACATAAATTTGCTCCTCCCTCTCTCACACACACACACACAATTCATGCTATAATTGTATTGGAATCTGCCTCTTAATCCTAGTTTGGTGATGAAGGATGGGAAGAATTTCTCTCTTCCTGACAATCCAGATAGATAACAGAAAGAAAAGGGGGAGTCCTATGACTATCACGCGTTAGTTAAATCATACACTGAAATCCAATGGAGAGGAACATTTCAGTGCATTTGCATTTATAATATAGAGGCACTATGTACATTACTGCCAGCTATTTTACATGCTGCTGATTTGGAGAAATAGCTTAAGTAGTTGGTTACATACTGAAAGAGCATTTACCTTTAATGTAATGATCAAATACCTTACACCTTGTTTATTTTTAAATTGGTGAAGAACAGACTATTACAGGGTGAATTACGTTCAGTACAAACTGAGAAATTACCTGTATAGATCTTGAGATGAGCTAATCTATGTTTTCTTCTCTGTTCAATTTTTCTTGGGCTTAGGAAGCTTGTTTGTTATTTTTAAATGCATTTTCTGTTTTAATTCATACACTTTATTTATTTATTTGTCAAATTTCTCTGCCACCCATCTCGCGTACAAGGACTCTGTACACTTAGAGAGTTCCCTGGCTATTTAGAACCTACTATCTGGTTGGAAACTACTGGCCTTGTTTGTCTTATAAAAATACACCATTCAACACTAAACGAAGTAGAAAAAGATAGTTTCAGCATAGATTGAACTACTTATTGGTCAAAAATAACCCTCAGGTTAGGAAGACTGGAACAGTCCACAATTAAGAATAATAAGTAAGGATACCCAAACCATGCTGCCATTAAATGTTTCAAACAGGTTCTATTTATCCTCTCCACAGATTCAGCAAGGTGATATTTGCTAAAGAGTTAAATGCAAAACAAATCCAAAAACAGTGTCTACAGCCTTCTGTCATCTACCACATTACCAGTTATAATGTTCATTGGTTTTTGTGGACTGAAGTGGATCTTTTTTTTTTTCTGGATTCTAACCAAGTGCATTTTTAAGGCAGATATTTAACTACCAGAAAGTTTAAGGAGACCCGATTTTTGCCAGATGAATTGCTACCAATTAGATCACAAAAATATCCTAATTTAGAGAGATTTTTCATTACCCAAAACTCAGCTCCTATTTTTAAAATTCCTGTTAAAAATATTTTTTTAAAAAATATTTAAAACATTTCTTGAAGTGCAACAGATCAAATTGCTTTAGGCCCAAATCAAATGCAGGTGAATCTGGCTGGTTTTGGTTTGTTTGGGTTTTTTGCTTAGCTTTTTATGCAAAAAAAAAAAAGTATTTTGCCCCTGAATGAAAGGCGGGACATAAATTAAATTAATAGACTAACAAAACATCTATTGACCACTTTCCAATAAAGCATTCTGACTATCAGAACAGGTAACCTGACAAACTCTAGCTATTAGTTAAACAATGTTAGTTTCCTATTTCACTTAGGTATGTGTAAACTGTAACTTAACATCGATACAGAAGAAAATTCCACTGAGTCCAATAGCACTTTTTCCTGAGTGAGTATCCATAAATTACAGCTCTGGGTTTTTGTTTCTGTTTTTAATTCTAAAATCTTTTCTAAAGAGTTACTCATTCATTTCTGTTCCTTCTCCAAGATATAGATCAAAGCCATAGCCTTTTGTTCTGTAACATCCTGCATTGCAGAATGAAAAAAGTTAGGCCAAATGCACAGACTGAGAAATTGTTTCATCCCTAATAACATTTCAAATATTACTCACTGTGAATAGAGTAGAAATGAATTCTGCTTGCTGGAATCCAGTTTCAAAATTTTGTTCCAAAAAGAAGTATTGATACTTTCTTCATCTTCCTACGGATAAAATTTCAAATTTGAGAGGCATTTTTTTTAGAATGCAGCCCAGTTTCAGCAGCAGATAGTCCTTTTCCATTCCAGAATCACACACTTAAAATGAGTCTCAGAACCTGTCTAATTCTTTCTGTGTTTGGACTGGTCAAGGGGAGGCTACCTTTCAGCTATGGCCATGTTCTTGATTTTCTTTCCAGCTCTTAGAGGCCAATCTTTTCTTGTTCATGTTGTTGGTATACAAGCAATTTCAAATGGCCTAAATCTCAAACAGAAAATCATTTCTGTAGGAGAAGGAAAGAAAGTTGTCCCAGAAATATAAAGGCCCAATGGTTCCACAAAGCTGCATTTTGGATACTGAATGAAGATCTTTGAAAGATCTAGAAGCCCAGGAGATCAGGCCCAATTACTGTGCTTCTTGGCTTCTTTTAATAGTTTGGGTGGCCATAATTTGAGCATGATGAAATGTTCACCTCGAAGCCAAAATGGCCCTGTAGAACCAAGAAGGAAAATTGGATGTCAGCTGGATCCAGCACTCTACTTCCTTCCAAAGGCCAGGCCTTGCTTTCCATGTTGATGTACTTCTCTTGACCAATCAGGAGCAGACATGGCCTGCTCACATCCCATTTCACAGCTGAACAGTTCTTACTCAACTCAGTGCGTTCATTATCAGATGCAGCATTACATTCAGGTAGCTAAGAATGAGTGAGCAATTAATTAGCATTCTGATGGCTTTCCACGGTTTCCCTCTTCTCCTCTTCCCCAACTCCCTTTTGTTGTCTATACCTCCTCTGTCTGCTCAGGGAATGGTGTTGGTGGCTGTTGCTTCTGCTGCTCCTGCTGCTGCATTTGCTGCTGCTGCCGCTGCTACCACCTTTACTGCACTCTGATGTCATCCATTTCTTGAGCTGCATGCTCCAGAGAGAGTGAGACAGAGTATAGGATCTCTGGTAATTGCATTCCTCATCTTTTTGCTGTACCTTCAGCGGTAGGATGAACGGCTCTGGATAAAAACTGCTTCTTGTCTTATTGAGCAAGGTCCTGGAAGCAAGTCGCTGTGTTTAGAATTCCACGCATGTGTGTCTGGGATGCAGCCCTGACAGTTAGTGAATGATGGCAGTGGTGATCTCCAGCATATCAGAAGAAGTTTCTGGTGCAGTATTTGTGTGATGTTTTCAGAAAGCACCAGCACCTGTCTGTTTCTATGGCACTGCTTTTTCTCATTGTCTGTGTAACATCAGGCCTTTTAATATCTAATACAGAGGGTTTGTCTGATAGATTTATGTAAACGAAGAGGAAGAATGACCTTTTTCTCCTCCCCCACCTCCGTGCCTTTCCCCAGACTTCTCCACCGATGACCTTTACTGCAGCTCAAAATGAAGACGGCTTTGTATATTTAGGCTTTTCTGTGTTGCAAAACAGGACTTCAGCTGAGATGCAGAGAATGCGTGGGAGAGAATTGCATGCACAGTCTGAGTTTGGCTTGCTGTTTTGCTCACAAAAAAATCTTACTGTCAAAGCAACAAGCCACTTTCTGAACAGATGATAGCAATAACATCTGCCAGTTCTTAACCATTGTAAATAATCTGTTCCCTGGAACTGTATATGGACCCCCCTTGATATGCAAATTAGTGTTTGCAATATAAACAAACATCCTGCAATGTATCTTTCAAGGTCAGCATCCCAGAGGAGGTATCTTGTATCAAGTCTCTTTAATTTATTGATTGCTTATGTAAGATTTTCTGAATATTAAACATTTTACTATGATTTAAGTAATCTTAAAAGTATTAAAATATTAAATAATTAAGTATTAAAACAGTCATCATTACACGAGATGGGTGGTGAACAAATATGATAAATAAATAAACAAACAAAATACAAGAGCTGCGCAAGATCATGGCTGGATCACACCAAGAATTCAATCAACTCTAGCATCCTGTTTCCTATAATGGCCAACCAGATGTATGGAATAATAACAAGTAACAGTTGATGGTAATAGCCCTCTCCCACTTACATTCCTTGGCTACTGGAACTGATAGGCATGCTCCCTCTGCTTTTAGCCACCATGGTTAGTAATTATTGATAGCCTTCTCCACCTATAGTTTGATAGCCAACTTAATGGCAGAACAGGGAAATTAAGCCTTTAACTTCTGGATCTAAATCAAGTATACATAATAATGGCTCTGGCCTTGCATGGTATCTGGAGCTTTGGGGCACAGTAGCATTATTTTAAACAAAGCCACTTCCTTGGACATTCTAATGAGGAGTTCTGGATCTAAATCAAGTATATATAATATTGGCTCTGGCCTTGTGTGGTATCTGTGGAGCTTTGGGGCACAGTAGCATTATTTTAAACAAAGCCACTTTCTTGGACATTCTAATGAGGACAGGGAAGAGGGGATGAATAAATTATTGGAGTTCAGTGATTCCATTGACATCATCTCCATTTGAAGATGTCCCTTCAGTCATAGTATGCCAAGTTGAGACAACTGAATCCCAATGTTGTGAGAACAGGATGTGATTTATTTTCCTATGATTTGTTCCATATGGCTGTGCTTATTCTCAATCAACAGTCTCTTGTGTGCAGTTCCTGCCTGGTGAAAGTTGCTATCAATTATTTTGGCTTGCTGTGTTAATTTTACTGAGTATGATTTATGCCACTTTCCTCTATAATTCTAAATCAACTTTAGGCTTCTATCTCTGTGATCACAGGATTGTCCCAAATAAATAATTTGAACATTCAGATTCTTGTGTGCTTCATTTAGGTATGTCTTCAGCCACCAACAACGAGCTTCACCACATTCCAAAAAAAGGGGGGCATTATCATTTCTTATAAGCGCTCTTCTCCTTTTCTCACTCCTTCTCAACCTACCTGCAGAAATTTCCCACTGAAGCAGATACTGTTGCTGCAAATTCATCAGGTTCTTTGCAAAACATCCATGTTATAGACACTTCTGCTTACACAATAAGGCCATGTAAGCATGATTTCTCTATCACTGCCTCCCTCCCTTAAACAGCACCCCCCTCTGACTTTTGAATAGCCTCCTCCCTGTTGGCATTTAGAAGTCTATAAAGGTTGAATTAGATGTTTGCCCCTCTAGTAATGTAAATGTAAAGGGGGAAAGGGGAGAATTGCAACTAATCCCAGTGTTTTATATTGTGATTTTGTTGATAGTATTTTGTTCTGTTTTAGTTCAAACTAAGGAGGAAGAATTGCATGCTGCTTAAATTTAGGTGTGACTGGAGTGGCCCACAAGCTGAGAGAGACAGAGGGAGAAAAGGAAGGAAGGAAGGACTTGATCCATTTAGATGAAATTTGATAGGCTGGATCCTGTCATTAAATTTCAGGTTTCCTGAGCATTTAGTTCCACTGTGCTGAAAACTTAAATCAAGAATATCCATTTGTGATTTTGCCTTGGTAGACAGTAAGCAAAGGTCCAATGAACTGGATTCAGCATTATATAACAAAGATGATCCATTTTCAAAGTTCTAGGTTGGGCTCTCAAATCTAATCTTGTGGTCTGTGCACACTTATGTTCCCTAACCATTGAGCACTGAAGAGGAGATGAAGCTACTTTGCACACTTTCCTCTGTTTTTCTGATTATTGTCTGTTTGATAAATCTAGCTTGGCACAAATCATTGCTTTTGTGACTCATCTTTGTTTTGTTTGTGTTACTGTGAAAGATGAATAGCTGCTTCCAGGATCTGAGTTCACCTTTGAAAAAGTAACAAAGCTGCAAACCAATTTTTAAAGAGAAGTTTAATCTGTTGTGGTAGAAATAAAATATATCCCATTCTACATACTATTTTTATACTGTTTTCCAAACTCAGCTATCCTTTGTAATGTCAGTATGTTAGAACCAGGTTTTAGCTTCCTGTCTGAAATACAAAATCACCAAGGTGAGGTAAATTCATGATCCGATCTCTTGATTTGTACATTTTTGTTCAAAGCAGCTAGTGGGGCCTCAGGTTGAAGGAGGAGTACGGTTAACAAATTTCCTCCATGTCATTCCCTAAATGCAGTTTTATCCATTATTAGACAGAACAAATTCTGCCAGTCACTCCAATGGTGTCTGAGAGAAAATGAGACCTCAAATCAGCCACTCATTCAGAGACAGGGAAGAAGTTTCTAGGAGTTTTTTGAGAGGGGGAACCACATCATTAAAAAGTCTTGCAGTAGCTGGGCTTATGTTTGATGCCAGTGATATTTAAAAAAAACTTATTTTAAATACTATTTAAATTTTTCCTCTTCTTGTTAGGTACTGGTTGAAAGCTGCCATTCCCTCTGCCACAATGGCCCATATCATTTCAGATCACTGTGCAGAGGCAACCCAGGGGGAAGGGGTGTCAAAAAAGTCAAGATGTAGGGAATGATCAAACAAACAAAGCCCCACTTCTTTTTTATGTGCATGTGCAAAAGGGTGGGTTTGCTTGGGTGCTCTTGAATTTTTTGAGCCCTTCCCCACAAATACCCCTGCTGCGGTGGGGCAAGATTAGCAATTGCCAAACAGCAGTCACCAAATACTGAAACA
Organism: Candoia aspera; assembly: GCF_035149785.1. Taxonomy (NCBI): domain Eukaryota; kingdom Metazoa; phylum Chordata; class Lepidosauria; order Squamata; family Candoiidae; genus Candoia; species Candoia aspera. The sequence goes on along the minus strand of NC_086154.1, from coordinate 100,249,006 downwards.
CTGTTAATTGCAAACATATACTTAAAAAAAATAGGCTGGTAAAAGAAAAGGAGCAAAAATAAATAAATAAAACAAATCACACTGTCCATTAATAAGATTCACAAGCTATAAGTAGAGTTCTTTATAAAGAAGACATTTAGATTGGAAGAGCTCTGTCTGAAGGCACCTTCTATTTGAATGCACATCTAGTTCAAGTCCAGTTTAAAAATACAGAACCATAGAAAGACCACACAGGGATCTTGAATCTCACCTCCAGCAGCTAGCATCTGGGCAAAAAGGTAGTGAAGAAGCCACCAGGATAACCTTCGGCATGGTATGATATATTATATGTAACTATTTAATGATATATTTTGTGTTACCATTTAAATTACTTGATGCTTATTCATATAAATCAGTATATGTACAATGTATGCATTTTCTTCTCTCGTTATAAAATAATGAAAAAGTGACTACTCTATCTAGAAGCCCTTCAAATCAAATACTTGCTTTTACTTCCCAAACTGCCTCCTGTTTTACAGTCAGATTCACCTGTATCTTCCCCAATGCCAAAAGAAAGGTAGAGAAGCCCATTCATTATTTATTCACTGGGCCATTTGTTGTTCAAAAAGCTAACTCCCTACTCAGGAGATCTAACCACAGTTAAAAGTAAATAACATGCAATAAACAATTTAAATCAATAGTGCTGTGTGAAGCTATGATAAAATGGCAGTTCAATTGAATCACTCCTTCATCTCAAATTTTCTAATTGAATCAGCAAATGTATTCAACATGCTGAATTGAATCAGGTGCATTTGAATAGATTCATTGATTTAATGGACTTTTGCATACCCACATAACACACACTCTTATTGAATGGAATCAGTTCAGTCTGAGAATTCCCACTGCAAAATCAACTCTTAACATGCTCTTGAATTTGATGTTTCTTTTTCCTGAAAATGTAAAACGTCAAACTCAAGAAAATGTTGAGAAAGACATCATCATCAGTTTCAAACATGTTCTTTAAAATTTAATTAATGTGTTTGTAATGAAGGGCAAACACCAGTTTCCTTGGGAATAAGCCTTATCATCAGTCAGTATTTTCAGAGTCAGTGCCTGATAAGGTTAAAGGCTATGAGAGGAGGGAAGAAAGGAAAGACAAGGGAAAGAATCAACCGAAGCTGAAAGAACCCCTGATGGATTTCTCTATTTAGGTCTAAAAATTCTCCAACCCTTCAAAGCACTTCCCTGATGGAAAACTGAGCCATTCCCTTAAAAATGTATGTCAGCTGGGAAGCAAAGAGGGTAGCTGCTGTAAAGGGAAAAGAACTGTCTAAAGTAGATTTGTCAATTGAAGAGGGTAAAGGCCAGAGATATAAACTTCTGTTGTCATGATGGCTTATCTCTTAGTTGGACATTATAACTTGATTTAATAATTTGATAAACTGGAGCTGCTTGTCTGCTGCCCACCTCTCTACATAAAGGGGACACAACTAGTCTGCTGTCAAAAGTGGGATGCTCTCAAAAAAGCCTGATTGGGAGCCTACCCACCATATTCAGGACTACAACTGACCCATTAAAAGGATATCAGAGAAACTTCCAAGGTGTCCCCAAACCCAGATTGACCAAGCAATGGTAGCTGGCCATCGTGCTTAATTTTTTTAAGCCTCAGGCTTGAAGTACCATTTGAGGGTTAGAATGCATCACTCTATTGTGTAATACCAGCTAGACCAATGATCTCAACTTATGGTCTGCAAATCAGGGATAGGAGCTAGAAGTAGTCTAGGCTGAACAAAAAGTAAGTCATTAAGGCTTTAATCTTTAAAATATACTGATTTTATTTTAATTAATAAACAATCAGGTCATTGATCAAAATAAAGGAAAAAATAAATGAATATAGCAGAATGTATGTATGCATGTAAATAAATAAATAAATGCCTTTTAGGAAAAGCAGGCTTTCTGGTTCTGGTTGATAGGACAGAGTTTTTTAACAGAGGGATTGCAATATGACAGGGTGTTGCAATATGACAGGGTGAGAACTGCTAAACTAGATTAATACTTTCAAAGAAATCAAACCCAGCCATCTGCTTGTTAATTTGATTAATGTACCCCATTAATCTCTGAAGACCTTCATTGAGGAAGATAGTTAAATAGAGTCAAGGGCTCTCTCTGGCATGTCAGTTCTAAAGATTTTAACTCAGGTATGTGTGTATCTAAATGTACACACACACACATACCCAGTGTTACCACTTAAGACTACTGTAATGATTGCCTATTTAAAATCACTATCAGACTCACACAAGGCTTTCATGGATATCTGATTTAATAATGAATAGTATGCAGGATCACAAGCAAAGCTGAGAATAGTAAAAGCACGGGATGTCTCCCAATAAAACCCCAAGCAGCATCCAGTCCCTCCCCCCAAAATCAGTACAATTCCATTCCCTGCAGGTGCCCCTAATGGTTCCTGCAGGTCTGCAGGAAATGTCCTTGACAGGGCGAGATAACCCAAACATTCATTCCTCCTTCCTCGCATCACAGCCTGGTACAAGGAACAGGAGCAGCCCCCTCCCGTACAGCAACTCGTGTCATCACCATGGCATGGGAACACGTTACGATGTTTTCCAGGAACAGGGACCATGACAACTACAGTGTCCATAAATAGAAATAATCTTTTAAAACTGAAATCCAACATTTCAGAACTTCATTTGCAGATTTCTCTTAAGTAAGCTTGAGGGACAAGAGGGTAGTTCCTGGAAGTTTCCTCATCCACCAGAATCTGTATGAATAGAGAAGTGTGGGTATTTATAAACGTGTTTTCTGCTAATTATGCTGGCTGATTGAGATATTAAGTATGTTGCAAAGTGTACAGAATGCAAAACAAGACAAGGGAAAGAGATACAGGCATATATCTGTATGTGTGTAAAAACCACTGTGGATGTTCTTAAAAATGCATAAGCTTTTCTTTCCCTAAAGAATGAAGGTAGGAGGATATGAAATCACCTTGGAATGGAATCAGGCTACACTTCTTGCGCTCTGGTCCTGATGTTATAAGTCCTGTGGAGCAAGTACCTGGGGTTTCTTAAGACTGTGCAATTGTTCCATATCCACGGGCAAAATAAAGCCATTTCAGATGTTAACACAGTCATGTAGCTGCTTAGTCATTCTTCTCTTATTTTTGAAGCAAGAGGAAACCCAGCTGTTTCCTCATGGACTTGGCTTAAGCATCCTTAGCAAGCTTTCAGGGGTCCATGGTTATGTCATTTGTCTTTGCTGAGTCATTCTCTCCAAACATTAGTTGTCAGAAAAAGCTTGGTGGACTGCCAGGAATAGGACTCTCAATTAATGCTAAATTAATGAGAAATGCGGATCTCTCCTCCTTAGAATGCTGAAATAAGTATAGCTTGCCTTGTGCAACTGAAACTCCTCTCTCCTCAGCTTACTACTTTTTATATCTTCTAATCCAGGAAATGTTAGAAATAAGTTCTAAATTCTTTACATACGTTAAATTATGTAAAGGAGCTTGGGACTGGTCCATCCATCTGTATGTTTGTCCATCAGAAGGATAACTCTCAGGAAACGGAACAGGGCCGCATGTGATATGGTGAAGAAGTCAGCAAAAGAAAGTTTGGATTAAAAATGGGCCATATCAGACCAGAAGCTGTGGAGAAAAAACCATCCAGGAAAAAAAATCCTCAATGCTGCTGGAGAGGCAGTTTGGGCTACATAATTAAGATTAGAATTAACTAATTAGAAGGTTGCTGACTGTTCCATTCTAAGCCCCATTCCCTCCTGGCCCCAGAGCAGGGTGCACACAGCCTGCTCTGTGCTTCCTAGTACACACATACAAACACATACACAACATGAAGAGAGAACAGAAACACACATGTGGAGTTCTTCACTACATAGAAGAAAATACAGGTGCTTCCTATGGCCACTTCTCGTAAAGGGGTTGGAAAGATTTCAGAAACCATGTTCTGCATGCTTTCTCTACCTAGTTTAGGACTGTAGCTAAAAATGTTATTTTTCAAATATGGTGCAGAAATAATGGCAGTCTTTTTGCAAGCGAGTCCCAGACCGTTAGAACAGGAAGACTATAGCTGAAGCATGCCCTGCATCATTACTTGGAAAAAAAAGAAGGAAGGCAGGAGACAGATTCATAGTCTTGAGAAAACTAAGGTGTCAGGAGAAGTACATTCCTTCCGTGCTGCCTAGGTGGAGTTTACAATGGAACTTCTTTCTTTTCTGAACCATTGCTGTCCCTATAAGTCTCTCTGTGTGTGTGTATGTTCGTGTGTGTTCATGTGTGTGTCTGTCTGTATAGGGTATATAAATTAACTAATGCAGTTTCTGCTGTGTTATTCAATTGCTTCCAATTCTTGGTGACCCAGTGGACATCATTTCACAAGGACTGTCCATCAGTGACTCTTCTTCAAATTTTTGTAAGCTTCCTGAGACTAGTACTACCCCATGTCCATCAAGGCAGCTCATCTGTCTACACAAATCTCTATTTCATTGCTGCAGTCCCTATGCCTATAAACTTTTGAGTAGAGGAAGATAAAATCTGTTACTGTTTCAACTTCTTCTTAGCCTACTTAGTTATTTATTACAACAGTTTGTATGCTGCCTCTGCTCAATACATTTTAGGTGCCTTAAAATATTTGCACTTAACTGGCCTTGCCTGATTATGTAATTGGAGAGGGGGAGGAGTTAACACTGAGAAGCAGGCTGACTTTTGCACTTTCACCTTCAACAAGAGATTCTTTAAATCTCCTTTGTTTCCAGCCATCAGCATATCTGAAGTATGGAAGTTTCTCCTGACACTTTTAATTCCAATTGGTATTTCTTCTAGTTCAACATTTTGCATGATATATTCTGCACATAACTTAAATGAATAAGGTGACTGAATACAACCTTGGTGCACCCTAACTGAGGCAGAGTAAGTGCGTGTTTAGTTGGTATCTGTACTGTATATTTTTAGATTTTGTAATTGTCTCAGTCAGAACACATCAAAATAGTATTTTAAATCTGGTATTCCTATACCTCACTTTTGCTATTGAACGACTTGTCTGATTCTAGGTTTTTTAAAAAATATAATGTATGAAAGAAGATACTCTTTGTTCTCTGTTAAACCAATTGATATTGGGTGTGTCCAAAAAAGGAACAGTTTGGAGAAGAATATTTTAACCCTTCCTATCTTCCTTAACAATGATAATGGAGTACGTTGCTATGTTTTTAATTCCATTTTGATTTTATATAATATTCATAATTTCATTTTTAATTATTGCCAGATTGTATTAACGATTCCTAACTATTTAAATCCAGTAGATTTATTTATTTCAGTGGAGATAATACACTATATATTTTCCTTGAAGTTGCTCTTGTGAACATCTACAGGGTTAATTAACATGACATGATTTTTCACTAATTACTTCTAGTCCTCAATTTTACAGAATTTATCAAACTCCACTTGCAGTTGTAGAATCTTTCTATTTGGGTGCTTAAGGATATAATCTGTGAATAAATTAATTAAATGGTGGTCTGTAGCTATCTTAATACCCTGAATATTTTTGATATTCCCTATGTTTTGTGCTAGTACTCCTGTAATCAAAACAGGTGAAAGAATGCATCCTTGTTTTGTGTCTGTGTTAATAATAATAATAAAAAAAAGCCGGTTACCTCTTGTAACTGCTGTAGACACCTGGCCCAGGTAAATGTAAGGAGTATAACCAGAAAAGGGTAGGAGTGTTCACTGGAGAGGGCTGGTTTCATGGAGACAGCGTTTACAGATGATTGTCTGAAATTTTACCAAACAATGTGATATTACTGTAGAGTCAAACCTTAAAGGTGCATTTTTTTCATTTTGTAAAGGGTTAAATTGGTTTATGCCCATTGCTTTTCTTCAAACAGCTTCAGCATTACATTTTAGGCATAAGCTGAACTATCAGTCTCCATGAAAGTATAAACATTTAAGTGGATGAATATTCATTTTAGATTTTAATTTGTTGAGTTTTCTGCATGCTTTCTATCTCTTTAGTAAGACACGGCAATTGCTGGACTCAATTAAAAAATAACATTGCTTCTCAAATCTTCTGAAAAGCCCAAAATGAATGGCACAGAGGAGAAATGCAGGGCACTCTGAATAATAGGATTAATGCAACTAAGGCTTCTAATCACTCTTGGAAGAATAAGATTAGTTAAACCACAAAGCTTTTGAACCTTCAAACATCCCTGTTAAGAAAAGGTATACCTGGATTTATTAGGTTTCAGCAATGGAATTGTGGATAATTGCAAACTGAGTTCTTTTATCCTGGACTCTTTGTGTCTGTTGATTGTCTTGAGATACAAAAAAAGAATACCAGGCAAATTAAAATATGTACATTGCTACATTGCATGAGCACCTATCTGTCAGTGACCCTTTCTTCCCTTGCACCTGAACATGGCACGAACATGCCCCAGCAATCTTTTATTTTCTGCTGTGTCCTCATGACATTTCCTTCATCTGGACCCCAGCCCATACTTGAGACAGCTTTAAGTCATCCTTAACTATACTGGTGTTAAATTAGTATTTCCCCCTGTGACCAGCATAATCTCTTTCTTCCCTTTGCTATTTTTCCCCTTGGGACTTTAAGGCAGCCTGGGGCACACTGGACCACCCCGGTCTCTAGTTACAAAAGGAAAATGCTGGTAGCACCCATGTGGGTCTACGCTGGAGGAAGATTCTTGTCCTGTGGGACAGCAGAGAAGAACAATTTGCAGCTGAGAAGGTGGAGCAGCCATCAGGGTAAAGTACAGCTTAGCAGGGGACTGACAGTGAAGGAGGTGCGGGTGTGAATCCCAGCAAACCAACAGCAGAAGAGCCAAAAGGGGAAATATAGCACAGCAGCCTCTCCACTCCAGAGGAGGTGCTGAGGGCCTACAGCCAGCCAGCAGCCAGTAAATCACCTTCCTTTCCACACACGCCCCCAACACAGAATGAAAGACTTTGCGAAGTCAACACTTCACCAACAGTTTAGTTGAGTGGCTGACAGCAGCAGAAGCCAACCAACTGCAAGGTGGCTAAATAATGGCTAAGGACTTCATTATAGCTCAGGCAACAAAGGAGAAAAGAACTACACACACAGGTATAGACATTTGTATAGTACAGGTCAGTGTTTCTCAACCTTGGTGACTTGAAGATGTGTGGACTTCAACTCCCAGAATTCCCCAGCCAGCACTGGTATAGGTTTTGTGATAAATGTCAAGTGAGAGGTTCAGAAATAAGTAAGAGTGTTAAGGTTTTTGTATACAAAAGCCTCCCTGGAAGCACAAAAGAGGTAACAGTGATCTCTTTGTTGTTGGTCTATGCTGTTAACCAAAAGAACCCCCTCACACTGACATAGATTGTGTTGTGGATATAATCTGATGTGCTTCATCGACTGTTTTGTTAGTGACATAATCAGATGGCCCCTAGACGTGTCATCAGCCCAGTGCCTTCCCCGAGTCCCTGGTCCCTGTCTTTCAGGGCCATTCCGTTCTGGGTAGCAGGAGAATCTGGCTCTTTCAAACTGATCTCCCTTCCTGTGTCTGTCACATCTCTGAGCCAATTGCAGCTCAGTGTCATGTATCCCATTCCAATGTTCTGTTAACATCGTAACGTTTCACATGTCAACTTCTTTCCCGTGTTCATTCACCCTCCAGGGTTTTTCCATTCCTCCGCCTTCTGTTGTTTAACAGCACTGGAATGTATGTTTGGGTTTGCGCTCCTGTTCAAGGTTACTTTCCCAGGCGCGTGTAACGGTTCCTAGCACCTGGGAGGGGGTGCGCACTGACGGGTGATTGGGGCGGGACTGGCTCACAGGCAAAGCTTTTAAGTTTGTATTTGGCGCGCTTTTGCTCATTCTCAGCTTTCTCTGTATTTGCATACTATTCCTTTAATAAATCAGTTATCTTTAAGCCCGAGCTTGTGAGACTGAATATTTGGGATTAGGCAACCATTACATAAAGCTGAGAATCAATTTCAATCATCTTCCGCTAGCCCCATCCAAACGTTGGATAAGAGGGAACGCTAGCGATGACCGACCATCCGCCTCGCGCGAGTGAAGGGAGCGAGGAAGAGCTAGAGGCGGCAAGGACCCGGCCAGCTCTAACTTCGAGAGCGCAAAGAGCAGCACGTCGGGAGATGCGGGATGTCCAATTGGATGAGTTACTGATATCTATGCAGGAGAGCCTGAGGAGTGAACACAAAACTGTAATGGAGAGGGCAACGGGGAGGGGGTCTCCACAACTATCCTGGGAGCCCGAAATCCCCTTGTCACCGAGGGTGGTGGTAACCAACCAACCCCTTGAAGAGCCGGTCACTCCTGCTCGTATGAAAGCACTCGAGGACAAAATGAATCTAATAGTGACAATCCTGAAGGATCTCCCCAGGGGTGCAGAGCCAAGTCAGGAAGATTGGGAGGAAGAGCCGTCACAAATGGCTTACCCCAGGCACAGCACCCTACCACCCAGGGGAAGAAGCACGACTCGAGCATCCCGTCAGGTGGGGGGGCGAGAGGCAAGACCTCCTAGAGATCGGCCACCCCTGGGGGCTCGGTGTACCCTGACGTTTACGGAGCCGCCACAGCCAGCTGAGCCGGTAAGAAACTTCCCACCGTTTGGAGTGAAGTTCGATGGGGATCCCACTACACTCTCCTTCCTTATCACTAACGCTAAGCATTATATGGAGGATTGGGGCCGAAGCTTTCATTCGGAACACGGCAAAATCAATTTTATTGCCAATAAACTGAGAGGGAGGGCAGCCGATTGGTATGTGCAACTGTGCCAAACTGAGGCAACAGAGTTAGAGGACTTCGATGACTTTTTGTGGGCGCTTAAACAGCATTTCGAAGACCCTCTAGCCCAAGAGACAGCCAAAAACTCCCTGAGGAAACTCTACCAAGGGTCCCTCACAGTTGCCAATTATGCGCTGGAGTTTAAAGCTTTATCAGGGAAGGTGGAAGACTGGTCTGAGCCAACTTTAATTGAAATGTTTAAGCAGGGGCTAGAACCAGAAATCCTCCGTTGGGCACTAGGAAGAGACGACCCTAAGACGCTATACGGATGGATTCAGTTGGCGGGCAGCGCAGAAAATGCCCTGCAGACCTATGCCCATACTAAAGAGCTTAGACAATCCCGACTTGCCAGAGGAGTGCGCACGACTGGACTTCCCAGCCGCCCCAAACCAAGAGCCTGGGAAGAGGAAAGGGAACGACGATTTTCCAAAGGTCAATGCCTGAGATGTGGAAAAGAAGGGCATCGCGCCACTTCGTGCCCTAGACGCCGTCCAGAAGAACGGCAGACGAAACCTGCAGTAAAGTCGCCTGCTATGCCGTGGAAACTGAAAGCTGCCGTCGCAGAATTGGACCCACCAGAACTACCATTCGGGGAAGAGGAAGAAGAATTGCAATTTGAACAGCCGGTGGGAAAAGCCTACCACCTGCCCTGAAGGGCGCCCTAGGGCAGGTGGAAGAAACCGGGCGTGACCACGATTCGGTGAGTGGAAACTTCCCTACACTGACTGTAAAAGTTAAACTGGGATCAAAAACCAAAACTGTGGAAGTTTGGGCCATGCTTGACTCGGGCTGCTCCCGTTCCCTTATGCACCCTGATGTCGTAGCGGCTCTGGAACTGCCCACGTTTCCTTTGCCAAGACCTATGATCTTCACCCAATTGGATGGAACTATGGCGGGAGGGAAAGCAGTCACTCATTCCACGGGACTGGTTGCCTTGCAGATGGGTTCCCATCGGGAAAAACTGCCATTTGTTGTAGCTCCAGTGGGGGGGTCCTCTGGTTATTTTAGGTATGCCCTGGTTTGTACAACAAAATCCTTTCATCAACTGGCTACATAGAACTGTGACTTTTGCGGATGGATTTTACAAAGTACCCGAAAAGGATCTTCTAGACATGGAGGGTGGAGGGGTAGCGTACACTACTGTACAAACGCTTCAACCTCTTGAGGGACTACCCAGTCAATATCAGGATCTAGCTGATGTATTTGGGGAAAAGGAAGCAGATCGCTTGCCACCCCACAGAAAAACAGACTGTGCCATTGAATTCTTACCTAATGTAAAGTTACCTCACCCAAAAATATACCCCATGTCTCCCAAAGAGCTCACTACGCTAAGGGAGTTCATTGACAAAAACCTGGCTAGAGGTTTCATTGAGCCTGCAAACTCCCCTGTAGGAGCTCCTGTCCTCTTTAGACCAAAAAAGGATGGGTCATTGAGGCTTTGTACCGATTTTTGCGGGCTCAATGCGGTCTCAATATTAAATAAATATCCTTTGCCCCTGATCAAAGATATGTTATCACATCTGGCCAGAGGCAAAATCTTCTCAAAACTGGATTTGAGAGAAGCCTATTTTCGTATTTGCATAAGGGAAGGGGATGAGTGGAAAACAGCATTTAACTGTCCTCTCGGGGCTTTCCAATACAAAGTCCTACCCTTTGGTTTATCGGGGGCACCTGGGGTTTTTATGCAACTAATCAATGAGGTCTTGCATGACCACCTATTTAAGGGGGTACTGGTGTATTTGGATGATGTATTGATTTATACTGAAACCATGTCAGAACATATTCACTTGGTGCATCAGGTGCTGGCTAAATTGAAAAAAGCAGAGTTGTATGCTAAACTGTCCAAATGTGCCTTCCATCAGTCACAAATTGATTATCTAGGATATAGAATTTCCGCTAAAGGCATTGAAATGGACCCTGCTAAAGTGGAAGCCATTGTGGCATGGGAGCCTCCCCGTACCAGGAGACAATTACAAAGTTTCCTTGGATTCGCCAATTTCTATCGGGCATTCGCCCAAAATTTTGCTGAAATCGCCCTCCCCCTCACTGAACTGTTGAAAACTAAGGCGCAGGGGGATACGCGGCGTTCAAAAAACCCAGGAGCGCTCCTTAAATGGACTCCAACCTGTCAACAGGCGTTCGAAGCGCTCAAACACATCTTCACCACTGAACCAATTTTACAGCATCCAGACCCTGCCAAACCATTCGTTGTACAAGTGGATGCTTCTGATTTCTCAATTGGAGCACTCCTACTACAATCTGACCAATCTGGCGCCTTAAAACCCTGTGCTTACCTCTCCCGCAAGTTCACTGAAACAGAGAGGCGATGGCATGTTTGGGAAAAAGAGGCTTTTGCTGTAAAAACTGCTTTAGAGACTTGGCGCCACTTATTAGAAGGGACTTCAAACCCTTTTGAAGTCTGGACTGACCATAAGAACCTGGAGGCACTAAGCACCAGTCGTAAACTCAGCCCCAAACAGCTTCGCTGGGCTGAGTTTTTCAGCCGCTTTGACTTCACCCTTAAATTCATCCCAGGCAAGAAAAACTTTTTAGCTGATGCGCTCTCGCGCCGACCTCAAGATGCTGGCCCAGGGCCAACAGTCCAAGGTACCGTCTGGACCAAAAAACAATTGAGTTTGGCAGCGGTGACGCGCAGTCAGGCGCGAGTGCATCAAACGCAAACTCCAGCCTCCCCGCCTCCCAGCCGCTCGCCGCGCTTGCCAGTTCCATCGGATTTGCAACAAAAGTTGCTCCTCCACCAAAAAACCGACACTTGGTTACAAACAAATAAAAACGTTGTAACTTTCACCGACGATTTTGCTTGGCGCAACGATCGTCTCTATGTGCCTGAGGCTTTGCGTAAAACAATCCTCCAGCGCTGCCACGATGACAAGCTGGCTGGTCATTTTGGTTATTTAAAAACACTCCACCTCGTGCGGCGGCAATTCTGGTGGCCAACGTTGCTCAAAGACCTTAAAGCCTATGTCACAGCATGCCCTGTTTGTGCAGCAACGAAGCGCAAACCAGGCAAACCTCAGGGTCTCCTGCAACCTGTCGCCACCCCATCAGTCCCCTGGCAAGACATATCCATGGACTTTATCGTTGACCTACCCCCCAGTCAACGAAAAACCGTCATCTGGGTGGTCAAAGATTTTTTCTCAAAACAAGCCCATTTCATTCCATGCGCTTCTATCCCCACCACGCAACAACTGGCACGCCTCTTCCTCGTTCACGTGTACCGCCTTCACGGTATCCCCGCCCGTTTGGTGAGTGACAGAGGCACACAATTTACGTCACAATTTTGGCGGGCATTTTTAAAACTTCTAGGCACCAAGCAAGCCCTCTCTACCGCGTGGCATCCAGAGACGGACGGATCTATGGAGGCGGTCAACTCTACTCTAGAACAATATCTGAGGGCTTTTGTTAATTACCAACAAGACAACTGGGTCGACTTACTCCCTTTTGCGGAAGTCGCTTATAACAATGCCATTCATCAAAGCACTGGCCAAGTTCCCTTTAAACCTGTCTTTGGTAGAGACTTTGTTCCTATTCCTGAACTTCCCCATCCACAACCCCTGCCAGCCTCACTCACTGACTGGGCTGACTCTCTCAAAGACTCATGGCTCAACATTCAACGAGCTCTCCTCCATTCCCAAGCCACTTACAAACGCCATGCTGATACAAAGCGCTCTCCTGAACCTGCTTTCGCTGTGGGGGATAGGGTCTACTTATCCACCAAATTTATCAAGTCACCACAACCTTCCAAGAAACTTGGCCCTAAGTTTGTGGGTCCTTTTCCCATTGTAGCACAACTTAACCCTGTTACTTTTAAACTTGCTTTGCCTCACAACCTCAAATGTTTACATCCTGTTTTCCATTGTAGTTTACTCAAGCCCTACCTGCCTTCGGACCGTTGGCATCCCCAACCCGTGCCACCGCCTCCTCTCATGATTGATAACCAACAACACTTCGAGGTGACGGATGTCCTGGACTCTCACCGCCTCCGCTCAAGTTTGCAGTACCTCGTCCGTTGGAAACATTTCCCTCATCCTGAATGGGTCGCTGCACCTCACGTGCACTCCCCTCGTCTAGTGGCACGCTTTCACTCTGCCTACCCGGATAAACCAGCTCCATAGCAATTTTTTTGGGGGGGGCAATATGTCATGTATCCCATTCCAATGTTCTGTTAACATCGTAACGTTTCACATGTCAACTTCTTTCCCGTGTTCATTCACCCTCCAGGGTTTTTCCATTCCTCCGCCTTCTGTTGTTTAACAGCACTGGAATGTATGTTTGGGTTTGTGCTCCTGTTCAAGGTTACTTTCCCAGGCGCGTGTAACGGTTCCTAGCACCTGGGAGGGGGTGCACACTGACGGGTGATTGGGGCGGGACTGGCTCACAGGCAAAGCTTTTAAGTTTGTATTTGGCGCAACCATTACACTCAGTGACCTTACTTTGAAAGATGGATAAGCCCAAATAGCAGCTGGGAAGCTACTCAGGGAAGTGGCAGAAAAGAGAAAGAGAAGCTAAAGAGTGCTAAACTATCACTCATTAGTCTCTTTTTACTTATGTCAGAAGCTCCTGCATATATCTGTGACGCTACTGAACCAGAGATGGCTGTTATTGATGAGAATCTAAGCCACCCAGTACAGACCACCAACAAAGAGACCACTGTTATCTCTTTTGTATTTCCAGGGAGCTGTGATAGGCTTAGAACACAGAGGGGCTTGCCCACTTTTTATCACCCTGGTGCAGTCAAGTAGCTGGTGGTGTCCTGGGCAACAGATGGGAATAGTTTAAGGGAGTAGTCTTCCTGTGTGCTTCCCTGTACCAGGCAAACCAGCACTCTGGTTCTGGGGAAGTGAAGGGGACTCCAGTCAGACCTAAGCAGTCTGATGGGATTGGAAAAGCAGCACTGCCCTTGGTCCACTTTCTTATCTGGAGCTGGCAGGGTGGAGCAGTGACAGTATCTGGACACGTTTTTTCTTGATCTTGGGGCATTTTCCTGCCTTTGCCCTAAACAAAACAGTCTTTGGTTTTTTTCTTTCCCCTCTTTCCATAAATTTGTCTAGTAGAGTATGATGGTGGTTGTGGTCTGGAGATGGAGATGTTTCTCTTGAAGCTTCACTGCAGCTGGAACAAGGAAAGGGAATCACCCTTTATTGGTATAGGGAGTGGCAATACCTAGACAGCAGCACTCCAAAGGGAATGGTTACAGGCTGATTTCTAGGATGAAACTGGAGACAGCCAGAATGGCAGAAGCACTACCTTGCACTACTCCTTGCTGTCTCTCACCAACCTCCCTAACCATTTTCCCCATTGCACCAAGACTTCCAGATTTCCCCTTCAGATCTAAATGTTTCTTCGCGCTTGTGAGAAAGCATAATTCTAGTGATGCTTCTGTTCTACAGATTCATGGTGTTTTGCACTGATGAAGCTTCTTAAGTCTGTGCAAAGTAACATTAGTAATGTGTCTACATGTGGAGGAAGGCAACAAGCAAATGATCAGCAAAAGCATGGGGGTGGCAAACAAAGCTGAATACAGATTTTACATGCTTTCAGAAGGGCATTAAATAATATTGAAAATAATATCTCACATTTACAAAATTCTTGTACTAAGCCTGAATGAGTTTTGACAGATGGCTAAACCTGTCAGCATAGCCATCTATCAAAACTCAGCTCTACCCCAGCCCAGCCCCTGGTATGGTGAGTAATAAATGAATGTTTTCCTGGCAGCTGATGTTTGGTGGGAAGGGAAGGAAACAAAATGGGGAGAATTTCCCAGTCACTTCCCTTAATATGTCCTACATCTAGCAAGGATACCACTTTGGGGCAGCATTGTGCCTCTTGCAAGATAGAGAATCACCCGATTTTCTGCCAGTATATTTTTCTGCTGGCCCAAGGACTAGTGGCTAGCACTTTAAGTGGGCCAGGGAAAGGTTGTATATCTGTATTTTGGAATATCACGGTTGCTGCAGGATGATCATGAAAAATTAAACTGGTTTCAGTGTTTTGCTGGTCATTATATACCTGTTCTGCTGTTTTACAAAGTATGACTCGAAAGCAAGTCTAATGCATTTGTCTGGTTTTCCTCAACTGAACCTGATGCCGTTGGGACATATTG